>NW_028240180.1:350000-697529 GCF_028749965.1 Puma concolor
TTGGGCCAAGAAGGAATGGAGGGAAGAGATCCCCTTCTGCGGAGAGACAAAAGTAAGAGAAAGAGTGGCTGCGGAAGTGTAGGGCTGTATGTGGATAAGAGGAGAACCTCGGACTGGGACTGACAGGGATCTTATCTCTAACTGTGGGGCTTTCTTGGGTCTGGGGCTAGGCTCCCTGTATGTGCACCTGGGGAGGAGAGGAGCCAGCATTGGTTTCAGGGGTAGAGCAGGGGCACAGTCCACAGGAGACAGTAGCCCCTCCCTGGTGGGCTGTGCAATAGAGCAAAGCCTGCCCGCATCCACCACCCCCCCCCCGGGTCAGTGGCTGGGTCTAGGGCGCAGTCTGCAGTAGGAGAAAGTGGCCCCCTCCCTGGGGGCGTCGCTGTGGGACAAAACAACGCCTGCCTGCATCCACCATGCCCAAGCTCAGCAGTGAGGTCAGCAGCGCAGTCCACAGCAGGAAAAGGCGGGGCTCCCTGAAGCACAGCAGCACAAACAAAGCCAGGAAGACATTTGGAGCAGCACAGAGAGGCACTGCCCCAGTGCCAGAGCACACGGAACGGGTCTGTGAACCCTCGACAAGCGCTGTGCCAAAGGAGTCAGCGGAGCAAGAAGGACCACCCTGCGTGTGCTCTCGGCACAATGAGGACAACTGGAACGGAGTACACCAGGTCATGAAGAAGAGGCTGGGCATCACCATTTCCCCCCTGCCACCACCACCAAAGCGGGGCCTCAGGGATCAGTCCCAGGGTCCAGAGTGGAGGTGGGACCAGCCTACCCCAAACCACGCCCCTCTGTGCTGGGTACCTGCTTGTCTGATGGAGCAGGATAGGCGCTGTGGAACCAGGCAGCTCCGTCTTCCGGACCGGTGATGCTGCCTAGACTGGAGTAATTCCGGGACAATTCTTGTTCTTAGACGTATTCTCCCTTCCTATCTCTTCCCTCCTTTAGGTTGATAACTCTGCTTGTTGGTTCGTTTAAGCAGACATTTATAATCCATTCCCTTGATACATTTCCTACCTATACTTGTATACTTGCCTTTCTCTCTCTCTGGGATAATCAAGCCATCTAGTTTCTCTGTCTGGCTAAACTTATCTTCCTTTTGTTCCCCCACCTCCTTCCTTATTTTCCTTTCTCTCTGTCTGCATGAAGCCACTTCGCCTCCAAGCCTGGTCAATATATATATGTTTTTCCTTTTCCCCACTCCTGTCATTTCTCTCTTTATATGTGTTCTTCCAACAGCAACGCCTCTATCTTGTTCTTTACTTGTAGCTGGTGTTTCTGGTCTGTTTGTTTGTTTTGTTTTGGTTTTTGATTTCAGACTGTTTTTCTGTGAGTGTGTGAGCGTGTGTGTGTCCATTTATTTCTTTTATTTGCACGTTGCCTTACATGTCTCTGTTTCCTGTTTGTTGGTTTGTTTGTTTTCCTTTCCAGGGCTACTTCAAGGAACAAATAAAACGACAACTTGTGGAGGGTCAAACACATCATTACGAGTAGAGAACTCAAAGAGCCAATGTCACAACAACAGAGAGCAAGTAACACTCTCCAAGAAACACTACCTGCAGGGCTAGAACCTGCAGAGGGCGTGAGCCCCCTTTCCTATAGCAATTCTTGCAGGTGCAGAGCAAATAACAAGCTTGTAAACCTCCTAAGAGAGAGAAAACTAGCCAAAATAATGACACAGAAGAATTCCCCTCAAAAGAAATTCCGGGAAGAAGTGGACAGCTAACGACTTGATCAAAACAGATATAAGCTACATATCAGAATTTAGCATAACAGTCCAAAGATTAATCGTTGGGATTGGCAAAGCCATAGAAGACAGCATGGAATCAATTATTGCGGAGATCAAGGAAATAAAAAGTAGTCGTGATGAATTCGAATGCTATAAATGAGGTGCAAATTAAAATGGAGGCAGCCACAGCGCGGATTGAAGAGACAGAGGGGAGACTAAATGAATCAGAAGTTAAAATTATGGGGGAAAGGAGGTGAGAAAAAGATAGAGAAAAAAATGAGGATCGAGAGGGGAGAATTAGAGAACTAAGTGATGAAATCAAATGGAACAATATCCATATCACAGGATTTCCAGAAGAGACAGAAAAGGGGTGTGAAGATGACCTTGAACAAATCATAGCTGAGAACTTCCACAAGCTGGGGGAGGACACCGGCATTGAAACCCAACGGGCACAGAGAACTCCCTTCAGATGTAACCTGAGTTCATCTTCTGCACAACATAGCATGGGGAAACTGGCAAAATACAAGCATGAAGAGAGAATTCTGAAAGCAGCTAGGGATGAATGGACCTTCACATACACAGGTAGAGAAGTATTGGGATAGGAGCAGACCCATCTACTGAAATCAGACAAGCCATAAAGGAATAGGGTAATCTTCAATGTGATGAACAGGAAAAATATACAACCAAGAATCCTTTATCCACCCAAGCTGCCATTCAGAATCGAAGGAGAGGTAAAGGTCTTCCCAAACAAACCAAAACTGAAGGAATTCACCACCGCTAAACCATCCCTACAAGAGATCCTAAGAGGGATTCCTTGAGGGAAATGTCGCAAGTATCACAAAGTACCACAGACACCAGTACAAGCATGAAAACTACAGACATCACAATGCCTCGGAACCATCGCTTTCCATAACAACAGTGCTTGGAAGTGGAATAAATGCTCCAACCAAAAGACACAGGGTATCAGAATGGATAATACAAAACAAGACCCATCTGTTTGCTGTCGTACAGGAGACTCATTTCAGACCTGAGGACACCTTACTCTTGAAAGTGGGGGGATGGAGAACTACCTTTCATGCTACTGGGAGTCAAAAGGAAGCTGTAGTAGCCATACTTCTATCAGACACACTTGACCTTAAATTAAAGTTGGCAGCAAGAGATGTTTACGGGCATTATTAAATAATTACAGTGTCTGTCCATCAGGAAGAGCTAACAATTATAATGACTATGCACTGAATTCTGAAGCACACAAATATTTAAAACATTTAATCACAAACATAAACAATCTTATTGATAAGAATTTGGCAATTGCAGGGGGCTTTAATACTCAACTTACAACAATGGACAGAAAATCTAGACAGAATCAGGAAGGAAAGAAACAATGGTCCTGAATGATACATTGGACCAGAAGGACGTGACAGATAATTTAGGACTCTACATCCCAGAGCAGCAGAGCATACTTTCTTCTGGAGTGCACGTGGAACATTCTCCAAGAGAGACCACATACTGGGTCGCAAAAAGCCTTCAATAAATATAACAGCACTGAGATGACACCATGCACACTTTGAGATCACAATGTTTGGAGCTTGACATAAAGTACAGGAAAAAGTCTGCTCAACCTCTAAAAGCATGCAGGTTAAAAAACATCCTAGTAAAGAACGAATGAGTCAACCAGACAATTAGAGAAGAAATTAAAAGACATAAGGAAACAAATAAAAATGAAAAGACAACAATCAACGCTTTTTGAAAAAAAATTTAATTAAATAGATGGAAAAAGGGTTACTGAAGCTGAGTTTTGCATATTTGAGACAGCATGTTATGCACTAAGGAGTCCGAGTGCTTGGGGTAAAGGCCATTTCCATATCTTTCTTAGTTCTGTGACCTTGAGCAATTATAACATCTCCTTCAGCCTCAATTCCTCCCTCTGTACACAGGGTCAATTGAGATGCTTTATGAGGTAACGTGCCTGCCACAGGGAAGTGATTGGTAGCTGTAAGTTCATTGCTCTGCCCCTCGTATTCCCAGGACTCCTGCCAGGGAGCCTGGAGGCCTGCGTGCTGGCCTGAATCTGAAGCATTTTCAGGCAAATTGTTCACTTTGTGATTAAGGCTTCCCGTTTCACTGAGCCCTTGATTCACCCCATGTGTTCTGGCAGCTGCTGCCCTGCGTGGGTTCCCTCTTCCTTTTTAAGACCCTTACTTGGTGTGGTGGGATACAGTGATCACACCACCTGAGCATCAGTTATTAGCAATAAGCGTGACTCCTCTGAGTACCTATGGTATTCCGATTATTCCCACATAAAGCTAGTGTTCTGCAGCTCTGATTATCTGCTAAATTATACCAAGGCATAGTTTAGAAGATTCTTTTGTTGTTGCTGCTGTTGTTGTTGCTGCTGTTGTTGTTGCTGCTACTGCTGCTGCTGCTGCTGCTGCTGCTGCTGCTGCTTTTGTTGTTTAGAAATCATTTGCTTCAGGTTCATCTAGTCTATCCAGTAACACCTGCAATAACAATGAGATAAACTTTGGTTTTACCTTTTTTCACTTTTTACCGCCAGTGGATTTTGTTTTTGTTTTTGTTTTTCAGCCTCCCTTTGGGAAGTTCTATTTCTTCCATCTTCTCGCTCATGTGTCCTAAATAGACAACTGATTGTTTACTAGTTGCTGTCTCTGGGAGGTTGTTGCTGTTTGCCAGGTGTTAGTATTGACATGCCAGGTCTGGGGTGTTCATTCTTTCCCACTTTACCACTGAGGTATCTTCGAAGGAACTTTTTATTTATTTATTTATTTATTTATTTATTTATTTATTTATTTATTTATTTATTTATTTATTTATTTATTTATTTATTTATTGCAAGGCAGATCTACTAGTGATAAAGTCCTTCCTTTTTTGTTTCACAACGTATGACTTGTTTTAGGATTGTTGTTGTTGTTGTTTACAAAGGTGAGGGATTGTAAAATTCAGATTCTTTGGGGAATATGTTTTTTTTTTCTGTTTTTTGTTTTTGTTTTTTCCATCCATTCTGATACACTATGTTGTTTGGTTGGAGCATTTAGTCCATTGAAATTCAGTATTATTATGGAAAGTTATGCGCTTAGAGTCATTGTGATGTCTGCAGGTTTCATGCTTGCCGTGGTGCACCAGTTTCCTTTCCCACCAACAGTGAGAGAGGGTTACTCTTTCTCCATATCCTCACCAGCATCTGTGGTTTCCTAAGTTGCTCATTTTAGCCACACTGACTAGTGTGAGGTGGTATCTCAGTGTGGCTTTGATGTGTATTTTCCTGATGATGAGTGATGTTGAGCATCCTTTCATGTGTTTTGGGGCCATCTGGATGTCTCTTTTGGAAAAGTGTCTATTCATGTCTTCTGCCCATTGTTTCACTGTACTACATTTTCCAGGTGTGACTTGGGTAAGTTCTTTATACATTTTGTGTAGTAACCCTTTATCCAATATGTCACTCGCAAACATCTTCACTCCTTCCATCGGTTGCCTTTTAATTTTGCTGATTGTTTCCTTTGCAGTGCCGAAGATTTGTATCCTGACCCGGTCCTGATCATTCAGTTTTGCTTTTCATTCCCTTGTCTTTTGAGACATGCTAAGGAAGAAATTGCTGCAGTTGAGGTCAAAGGGTTTTTTTTCCTCTTTTCTCCTCTAGTGTTTTGATGGTTTCCTGTCTCACATTTAAGGCTTTCATCCATTTTGCCTTTATTTTTGTGCACGTTGGAAGAAAGTCATCTAGGTTATTCTTCATCATGTTACTGTTTCGTTCTCCCAGCACCCTTTGTAAAGAGGCTGTCTTCTCTCCATTGGATTGTCTTTGCAGTTTTGTCAAAGATTAGTTCACCATACATTTGTGGGGCCCCTTCTGGGTTCTCTATGCTGTTTCGTTGGTTCATGTGCCTGTTTTTGTGCCAAAGTCATACTATCTTAACGATTACAGCTTCATAGGAGAGGCGAAAGTCTGGGCTGCCTCCCACTTTGGCTTTCTTTTTTAAAGTTAACTTTGACTACTCAGGTTCTTTGGTTGTTCTGTGCAAAGTTTCAGATTGCTTGCCCTAGTCTGGAGAAGAATGTTGGTACAATTTTGATTGGTATTGCATTAATGTGTAGATTGCTTTCGGTACTATTGACATTTTAACAGTATTCATTCTTCCACTCTTTGGCATGGATTGTTTTGTTTTGTTTTTTTTTTTTCTGTATTTGATGTGTCTTCATCATTTTCCTTCATACATTTTCTATACTTTTCACTGTACAGATCTTTTACATCTTTGGTTAGTTTTCTTGCTAGGTATTTTACGGTTCTTGGTGAAATTGTAACTGGCATTGATTTCTTGACTTCTCTTTCGGTTGCTTCCTTATTGGTGTATAGAAATGCAATCAGTTTCTTTACACGGATTTTGTATCCTGTGAGTTTGGTCCATGCATGTATCAGATCTAGCAGCATTTTCCTGGAGTCTTTTGGGTTCTCCGCGTTCACTCTCATGTCATCTTTGAAAGGCCAAAGCTTGACTTTCAATGATACATGTTCAGTCAAGTGTAGTTAAAAAGAATTTACCCTTTAGGTTCTAAGTTAACTTCATAATTGCATCATAAGTGACAAATAAGCAAGAACTGGGCATGTTATCCCACATTAGAATTGGTAACTGGAATCTAACTCTTTAAAACTTATTGAATCCCTCATGATATGGATAGAAGTATGAAACATCTAACTTCACCCAGTGCACACGTGTGTATTTGTAAACACATATGCTAAACAGCAAAATTGTAATACTCGTGAGGTGTTCCAAATTTTACATGTTCATGGTACAGATAATATTGTTTTACCATCTTTTTGGTAGAGGCCCAATAAGACATTTGGAATCAAGGAGAGAATCCAGAACCTACAGGGTACATTCTCCATGCACTATTCTGGCTTTCAAATAAATGAACAAATGGAATTAAAAAAATAGATTGCACTGGTAATCCTGTTTATTGCAATGGTGCAATAACTTTTTATGGACTCTAGCCATACTAAGAGTGCACGTGAATAGGTGTTGGAAATGACACACTTTATTTGACATGACCAAACTCACTAGAAACATATACTTTCAAAAACTTTTTAATATTCATTTTTTCAGTTAGTCTATAAGGCCTAATAACTTATTACTCCACATTGAGAAGAGCAAAGGTCGACATGGTGAACTTTGCATGTGTTACAATGGCTATCACATAATATTATTTGATATCCTAGAATTTTAAACAACTATACAGCTACACAGTTCATGCAAGGTATTTAAACTTGACATATTTTAGCTCTCTTGTTTTCATTATTTAATCGTTTTTTTCTAGAATTAGCTTTTGCTACAATCGCATAACTACTAACTTGGGTAATGGACATCCAACGTTCCAGCTTATCTGTTTTTGTATCAGTGATGAAAATCAATCTCTATGTCATTGACTTTTCAATTAACCCTGGCTATGTTTTAGGTCTTTTATCACTGCAATGATAAATTCTCTGTCGTCTTCTATACCTTTTTTGAAGCCCAGTGATTAATCTTATGCCTATGATTCTACATTCTTGTTGTTATACTGCTTTTATCTATTTTGATCAATTCTTTAGAGGTCACTTCTTGCTGGAATTTCGTCTGAGGGGAATTCTTGCGTTTCATCATTTTGGATAGTTTTCTATCCCTTTTGTGTTTTAACGTTGTTGTTGTTGTTGTTTTGTTTTGTTTTGTTTTGTTTTATGTGCTATGCACCTGAGAGCACTGCTACTTTAAAGTGGGCTCATACCGTCTCCATGGCCTAGCCCTTCAGGACGTGTGTTTTGGAAAGTGTTACTTGCTTCGTGTTGCTATGACTTTTGTGTTTGAGTTCTCATCTCAGAGTGATTTTTGAAAATCCCACGAGGTGTGCTTTGATGTGTTCCTTGAAGTACCAAATGAAGTAATTGGAGGCTTGCACTATCTTGACAGGGGTTAAAACACCTTAAGTTGCCACGGATGGGTGTTCTTGCCCTTCCCAACAATGGGGGTTACTCCTGGTAGTGAGATCCTGGAGATGTGATGGCGCCAAAGCCCCGGCGCCACACAGACAGCTCCTCTGAAAAGCTCTAGGCAGCTGCACTTATGAAAGCTGCTCATTTTCTGATTTCCCAGAGGCTACCTTGGGCAAAATTGTGGATTTTGTACATTACCTGGCCACATCTATTTCTTCTACCAGCCAGATCTTAGATTGTAGGCAAATGATACCTCCGAGTTTGCTTCTCCAATTTGTAAAGGGGAAGTATAACGCCTATGTCCGGTATAGTGGTGAGATTATAGGTAATGCCTGTAAAACGTGTGGAAAAACTCCTGGCACATTACACTCCATAAACACTGTATTTTGTTTTGATTTCCTCATAGTTGTCACTACATCCATACAAACTGTACCTCCAGGGTGGGGTCTTATGTAGGTCAAAATGTAAGCTACACCATAGAAGCTATCAACGAGGCAAAATGTTTCTCCTATGCGTGAGGACGTGACCCTTCCCTTTTTTGCATATGTATACTAAATTTGGTGGTAGAGATCATTGAAGACTTGAATGTATATTGCAGTCTAGCTCGCCGGGAGATAGTTAAAAATCCCCTATTTCAGGCATCGTGGATACACATATTGAACACCTTAGGTGTCAGGTGTTATTAGGTTCAAGTACACAGTGAGAATCCAACATGCACGCTCCATATATTCAGGATGTTTCAAAACTTAGCTACAAATAGTACAGGTGTAATTACAACGTGTGGCAAATGCTGTTAAATAGAACACTAAATTTTATGAGAAGGAATGGCACAGGGGACAAAGTGTAGATTACAGGATTGGCCAACAAAGGTTTCTTGGGGAGAAAAGTCCTTTTCAAACTGGACCCGTAGCAAGAACTGGTAAGGAAACTAGCGACCACAAAATGCATTCTAAGCGGAACCTACATGGGTCTAATTTGAGCAACCAGGAGAAGAGACCGTCCCGGTCACCTAATGAAAGGAGAATCAGGAAAGATGGCATTAGAGGGGTGACAAGGCAGGACTGCCAACGTCTGGTGGTCACATTACAGATTCTATGTGTCATTTTGAGTACAGTGGAGACTAGAGGGTTGTCGTAAGCAGAGGAATGAACTGCTCAGATTCAGGAGTCTTGGATTGCATTCCAGATGCAGTGAAAAGAATGAACTGGGATTTTGGTGGGAAGGGAAAGGCAGCATGGGGCTAACAACGAAAATGGAGAGTAGGCGGAAGGTGGTGAGAAACTAGCTGGCTTGGCATAAGTTGGAGGTGGAGTTGAGAGCCCCTGCTGCTGAGTGGATCACAGAAAAGACGTTGAGGATGGGAGGACTGACAATGAGCCTCTTTCCCTCTTGAGCAGCTGAAGACAATGCCCCATTAAGAGAGAAACACAAGAGGGGTCTTAAGTTGGTCATGGATTTCAATTGGTTGTTGATTGGGTATTAATTCATATGCTTAGAGACTTTTGCTTAGAATTTTATCTTTTCATTGTTTTGTTTCTACAACTTGTTTCGTTATTACCATCTTGAGGTTCTAACGGATGTTCTCCAATTCTTCGCTGTCTCCAAGACCTTCTTACATAAGAGTATGGACATGATGGGTTATGTAGGTCCATCATCTTCTACCCAGTCTTTGTCGTCGTCACAAATACATAATGGCCACTGTTGTAGAAGAACCTCAAGGTCCAACAGGTTTGTTCTCACTGTTCTCGGAATGCCTGCCCCTCCTTTATTCCCGCACATTTGCTTTTGTCTCCTTTGTCCTCCTCCTTTCTGCCTGCCAACTAGAAATTTGGTCATCCTTTAAGATTCTTTGTGCTATGCCTCCGAGACGCCTTTACTGATCAACTCGGCTCAGTGGACTTCTCCTGCTACATGAAACTTGACCTTGAAGTCTCACTGTGCTTTGTATGGTGTTTGGGTTTTTTGTACCCTCAAATATTGAAAGTTTCTTGAAGGCAAGGATGCGGTCTTGCATGCTTTCAGAAACTTTTATAGACACTCAAACATGGTCAAAGTTTAGAAATCTTTCTTGGTGAAGTGGTTGAGTCAACGTCAAATCAGATGGGAGGGTGTCTGCTGAAGGAATAACACTGGATTGTTTGAAACTATCCTTGATGTGTTGAATGGACCTAATAAATTTATGAATTGACACATTTTATTTATTTAACTGATACTAGACTAAATCATTTATTTGAAACGTTACTTTATGATTACGGCGGTCTTAAAGTTTATTGCAGAAAATTTAGAAAATAAACAAGAAAGAAAGAAAAATGGTCATAAGTCAAACACCTGGAGATAAGCATATGTAAACACGTTTTTTATGTTTATGTATTTTTGGCACAGAGAGAGAACGAGAGAGAGATGAGCAAGAGTGGGGGATGGGAGGAGAGAGAGAGATAGAGAGAATCATAAGCAGGCTCAACGTTGTCAGTGCAGACCTCAATGTGGAGCTTAATCGCACACACAGTGGAATCATAACTGAGCTGGAATCAAGAGTCAGATGCTTAACCGACTGAGCCATTCAGGCGCCCCTGGAGGTAAGCACCTCTAACACTGTGGTATAATCGTCACGGAAGAGGTATATGTACATGCATTAACCAAAATTTGCTATGTAGCTGTGAATCCCATTTTTGATCCTCTAGTGATACGAGCATTTCGCTAGGTCACAAATGTTCTCCAGGGCTATGAATTGTAAAGGTCTCATAGCATGCCATAACTTATTTAAAATTTTTTTTAATGTTTATTTATTTTTGAGACAGAGAGAGACAGAGCATGAACGGGGGAGGGTCAGAGAGAGAGGGAGACACAGAATCCGAAGCAGGATCCAGGCTCTGAGCTGTCAGCACAGAGCCCAACGCGGGGCTCGAACTCACGGATCATGAGATCATGACTCGAGCTGAAGTCGGACGCCAAACCGACTGAGCCATCCAGGTGCCCCATGCCATAACTTATTTAAACATGGCTATTGATCATTTAGGATGTTCCATTTTCTTGCTTCGAATAGTTGCTACAAGTAGAATTAGCTTTTCATGGTGTAGACACAGTTTAGTAAATGTCAGTTAAAAAATAAAAAGAACTGCAGCCTGTAATGTGAGGCGGAGGAACAGGTATGACCAGATTTCGCTTCACCTTGTCTATTGCTGGCAGTCTTTACAGCCTTCTCTCCCTCATCCTCTTTTTCTCCTCCTTGACCCACAACCTCCCCCTCTTTATTCCTCCTTCTTCTCATCCTCGTTTCTCTGTCTATGCTGGCCTCCTTACTTCCCATCAGTACACACGTTCACTCTCCTGCCTTGGGGAATTCATGGGTCCTTCTGCCTAGATCACCTTCCTGTCAGCAGGTATTTCTCTCATTTCCGTGAGGTATTTATTCAACTGACACCTTTACAGTAGGGCCCTCTGTGTCGAGTATTTCACACCCCCTCCCCCAATGCTTATATCCTCTCCAAGATGTATTTACTTGTTCTTTCCCCATTCATTATTCTCTACCGTAGTTTCTAGTTCCATTATGTTTGTCAGTCTCCCCCACTGGACTCTTGAGCACCAAGAGTGCAGTGATCCTTGCTCCTTTGGTTCCCTAGTGGATCCTCAGGGCGTAGACTGTGTTGTCTCATTCTAAATGCTCCAAAAGTATTTATTGAATGATTCAATGAATCAACAACACTCCTTCTTTCTTAAGAATGTTTTATAATTTTGTACTTTACACTTACATCTATGATCCATTTGAGTGAATGTTTCTATAAGTGATGATTTTAGGTCAAGGCTTCTTTTACTTAATTAATTAATCAATGAAATGATTGAGTAAAATATTAATTACTTAGCTAGATATGGCATATCTCTCCATTTATTTATATCTTCCTTGATTTACCCAATCAGCCTTCTGTGGCTTTTCACGTACAAATCCTGTGCATGGTTGTTAGACTTAAATGTAAGTATTTCAATGTTTGGTGTGATTTTAATGGTTCTTGAAAAAACAGTTCAGGAGAGGAGAGATGGCGGCGTAGGAGGACGCTGGGCTCACCGCGCGTCCTGCTGACCACTTAGATTCCACCTACACCTGCCTAAATAACCCAGAAAACCGCCAGAGGAATAGCAGAACGGAGTCGCCGGAACCAAGCGCAGACGAGAGACCCACGGAAGAGGGTAGAAAAGGCGGCGAGGTGGTGCACGCTCCACGAACTGGTGGGAGGGAGCCAGGGCGGAGGGGCGGCTCGCCGGCCAAGCAGAGCCCCCGAGTCTGGCTTGCAAAAAGCGGAGGGCCTGATGGACTGTGTTCCGACAGCAAGCGCGACTTAGCGTCTGGGAGGTCATAAGTTAACAGCTCTGCTCAGAAAGCGGGAAGGCTGGAGGACAAAGGGAAGGAGAGCTGCTGAGCCCCCTGACGACAGAGCTCAGTTTGGTGGGGAACAAAGGCCCTCGCCAGCGCCATCTCCCCCGCCCATCCCCCAGCCAAAATCCCAAAGAGACCCAGTTCCTGCCAGGGAAATTGCTCGCTCCGCGCAAACACCCAACTCTGTGCTTCTGCGGAGCCAAACCTCCGGCAGTGGATCTGACTCCCTCCCGCTGCCACAGGGCCCCTCCTGAAGTGGATCACGTAAGGAGAAGCGAGCTAAGCCTGCCCCTCCTGCCCCTGTGCACCTTGCCTACCCACCCCAGCAAAGACGCCAGATCCCCAGCATCACAAGCCTGGCAGTGTGCAAGTAGCCCAGAAAGGCCACCACACCCCACAGTGAATCTCGCCCCTATGAGAGGGGAAGACAAGGCACACACCAGTCTGACTGTGGACACAGCAGTGGGCTGGGGGCAGACATCAGGTCTGACTGCGGCTCCGCCCACCAACTCCAGTTATACACCACAGCACAGGGAAAGTGCCCTGCAGGTCCTCACCACGCCAGGGACTATCCAAAATGACCAAGCGGAAGAATTCCCCTCAGAAGAATCTCCAGGAAATAACAACAGCTAATGACCTGTTCAAAAAGGATTTAAATAATATAACAGAAAGTGAATTTGGAATAATAGTCATAAAATTAATCCCTGGGCTTGAAAACAGTATGGCTGACAGCAGAGAATCTCTTGCTACAGAGATCAAGGGACTAAGGAACAGTCACGAGGAGCTGAAAAACGCTTTAAACGAAATGCATAACAAAATGGAAACCACCACGGCTCGGATTGAAGAGGCAGAGGAGAGAATAGGTGAACTAGAAGATAAAGTTATGGAAAAAGAGGAAGCTGAGAAAAAGAGAGATAAAAGAATCCAGGAGTATGAGGGGAAAATTAGAGAACTAAGTGATACCCTAAAAAGAAATAATCTACGCATAATTGGTATCCCAGAGGAGGAAGAGAGAGGGAAAGGTGCTGAAGGGGTACTTGAAGAAATAATAGCTGAGAACTTCCCTGAAGTGGGGAAGGAAAAAGGCATTGAAAGCCAAGAGGCACAGAGAACTCCCTTCAGACGTAACTTGAATCGATCTTCTACACGACATATCATAGTGAAACTGGCAAAATACAAGGATAAAGAGAAAATTCTGAAAGCAGCAAGGGGTAAACGTGCCCTCACATATAAAGGGAGACCTATAAGACTCGTGAATGATCTCTCTTTTGAAACTTGGCAGGCCAGAAAGAATTGGCACGAGGTTTTCAGTGTGCTAGACAGAAAAAATATGCAGCCGAGAATCCTTTCTCCAGCAAGTCTGTCATTTAGAATAGAAGGAGAGATAAAGGTCTTCCCAAACAAACAAAAACTGAAGGAATTTCTCACCACTAAACCAGCCCTACAAGAGATCCTAAAGGGGACCCTGTGAGACAAAGTACCAGAGACATCACTAAAAGCATAAAACATACAGACATCACAATGACTCTAACCCCATATCTTTCTATAATAACACTGAATGTAAATGGATTAAATGCGCCAACCAAAAGACATAGGGTATCAGAATGGATAAAAAAACAAGACCCATCTATTTGCTGTCTACAAGAGACTCATTTTAGACCTGGGGACACCTTTAGATTGAGAGTGAGGGGATGGAGAACTATTTATCATGCTACTGGAAGCCAAAAGAAAGCTGGAGTAGCCATACTTCTATCAGACAAACTAGACTTTCAATTAAAGGCTGTAACAAGAGATGAAGAAGGACATTATATAATAGTGACAGGGTCTATCCATCAGGAAGAGCTAACAATTATAAATGCCTATGCGCCGAATACCGGAGCGCCCAAATATATAAAACAATTACTCGTAAACATAAGCATTCCTGGGATGCAGGGCTGGTTCAACACTCGCAAATCAATCAACGTGATACATCACATTAACAAAAAAAAAGAGAAAAACCATATGATCCTGTCAATCGATGCAGAAAAGGCCTTTGACAAAATCCAGCACCCTTTCTTAAGAAAAACCCTTGAGAAAGTCGGGATAGAAGGAACATACTTAAAGATCATAAAAGCCATTTATGAAAAGCCCACAGCTAACATCATCCTCAACGGGGAAAAACTGAGAGCTTTTTCCCTGAGATCAGGAACACGACAGGGATGCCCCCTCTCACCGCTGTTGTTTAACATAGTGCTGGAAGTTCTAGCATCAGCAATCAGACAACAAAAGGAAATCAAAGGCATCAAAATTGGCAAAGATGAAGTCAAGCTTTCGCTTTTTGCAGATGACATGATATTATACATGGAAAATCCGATAGACTCCACCAAAAGTCTGCTAGAACTGATACATGATTTCAGCAAAGTTGCAGGATACAAAATCAATGTCCAGAAATCAGATGCATTCTTATACACTAACAATGAAGCAACAGAAAGACAAATAAAGAAACTGATCCCATTCACAATTACACCAAGAAGAATAAAATACCTAGGAATAAATCTAACCAAAGATGTAAAGGATATGTATGCTGAAAACTATAGAAAGCTTATGAAGGTAATTGAAGAAGATTTAAAGAAATGGAAAGATAATCCCTGCTCATGGATTGGAAGAATAAATATTGTCAAAATGTCAATACTACCCAAAGCTATCTACACATTCAATGCAATCCCAATCAAAATTGCACCAGCATTCTTCTCGAAACTAGAACAAGCAATCCTAAAATTCATATGGAACCACAAAAGGCCCCGAAAAGCCAAAGCAATTTTGAAGAAGAAGACCAAAGCAGGAGGCATCACAATCCCAGACTTTAGCCTCTACTACAAAGCTGTCATCATCAAGACAGCATGGTATTGGCACAAAATCAGACGTCGACCAATGGAATAGAATAGAAACCCCAGAACTGGACCCACAAACGTATGGCCAACTCATCTTTGACAAAGCAGGAAAGAACATCCAATGGAAAAAAGACAGTCTCTTTAACAAATGGTGCTGTGAGAACTGGACAGCAACATGCAGAAGGTTGAAACTAGACCACTTTCTCACACCATTCCCAAAAATAAACTCAAAATGGATAAAGGGCCTGAATGTGAGACAGGAAACCATCAAAACCTTAGAGGAGAAAGCAGGAAAAGACCTCTCTGACCTCAGCCGTAGCAATCTCTTTACTTGACACATCCCCAAAGGCAAGGGAATTAAAAGCAAAAGTGAATTACTGGGACCTTATGAAGATAAAAAGCTTCTGCACAGCCAAGGAAACAACCAACAAAACTAAAAGGCAACCAACGGAATGGGAAAAGATATTTGCAAATGACATATCGGACAAAGTGCTAGTGTCCAAAATCTATAAAGAGCTCACCAAACTCCACACCCGAAAAGCAAATAACCCAGTGAAGAAATGGGCAGAAAACATGAATAGACACTTCTCTAAAGAAGACATCCGGATGGCCAACAGGCACATGAAAAGATGTTCAGCGTTGCTCCTTATCAGGGAAATACAAATCAAAACCACACTCAGGTATCCCCCTCACGCCAGTCAGAGTGGCCAAAATGAACAAATCAGGAGACTATAGATGCTGGAGAGAATGTGGAGAAACGGGAACCCTCTTGCACTGTTGGTGGGAATGTAAATTGGTGCAGCCGCTCTGGAAAGCAGTGTGGAGGTTCCTCAGAAAATTAAAAATAGACCTACCCTATGACCCAGCAATAGCACTGCTAGGAATTTATCCAAGGGACACAGGAGTAGTGATGCATAGGGGCACTTGTACCCCAATGTTCATAGCAGCACTCTCAACAATAGCCAAATTATGGAAAGGGCCTAAATGTCCATCAACTGATGAATGGATAAAGAAATTGTGGTTTATATACACAATGGAATACTACGTGGCAGTGAGAAAAAATGAAATATGGCCTTTTGTTGCAACGTGGATGGAACTGGATAGTGTGATGCTAAGTGAAATAACCCATACAGAGAAAGACAGATACCATATGGTTTCACACTTATGTGGATCCTGAGAGGCTTAGCAGGACACATGGGGGAGGGGAAGGAAAAAAAAAAGAGGTTAGAGTGGGAGAGAGCCAAAGCATAAGAGACTGTTGAGAACTGAGAACAAACTGAGGGTTGATGGGGGGTGGGAGGGAGGAGAGGGTGGGTGATGGGTATTGAGGAGGGCACCTTTTGGGATGAGCACTGGGTGTTGTATGGAAACCAATTTGACAATAAATTTCATATATAAATAAAAAAATATAAAATAAAATATATTTAGGCTTACCCAAAAAAAAATAAAAATAAGAAAAATAAATAAATAAATAAATAAATAAATAAATAAATAAATAAATAAATAAGCTACAAAAAAAAGAACAAAATTACAATTAGTACATAATGATCAACATTTACTTTAAATATAAACGGCTGAAGTGCTCCAGTCAAAATACATAGGGTAACAGGATGGATAAAAAACAACACTCATCCATATGCTGCCTAGCACAGACTCACTTCAGATCTAGACACATAGAGACTGAAAGTGAGGGGATGGAGATACATTTCCCATGCAAATGAAAGCAAACAACAACAAGGACAACAAAAATAACATCAAACAACAACAACAACTCAGAACCAGGTAGCAACACCTATATCAAACCAAATAGACTTTAAAATCCTCAATAAAATATTATCAAACTCCACTCAACAACACGCTAAAATGATTACGTGGCTTTTATTCCAGGGAAACAAAGGTGGCTCAACAAATCAATCAACATAATATCCCACCTCAACAAAACGGAGGGTAAACATCATATGATTATACCAATAAAGGGAGAAAAAACATTTGACAAAATTGAACATGTATTCATGGTAAAAGTTCTCAACAAAGTCGGGGGGACGGACATGCCTCAACACATGAAAATATTATTTTATATATTGTTTATATTAAAAAGTTCACACCTAACATCTCAATGGTGAAAAACTGAGAGATTTCCCTCTAAGAACAAGAACAAGATAAATATGACTACTTTTGCCACTCTTGTTTCATATAACACTAGAAGTCCTAGCCACAGGAATCAGATAAGAAAAAAGAAATTATTCATCTATGTTTGTAAACAACCTGAACTGTACTATCCGCAGATGACGTAAGAATATGCACAGAAAACCCTAAACTTTCCCCCCAAAACTACTAGAAGTAATAAACGAATTCAGGAAAATTGTAGATACGGAACTGATACACAAAAATTAGTAGGGTTTCTATATAATAATAATGAAGTCACAGAAAGAGAAATTAAGAAAGCAACACGCATTCATAATTGCACCAAAAAAAAAGAGAGAGTAAAATAGATACGACTCAACTTATCCAAAGAAGTGAAAGACCTGTAGTGTGAAAACCATAAGTCAGTGATGAAATTGAAGATGACACAAACAAATGGAAAGATATCCCATGATCATGGATTGGAAGAATTAATATCATTACAATGTCCATATTACTCATAACTCTCTACAGTTTCAATGCAATCCCTATCAAGATACCAAAGGCACTTTTCACAGATTTGAAAAAACTAATACTAAAATCTGTATGGGACCGCAAAAGACCCTGAATCGTGAAAATATTCTTGAAAGACAAAAACATAGCTGGAGGTATCAAAATCCCAGATTTCAAGATGTACTACAAAGCTTCAAGTAAACCAATTAGTATGGGTAGTGACACAAAAACAGACGCATAGGTCGATTGGACAGAATAGAAAGCCCAGAAATAAACCCAGGCTTATGTGGTAAATTAACCTATAACAAAGAGGCAAGAATAAACAATGAGGGAAAGACCGTCTCTTCAACAAAAGGTATTGGGATACCAGGAAATCTACATGCAGGTAGCGAGGACCTAACCCTAACGCTGGCCTGGGCTCTGGCTTTAAAGGCACCTAGCATGGACGTCTAAAAGAAATAACGGATTGGGGCCAATTACCATTGGGGAAAATCCTGTGTGGAAGTCACACTCTCTCCATGACATTTCCACAGCCGTGATGGAGATAGAGGAGGAGATCCTGAGACAGTTTCAGTCTGTCCCACGCATACGTTTGGCTCCGCCCTTCCAACGGTAGCCCTGAAACATAAGAGCATATGGGCCCTCATTTCAGTCCTGGAAGGAAATCACATCACTGTGGGTGGTTGGACCAAAGGCACTTCCGGGGAACCAACCCTACCCCTACCCACTGCTCTGCCTCTAAGCGGGATCACCTTCTAAGGCTGAGAAAAGAAACGGTGGGACATGGATTCCTCCTTTTTCTACCCTGTGTTCTCTTTGGGACCTCAGGAGATTGAATGCTGCCCACACTCACTGGGGACGATAGTGCTTTACTGAGTCCACCAAATCAAACGCTAATCTCACCCAGAAACACTCTACAAATATCCCGAGAAAAAATGTTTAACCTTGGGCACCCCACGACCAACTCAGGTAGACACGTAATAATAACCATCACAGGGTCATTCTTGTTTTGCTTCCCTTCCCTCATTCACCTCCTATTGCTAACTTTCAAGTTCTGAAGCCGTTGCTTTTTATATTCTGACCAGTGTATAGCGTTAAGATAAATTCGAGGAAAGTTGTCTTGTGCATGGACTAGTGTTTCAGTTAATATGAAAACTTTTCGGCAAGGTAAGGGAAAGAGATCTTAGCTAGGGCACGAACATACTCCATGTTACTTTATCAGGGGTGGCTTTCCAAACCCTTAACACGCTCATGGGAAGGCAGTGTAACATGGGTGAGAGCATGCATGTTGGCATAGGAGCAGAGTTGGTGCCCATCCCAGCCACACCACTAGTGTTTGTGTTATCTTGGACCAATTACTTAACATATCTGAAACTCAGTTGCCTAATTTATAAAATGGAAATAATAACAAAGGGTCAAAAAATTAAATGACACTATTGGCAAGGTGCTTAATCCAACACCTGACAACACGGAACAAGTGTTCCACAGATGATAGCCATCATTATCCTCATTTGAACAGCTAAGACAGGCTAATATTCTGTCTGGGGTCAGATACCTACAGAGGAATCTCAGGTCTTCTGACACTGATTCTTCAATTTGGAGGGAGCCCAGGACCAGGATGGCTGAAAGAGTACAAGGAGATAGACCAGTAAGCCAGTCCTCTATCCACCTCTTATTTGATAGTCCAGTTGTATATTCATCTCTTTCCTTCCAATGAAAAAAGTGCAAATCCCTCCCTCTAGAAGAAATACTACACAGAGGCTTTCATGTAATATTAAGTGTTAGGCTCTGTAAAACTGGCACACGCATCATCTCATTTAATCTCACAATGGCCCTTCATATGGGGGTCCTTATTCCAATTTCCAGGTGAGGAAATTGAGACCTAGGAAAGTCAAGTGCCTCCCCCATAACTTGTTTATGACCGTGTTAGACAACAACCCTAGACTCCTACTCCATGTCCAGTATGTTTCTTCGGTGCCACAGTTTGTTCTCATCCAAGGCGAACACTGCTAAAGAATCATTGGAACAAAGCAGGAAAAAAATCATTTAAAACGTCTAGTTTTCACCCAAGCACTGCTTTCTGGGTGACATTGGTGTTTTCTCTCTGAGAAACAAAGGTGAGAAATTCCAAACCTCGGCCTTTGTTATGGAGTTATGAAGACCAGTAAAAATTAGTAAAGCTCACTGGAAGATTAAGCTTTCCAAGTCGAAGAGATTAGTTTCAATTCTCACATTATGTGTGTTAAAGTGGGAGCTGGGATTTCACATGGCTTTGACAATCGCCATCAATTCCTTTCTTCAAGATTTGACTGCATATTCTCATTCTTTCCTTTTTTTTCTCTTTTCTAGCTATACTTCCAATCTGCAGCTCATCCCTAGTTTCTCCCTATGTCTAGCAATGGCCATTCTCCATATGTCCACATTAAATCTATCATCAAAGGAGAATAAAAAGATAAAAGAACAAAGCCAGAGAAGTAAGACTCAATACTAAAATGTAAATTGGTGATAACACGTCTACTTCCAGGCAAATGTAATAACGAAAACCAGATTTATAATCCTTATGGAAACAGCTAAAAGCGTAGACAAAATATATAAGAAGCTGTTCTCAAAACATCAGACATGAGGCAGTGAAGGGCAGTGATCCCTGATATTGGGAAATAAGTGACATGGTTCCTATAGTGCCCTAGCTTATTGACTAGGCTGGGTTTTGAGTCTGTGCTATAGAGAGGAGGAAGCTGGCATAGCCCAACATATTCCCTGAATTGTGGAAGGGTTAGTCACTGATTCAGGAAGACTGCTATATTTCACAGAGCAGAGGACCAAAGAAGAGAAAGTTGTTCACAGAGAGAACCCCAGAGATCAACAGATGGTCTGCCTTGAGTATTCAATGGAATATTGATAAACTCTTGTGTATGAGGACACTGAGACCAGGGGAAGGAACAAAACCCACTGCCATACAGGGTCAGGAATAATGCCTGACAGCCAGTGTGGATGACCTCACAATGTACATGCCATTTGGAGAATACTTGATTTTTGTGTCAGTTACTGGACAAAAATTATCCCTAAACTAAGTGCTGCCTGTGCCTTGCCCAAAATATCTTTAATGAAAGACCTGAAAGGATCAAGCTATTTGTAAGTAACTAAACCCTGTCCCAAATCAGAGGCAAGGATATTTTTAGGAATCTAAAAGTATCCAGCATCTGACAGGCTAAAACTGACCATGTTTGGCAACCCATAAATTATTATCAGGCATGCAAAGAAGCAGGAAAATAAGACACGTAAGGAAGGGGAACTCAACTGACACTGACCCAGAAATTACACAAATGATATAATTTATACATCCGAACATTCAAATAGTTATTATAACTATTATCAGTATATCCAAGAAATTATAGGGCAGAATGAGCATGTTAAATGGAGACATGCAAGTGGTATGTAAGACCTAAACCGAACTTCGCATGACAAAAGCAATGACTAAAATAAGAAATCTGGTCTATGATTACTGAATGGAATTAAAGGCATGTAGACAGTGCAGAAAAAAAGGTTGATGAACCTAAAGACATAGCAATGGAAATCGTCTGAAATGAAACACACAGACAAATTATGCCTGCAAACCATCCAATATACATGTCATTGTATCTCCAAGGAACACAGACAAGAAAACTAATTTGAGTAAATAATGAAACTAATTTGAATTTATAGTTGTTAATGTTGATGCAAACTAAAAATATATAGTTCCAATAAGGTCAATGAACCTCAACGACAGGAAATATGAGGAATACTACACCAAGGTACCCCACAATCAAATTGCTTTAATCCAGGGAAAGGGAGGGAAAATATTTCTCATCAGAACCAATGCAATCTAGAATACAGTAGGATAACATTTTTAAAGAACCTAAAGTAGGAAACCATTATGATCTGGGCTTAGGCAAACATTTCTTAGCTACACCACCAACAATATGATTCTTTACAATAAAAACATATGGTTGGATTTTATCACACTAAAACTTTTGCGTTTCAAAGAACAAAGACTTTGAAATCACAATACTGAGACTGGGAGAATATATATACCAATCATCTATGTGAAATGTGACTTGACTTATATCTAGAACATATGGGCAATCTGCAATATTCAATATTCTGAACCTAAATAATCCAAAAAAAGGCAAACGATTTGAGAAGACACATTACCAAAACAGTTATATGTACAGCAGATACACACATGAAAATGTGTTCAGCATCATGATAGGGAAATATAAATATAAACTACCATGAGATAAATGAGATACAATGAGATCAACTACTACTTCATGCCTACAAGATGTCTAAAATCAAAAGACAGGGCTCCGAAGTGTTAGCTAGGATATGAAAGAACTGGAATTCTCACACCCTGCTGATGAGAATGTAAAAGTGATAAAACTACCCGGGCAAACAGTTTGACAGTATCCTAAAAGGCTGAACATGCAACCTATTCTATGACTCAGCCAAATCTACTCTCAAATATTTTCCCTAGAGGGATCAATGTATACGATCATACAAAAAAATAAATAAATAAATGAAAGAAAGAACAGAGCAGAAAAGAAATGAAAAGAAAAGAAACAAAAAGAAAGAAAAGAAAAAATGAATGTTTATAGAAGCTTTGTTTTCAATAGGCTAAGGAGCACCTGGTGCCTCAGTTGGTAGATTTCTTGATTTCTGCTTGGGTCATTATCCCACGGTCGTGATATTGAGACTCACATTGAGCTCCACACTAAGCATGGAGGCTGCTTAAGATTCTTTTTCTCTTCCCTCTGCTCTCTCTTTCTCTTTCTCTCTCCCTCCCCCTCTGCCTCCCCCTCTCTATCTCCCTCTCCCTCTCCATCTCCCTTTTCCTATCTCTCCCCCACCTCTACTTCCCCCCTCCCCTCTCCTTCTCACTCACTCTCTCTCTCTCACTCTGTCTCTCTCTCTCTCTCTCACTCTCTGTCATAAAAAGAAATAAATACGCCAAATGTGGAAATAATACAAATGTCCACTGACATGTGAACGGATAAAAAAGTAGTAAGATACAGACAACACTATGGATAATCTTCAAAATACTAAGTGAGAGAGGTCAACTCCACACCTCTAAATAATAAGGAGTATGTCTTATATAATATTATTTTTATAGTATTCTAGAAAATGCAAGATAATATGCAGGAACAGAAAACAGACCAGAGCTTGCCTAGGAATGGGAATCGGGAAGATGTGGGGGACGGAGGGATATCTAAGGGATAAAAGGACATTTTTAGTGGTGACAGACATATTCTTTTCCTTGTTATGTATACATTGGTGGATATGTGACCAAAATTTACCAAATTATGTAATTGTATTTATTAGTATTAGTATTAATATTAATTATTAATTAAGTAATTTATTTACTAGGGCTTTTTTACAGAGACAGAAATGAAGCGTTCATAAGTGGGGGAGAGAGGCAAGGGAGAAATAGAGAATCTTAAGCAGACTGCATGCTTAGCATGGAGCCCAATAAAGGGCTTAATTGAACCTGGGATCATGACCTGAGCCAAAATCAAGAGTCTGATGCTCAAGTGACAGCCATCCAGGTGCTCCACCAATTATGTACTTTAAATAGGTACAGTTTGTGTATATCAGTTAAACATTAATGAAGTTCTTAAAAACAAACAAACAAACAAACAAACACACAAAACATGATTGTATATTGTGTCTTTTGACCTCTGGGGCTGCTATTTCAAACCTGGTCCACCAGCATCTACTGATTCTCGGAATCCCCAGTATCTTTCATTAACTCACTTAAGTTCTTAAAAATAAATGTAAGTTGGGAAAAGGGGGAATCCCCTGGCAGTTATCACGTGTATCAATTATAAATGTCATATCACTTAGAACTATGATCCATACAATAGCACATGTTTGCTTTCGACAACTTGGAGCTGTTTGAGTCCCAGCACCCCATTACCCTTGTACACTTGTTAATTACTAGTTTACCAGTTAATGGTCCTCTGTCTCCTTATACTGTATAAGAAGGGACTTGGTCTGTCTTGCTCACTTCTGTGTTTATAATGTTACAGAACAAGGCTGGAATGCTGGCGGAAAAACCAAATGGCACTCGGAGATCTTCTTTGGATTGCAGAACTTGGTGGAACGGCGGGCTCAGAGGACCCTGTTTCTCCAAACGCCTGAGCGCGGAATGCAAGTGGGGCAGGATATTTACAGTCATCAGCTGCCATATCTGTGGGGGTTTTCCTGCACACAGAAAACAAAGGAAGAAGAACCAGGAGGAGGGGTCTCTAAGATAGAGACCAGAGTTCGTTTTAGTCCCACCCGCCATTTCTGGTGCAGTATTTTATTCACTTCTCCAACATTATCCCATTTTATGCCTTTTAAGAAACCTTTTCAGTAGGTATCACCTTTCAGTTTTTTAGGTTGGTACCCTCAGAAGGCCAAGAAGCCTGCAGTAGTTTGGCGAGCAACAGTGTTTTCAATAAAATATATTATGGTATTCAGTGTGAGGGGCCAATGGGAACAAGTAAAATTATGGAGAAGAGGGGCCCTGCCAGGGCAGGAAGCCAGGATCCCAATCCCTGAGATCTCATTTATTCCATTGATTGGTACTTTCCTGTTGTCTATCTTGAATTATTATTATTATTTATTATTATTATTATTATTATTATTATTATTATTATTATTATTATTATTATTATTATTTTATTTTTTAATTCCTTAACCTTAGTTCTGAGTATTTCTGACTGGTTTAAAAAATAGCAACATTCCTCCTCCGAAAATTTTCAAGTCCCTCCATTTTCTGAAGTGAGGAGGTCGGGGGCTTGTCTATTTTGAGGGATTACTGTCACCAGAGAGTTTATTTGGTTCTGTAAATTTACCAGAGAATCGGCCACCTGTTCCATGTCTTCATTTAGCTCTTGAGATAGTCCATGGTACAGTCCTATGCATAAACCTATGCCGCCTTATCCAGTTCCTATTCCTGTCACAATTTCTGAGCCTATCAGAATGGGTAGCAGGACTGCCCGTTTAGCCTGAGACTTGGGGCTAAAGGTTGTTAGCAACTGATCTTCAGTGTATACAAATATCTCTGGGGTCCGGAAGATGGAATAACATTTCAGAGTCCAGTTGGCCTCTAAGCATCGATAGGCCGAATTACAACACAGATAGAACACCCCAAGTGTGCAACATAGGGTCGTAGTACTCATTAAGGTTCTATCTCTTCCTCCTAGAGAGGGAATTCAGGGACTGTACGGATTAGATTGTCGGCATTGGGAGATGGACCCTAGTGGCCAGGGGTCCAATTAAGACAGAGGTGTTGGTTTTGAGGTTTTCAGGAGCTTCCCAGGTCAAATGGATTGGAGTAGCTAAGTAAGTCCTCTGGCTAGGGGCAAGCACATCCAGCAGGTTTGCATGTGATTATCTATCTTATGGAGGACTAGTAGAGCAGTGTCGGCCCAATGCTGGAGTGGGGAATTGGTAGGCATCTGATTGACGGCTGAAGTTTCAAAGGTTGGTAGGCTTCTGGCAGAGTGGTCGCCTTTATGGCTTGAATTACCCTATACTGGGTATATGCTTTATAACTTTTTGAAGGGCCTGTAGTGCAGCTCTCCCCTGTTTGAGATTCCCCATTGAGGAAGGTAAGTGTAGCAAGCTCGCTTCCATGTCTGGAGGCCCTTGTTGTGACATGGGTTACTGATAGTTTGGTTATATCCTCGGTCCAATACTTAGCACTTCGGGCACCAGGTGACTGACAGAGAGTGGGTGTTTTTCCCATGTAGCAATCTTTGTGGAGGGAGGGAAATGTGCTGAACACCCTGGACGCCCTTATTGTCCTATGACAATTGTGGGGGCAAATTTGATAAGCGGCAGTTGTGAGGGTGAGAACGGTTATCATAATATACAGGCAATACTTGGTAACCCTCCCATCCAGAGGAGGTATGTGAGGCCCAGGATACATCTTTTGCACCATATCCAGATTGTTGGCGCAGTCTCTATCAGCCCAACAGTAAGAAGTAAGTCCAGCCTTATGACACCAGTAAGGGGCAAGGGTTGGCAAAGTTGCATTCAAACCCCTGGGCTTGGTTCACGCATTGATTCCTCAAGCTCCTGCTGTGTGCAGGCCAGCCATCTCCCATGGTGTGGCTGGAGCAGGGCTGGACACCTCAGGGGTCAGTTCCCTTTTGAGGGTAGGTTTAAGGGGATGACTGGATCTGGATCACTTCACCAGGTTGTGGGTTCTTCTGAGTGGACTTCTTAACTGTGGAGTGATGGACCCATGGGGTGATACCTGAAGTTTTGGGGGCTGTAGGAGTTGTTAGAATAACAGTGAGAGGCCCAATCCACCATGGAATAAGAGGTTTCTTCTTCCAATCTTTGACCCACACAGTGTCTTCTGGCTGAAAGAAGTGAACGGGGTCCCTAAGGAAATTGTGACCCTCTCTATGGTGTATCTCTAACTTGTTTAGGACTGCCCCCAATTTCTGGACCTGTTATCTTATTTCTTTGTCTCCAATATGGTTTAGGTCTCCTGGGAGCTTTCCTAAATGTGTGTGTGTGCGTGGGGGGGGGGGGAGGATCGCCCATATAATAACTCAAAAGGGGAGAATCTCAGTGCCCCAGGGAGGCATTGGGCACACAGGAGGACCAGCCGAATCAAATCTGGCCATGGGGGGTTAGTCTCTTGGTGGAACTTGGCCAGGGTTTCCTTGAGGGTGCAGTTCATCTGCTCTACCTTTCCCTGAGCCCTGGGGGCGTTAAGCAGTGTGCAGTTTCCAGGCAATGTTAAGGGACTTTGTTAGGGTTCGTATAATGTCCGCTCCAAACGCAGGTCCATTATTACTGTGTGTGGTTAAGCCCAATCTCCCATAGAAGACCTTTGGCCACCTCGTGAATTCATCCCATTCTGGTCTGGAAAGCTTGGACGCATCCCAAATTGGTGCAGATTATTACAAGAAGGTACCTCAACCCTTTATTTGGTTGTATGCTGGTAAAGTCCACCCCTATGTCCATCCTTTGGGAACCAGGCAGGGGCCGTGGGGCCGAGCAAGCATTGTTTTTGGCACACATTACACATTATTCACTGACAGCCTGGCATAATGCTGGCAGTTGGCTGATACCGTAGTTCTTTTTGAAGAGGACCTCTTGAGCAGTTCCCTAAGAGGGTGAGTTAGTTATCTTCCTTCACTAGCTGCTTTCACATAGATGATGGGACAAGACTCACCATCCGTGTTTGCTTAGTGTGTCCACTTCTGTGGAAGCCCAACTTCTTTCTTCACTTGTGTCCATGGGTGGGGAGGCTTCCTTCTGGGGTGCAAGAGTCAGAGTGTAGGTAGGCGCTTCACCTAGGTCACCTCATGCAGCCACTCTGGCTGTTTTGTCGCCCTGGTGATTTCCTTGATTTATGGGGTCATCTCATTTCTGAGGTCCCTTACAGTGTAGGATAGCTACTTTGACTGGTAGCCATATGGTCTCAAGAAGCTTTAGTATTTCTTCCTCGTTTTTGATAGTTTTCTCTGAAGCGGTAAGGAGGCCTTTTTCTCTATAGATGGCCCCATGTACATCACAGTAGCAAAGCCATACATGGAATTGATGTAGATGTTAATTCATTTACTTTTGTAAGGATGATGGCTCAGGTTAAGGCGTACTGAGTCCAGCCCATTGTGCCGACCATCCTTCCGACAAGGCCTTAGCTTCCTGAACTTCCGTGGTAGTGATGACCGCATACCCTGCTCTTTGGCTGCACTCCTCTAAAATCCTGCTCCCATCGCTGAACAGGGTGATCCCTGGGCTTGTTATACCCTGGTCTTGGAAGTCTGGGAAGCTGGCATAGACTTCATCCACTACTCCAGAACAGTCATGGTCAGGTTCTCCCTCCTCTGTGGGAAGGAAGGGGCCAGGTTTAGTGTTCTTACACTGTTTTGAGAGTGAGCCTTGGGTTCTCATAGAGAAGGCCTTGGGATTGTGTCAGCTGAGAAATGGAGAGGAAATGATATCCTTGGGTGCTTGTGAGCCACACGACCGTGTGTGGGACCTTAACATTAAATGTTTGGCCCAGTGTGAGCTTGTCTGCAACCTTAATGAGCAGGACTGTGGCTCTGAGGTTTTAGGCACAGTGGCCATCCTCCAGCCACAGGATCAAGTTTTTTTTTTTTGTTTTTTTTTTTTTTTTGACGGAACACTGGCCATTGCCGTGGCACCATGCTGTGAGTGAGCACTCCTTTTCGTGTGTGAGGAAGTTAAAGGGTCTGTCTATGTCAGGCAAACCAAGGGCTGGGGCTTTTCCCAAAGCCAACTTTATTTCTGTGTAAGCGGCCCTCTCCTCCTCAGTCCATGTGAGGGGCTCCCAGTTTGATCCTCCCAACAGGTCATAGAGGGACCTCACTATGGCTGAGCATCTGAGGATTCCCAATGCGACAGAACCCTCTGGCCCCTAAACATTCACACAAGCCTCGTTTTGTTTGGGGCTGTGGCAGTGTGGTTCCACACTTTCTTCCTTTCTGGTCCTCGTTCTCCTTTTCCTTTTGTGAGGAGGGAGCTAAGTATTGGACCTGCTGCTGACGAATCTGTGCCTTTTTCCAAGAGGCCTGGTACCCCAAGTAGGATCAGAGCTTTAAGAAGGCCTGTGTACCTTTCATACAGTCTTCCTGGGTGTCACTGGAAAGGAGGTCTTCTACGTATTGGAGAAGGACATACCCTGAGGTTTACTTCGGAAAGTCAGCGAGATCTGAACCTAGGGCTTCCCCCAGAAGAATGGGCGAATTGTTGAATCCTTGGGAAAGTAGTGTCCAGGTCAGCTGCATCTGGCGCTCTGTAACGGGCTCAATCCATTCAAAGGCAAACAATGATTGCCTTTGCGGAGCCAGGCAGAGGCAGAAGAAAGCATCTTTTAGGTCGAAGCACATAACCCTTCCGGCTGACCACGGAATTTGGCTGAGGAGAGTATACTGAGGGTTAGGAATGACTGGGTGTAAGGAAACAGTCACTTTGCCAAAGGCCCTCAAATCCTGTACTGGTTGGTGTCCTCCTCCTAGCTTCTTGCCTGGCAAGAGTGAGGTATTCCAAACTGATTGGCACTCAATTAGAATACCTCTTTCTCTGAGCTTGGTCAGGTGCTCTTGTATGCCCATTTTAGCCTCTAGTGGAAGGGGGTACTACCTTGGTGTCTGCGGTTGAGCTGCAGGGATCAGGCCCACAATGATTGGGACCCAATTCCAAGCTATTTCAGGCGGGTTATCATCAGACCATAGGGAGTGGATTGTAAGCCTGAATTCTTAGGGGTGACCAGGTAAGGCCTGGGCACCCAACAGTCTCCATTCTTCTTCCCTTGGCAGCGGTATCGCCAATACCAGGGTTTCCTTCTGCCTTGGGTTTAATTGGAGGCTAGTGTGTCCAGTGGGTTCAAAAGATATCTGGGCCCCAAGTTTGGAGAGTAGATTGTGGCCCAGGAGAGGAATAGGGCAGTCAAGTAAGTAGAGGAACTCATGCCGGACCTTGTGACCCCCAAGTGCACCTTGTTGAGCTTGACAGAAGAGCTGTTGCATTGCCTGTGTCCCAGTAGCCCCAAGTATGGTTGCTGTCTTTTCGCCTATGGGCACTACCAGGGAAGTAACCAAGGAGTATTCAGCCCCAGTTGAAAAGTATTTCAACCATGAAAGTTATTGTTCAGCCCTCCACCTCATTTCAGCCGTGGATTCATGGGGGCCGAGAAAGAAAGAGTCCGGTCCCCCTCAGTCCAATTCTACCCCGGCCAGATAAAGAAGGTTCTCACCTCGAGGTTCCTCCAGATATTGGCTGCGTTTTGAGGTTCCCATCCAATTCGGACATTCTTACAGTTTCCCTTGCCTTTGCAGTATGCACACTGGTCCCTAGCTAAAGGGGCTATGGGCTTCCCCCCTTTTTGTGGTTGGAGTTTTTCGATGCTGCTAAAAAACAGTAGCATCTGTTCTTTAGTTCTGCTGTGAGAAAGGTGGTCTTCTTTTTTAGTCTTCACTTCCTTTCAGCTGCAAATTTCTGTTCCTGAAAAACTGTATTGACGACCTCTAACAAGTGAGTGATATTCATCTGGTAAAGCCTTCCAACTTCTGAAGTTTTCGTCGGATATGTGGGGCAGCCTGTGCCACAAAAGAGGGATTTACCATATGTTGACTTTCTAGTGCCACGGGGTCAAACGGGACGTATACAGGGTATGCTTCACAGAATCTTTCATAGTAGTCTCCCGGACCTCCCTAGGGTGCTGTGTGACTGATGATATTTTAGTCATGTTCATGGGATTGTTGACTCCATGAAGGAGGGCTTCCTGGTATCCTCAGACGTGACCCTGTCCTCCTTATGTGGTGAAATCCCATGTTGGGTGTTCTTCAGGCATGCAGCTTGAGCCCAGACAGTAGGGTCATTGATTCCTGGAGATGTGTGATCTTCTAGGTACTGTCATGTTTCTGTCATCCTTATTTTTAATTAAACAAAGTATGGAGTAACTGTTGACAATCTTTCCAAGTCTGTTGTAGGTCTGGAAGAGGGACTCCATCACGTCAACCATTGCTTGTGGCTTTTCGGAGTATGGTGGAGTGTTGTGTTTCCAATTGAGGAGGTCTGTTGTAGAGAAAGGTACATAACACATCATGGAATGGCTGGTCTGGACTGATCCATCCTCATTGTGTCTTTAAGGCTCTCTCGTCTCCTTTACATGCATTCGGAGAGTCTTAGGTCTGGGTCTGAGGCGCAGTCTGGCTGCTGGACCATGTTGGGGTGGGTTATCTGGGTCTGAGAGTGGCGGGAAGATTTTCTACAAAATTTTCTACCTTGGACTCCTATTAAGTCCTCTGGGGATTGATCATGTCCCCCTTCCACTCTTTTGGGTATGCTTGACTTCTTCGGGGCCCGGCCTTACCAGTTCCATGGAGCAGAACCTGCCCAAGACAACGGAGAAGGAGGCTGCTGAAATTCAGGCAGAGCATGCACTTTCTCCCTTGTGATCCTTTGCTTTGCCACCACCTCGCCTTTCTCCCAAACCGGTGGCAACAATGGACCAGTGCGGTTGGGTTTCCTGGTCAGCAATCTAGTATGTTATGGAACCAGGCTGGAACACTGGAGGAAAAACCAAGTGGCACTCAGAAAGTTTGGTCAGAGAGTTTGAGTCACCAAACGTCTGAGCATGGAGTCAAGTGGGGAGGGTAATGTATAGTCGTCAGCTTCCATATCTGTGGGGGTTTTCGCACATGCACCAAACAAAGGAAGAAGAACCCAGAAGCGAGGTCTCTAAGCTAGAAACCAGAGTCTGTTTGAGCCCCGTTGACCACCCCGTACTCCAATAAAGTGGGAGTACTTTATTCACTTCTCCAACAAGAGTAGAGCTCTAAATACCACATAGTATATGCTCATTAAATCTATATTAAGTGAATAGTTCTATTGTTTCTGTATCGGACATATAACAAGAATTTTGACAATCTATATGGTAAGAGTCCCCAGACCATCACATTATAGGGATTTCAAGGTTGTCTAGTCTCCACACAATATTAAGGTTTGGTTACAACCACCATAAGCTAACCCTACAACCTCACATCCTGGATCATATAATGTCCCTGTCTCCTCCTCATTCACAATCTGTTGCAACTGAGTGCAGACCATTCCATCATGTGGTCTTGGTTCAGAAAGCCAAATTCCTCCGTTTCTCTCAGTCACACAGAATGAAATTTGACTGTGAACGTCTGCCAGTAATGTTGCAATAGAGATGAAGAAGATCAATTCAAGTGGACTCCCTGAGCTGATCCCTAGAATCTCTTTAGGGCATGAGTACAGTTAAATAGAAATGCTGCACTCAGAAATGTGTCTGCTGCTTATCCAAGGAACAAAAAGCAATCATTTAAAAAAGTAAGCCGTTTCCCTGCAGAACAGCTTAATCAGGGAGAGTGAGTGGTGCAAAGTGGGTGAATTCTTCTCTAGGGCCTTAATGATTGCAGAGACACAGTTCAACCTATGAGGGCGTTTACCAGAAACATGAAACCTGAGAGCTGCAATTGTTGGGTAACAATGTTCTCTAACTGTGCCTTATGCATTTACATGATAACCAAAGGGAGACAAGCACTAATTATAAGTGGCATAGAAGTGGACAGTTTCTACATGCTTCATCACCTCTTTGTAATAATTAGTCCTGTCTGTTCTTTGCACGTGAACATTCCGTTTTGGTCATTTTCCCCAAGAAAGAAATGGTCCCCTGTGTTTCAGTGGGCTTGTAAACTTAGCCTTCCTGAATAGGGTTGGAGACATCCAACGGGCATCTCTTGGTACCTGTTGTTTAATTTTGTTCGATAGTTATGGACGTACCCCTATAAAAGGATTCGGAATTTTGTTAGTATGTCTTAAGACTGAATTGGAAGCCCATTTTCTGTATTCCATTCAACTTAACAAAGAGAGTATTGCATGTCAGACATTGTGAAACATATAACTGAAGGAATATTACTTCCCAAAGATTGACCCTCAAAATCAGTACACCTTACTAATGATGCCTTGTTGTTTGGAAGGTCATGAAGGTGCGGATCAAGGGAAGAATGGATTAAATTAAATAGAACCAATAAGAAAATATACATGTACATTTAACCTTAGTACGGATAACCAATAATTAATGAAATGTTGTTTATTTCATTTATTTATATGTATGTGTATGTGTATGTGTATGTGTATCCTTATACTGGGCTGTGGCGAAATATGTGTTCCTTACAGTAGACTGGGGATAAAATATTTGAAAGCCGCTGTGCTCATGCACCTTATCACGCGGCCTGGTGCCTCAGTAGCTTGGTTTCTTGATAGGGCTTAGGTGCATCCGCTTCATGCACTTGCATGAAATTTGGAAGATATGATGGCTAATTTTATGTGTCAACTTTACTGGGCCACAGAGGTCCAGATGCTTGGTGAAAGGTTTTTCTGGTGTTTTGTGATGGGAAATACATGAGTCTGGACAGTGAGTAAAACAGATTATTTTCCTAATGTAAGTGGGCCTTATGTAATCAGTGAGAAGGCCTGAATAGAATAAGGATGATTCTCCCAGGGATACTAGGGAATTACTCTTGCCTGCCTGCATGTCTTTCAACTGGGACATTGGCCTCTTCCCCGGATTCAGACTGAAACAGCAGCTCTACCTGAGATTCAAGCCTGCCAGCCATTGGACAACAACTATGCCATCAGATCTCGTGGGTTTCCAGCTAGCCAACACATCCTGAAGATCTTGGGACTTGTCAGCATCCACCTTTATGGGAGCCAATTTCTTATAATAAATAAATAAGTAAACAAACAAACAAACAAACAAACAAATAAATAAATAAAACATTCATAAATATATAAATATATTTATAGTAATAGATTCATATTTTATGTGAATGTATTTACATAAATATAAATAAATATAAATATATAAATATATTATATATTATAATATATATATGAGAAACAGAATTTTTCTCTGTTGAATCTTACTAATTCAGAAGGTGAAAAGTATTATCTATTGGTTCTACAGCTGTTTTTTTTTAAAAACAGAATGTGGTAGACATTATTCTAAAGAAAAATAAAATAGCCCCCAATGATCCATACCTTACAGCTGACAACCCATGAATATGAAGAGAGACCATTTCTATTGTCGTGTTGTATTATAGAGAGAGATTTTCTGGATCAACCTAGAATCATCATGAACCCATGCATCATAAACCCATGCAAAGCAGACAGTTTTCACTGGCTGGCCATCCCACAATCTGAAAATGAAGACCTCAGTTTTATAACTGCAAGGAACTTAATTGTCCAAAACCCAAATTATCTCAGAAGTAGATTTCTCCAGATAAGAACCCAACCTACTGACACTTAACTCTTACCTAGTGATACCCTAGGCCCAGAACACCAGTGAGTCTGCCTGGACAGAGCAGTGAGTCTGCTGGGGTTATTCTGCCAAGACAATTCTGCAGGGCTGTCTTTGGATTCTGGGAGTGCAGTGTACACCCCACTTAACTAACACTTCTCCTGATGGTTTGAACACACAATTGCTCATATTAAGTCACTGCTTGGATATAAGGTAATTTCTGCCATATGCTACTGAAGTTTGACTATTTTATTTCCACATACCTCCTACTTGGTAAATGCAATGATACCTGTAGCTTATTTCAAACTCAAGTAAAACAAACACAAAACTCTAAAGAATGGACCACTCCTTACCTCTTGAAAATACCTCTTCTTTTATTTTTGATAACATTTGACTCTCCTGGTTTCTCTTATATATGCCCTCTATTAATTTTCATTCTATTCTCCTGCCTCATTTCCATTCATCAAGTATGCATTGAGCACGTACTATATTGTAGGCACTGTATACAAAGAACAGAGGTCTTATCTAGAACTATTAATGGACCTTGTTATCCAGGGATTTGCCGCTGTGTAAACAAATTAACTATACTGAGTTCATAACATCTGTAATAGGGGTGGATAAATGTACCCTGGAATTGCAAAGAAGAAAACACATGATTCTCTAGGGCACCCAGGGAGTGCTTTACACAAATGAGAGTCACTACAAGTGAGTCTTCTAGAGAAGACATATTTCAAATCAACAGAGAAAGGAAGGGCATTGCAGGCAGGAAAAAAAAAGAGAGAGAGAGAGAGAGCAAGACATGGAAGTTTGAAAATGTGACACATTAAAGGAGTAGCAAAGTTTCCTTTGGATGGATTTCATGTGGGAATGGGAGATTGGTAAAGAGTGAGGATTAATGTAGAAGAAGACATATATATTGGATCCTAGAAACAGTTAACAGGAGAAAGTTATTGTGCCCAAATGACTTTGATGACTACCATTGTATTCAAATAAACCTGAAGAAACCTCTTGGCTTAGTTAGAACGTTGCTCATCATCTGATTAATTCTATAAGGTTAATCTAATATCATGTTCCTCTTCTCTACCAACCATTCACTCATTAACTCATTTATTTCTTTAGTCAGAGAGGGTATGTGTGGGGTGCATATCATGAAGAATGTGAAAGTCATTATAAGGACTTTGACTTTTATTTTCGATGAGATGGAAAGTCAGTTGAGTAGTCTGACCAAATTCACATTTGAGTTTTATTTAATTATCTATCTATCTATCTATCTATCTATCTATCTATCTATCTATCTATCTATCTATCTATCTATCTATCTATCTATATAACTATCTATCTATCTATCTATTTAATTTAATGAGAGTGCCCGCAGGGGTTTGGAGGGAGCGAGAGAGAGAGACAGAGAGAGAGAGAGACAGAGGGAGAGAGAGAGAGAGAGAGAGAGAGAGAGAGAGAATCTCAAACAGGTTTCATGCCTAATTCATGCCTAGCACAGATCCTAATACAGGTTCTGACCCCATGACGTCATGCTTTCTGGATCATGAACTGAGCCAAAATCAAGAGTCAGATGGCTAACCACCTGAGTCGCCCAGGTGACCCTAATTTGTATGTTAAACAAATCACTCTGACTACTATCTGCGGAGCAGGATGGAGTGGGAAGCAAGCATACAAGCAACAACAGCAACAAAATAAGGAGGTTACTATACTAATCCTGAAATAACTTCCATCCTGAATAAGGATGGAAGAAGGGGACATAGTGAGAAAATTATGATCATGTGTATAATATAAATGTGGATATAATAAGATTGCTTGTAGTTTGAATATAAGGTATGAGAAAAACAGATATAAAAGATGACACCAAGTTCGTTTTTTTTTTCTTTTGTTTGTTTCTGTTTTTGTTTTTGTATTTGTTTTTTTGGGCTGGACCACAGGTTGGTGGTAGTTTTAAGTTGTCTGTTAGAGATCATAGGTTTTACGGGAAACATCAGGACTTGCTCTTTTCACATGGTGATTTTGAGATGCTTATCAGACATCCAAGCTGCCTTTTTGTGAATGTAGTTAGATATAGGCATCTGGAGTTTAAACTAAGAAGTTTAGTGTGGACTGTAGGCTGGATTACTTAGCATGCGATCGCATGAGATCAGCTAGGGAGTGAGAATGGATGAGAGAGAAGACATGCAAGGACTGAGCTCTGGGGTCTCTAACTCTTAAAGTACTGCAAGATGTGGAAAACCTAGCGAAGGAAACTAGACACAGTGGCCACTAAAGGAATAGGCGAGACATGAGGAGGCTCTCGAGTCCAGGAAGCCTGGTAAGGAATGTGTTTCAAGGAAGGAGGTATCAAATTGGTCAAGTGCTGATGGCAAGTCAAATAGGATGAGGTCAAATAAATGATCATCAGGGTCACAAGGGGGGGTCACTTGGTTAAGGGTCTGACTCTTGGTTTCACCTCAGGTCATGATCTCATGGTTTGTGGGTTCAAGCCCCAGGTCGGGCTCCATGCTGACAGTGTGGAGTCTGCTTAGGATTCTCTCTATGCCTCCATCTGTCTCATATCCTCCCCTGCTCACTCTCCCTTTCTTTCAAAATGAATACATACACTTGAAAAATTATTAAAATATAAATAATCACTGTGTTTTGAAAAGTGGATGCCATTGACATGTGATGAGAACCATTTCAGTAGCACCGAGGAAAAGCCGAATGGGAGTGGATTCAACAGAGAATTGGAGGAGAATGACTGTAGACAGGGAGTAAGGCAATTCTTTCGAGGAGCATTGTGACAAAATGAGGGTGAAAAATGAGGCAGCAGTGGGAAGGGAAGGGAGCAGGGTCAAGAGAGGGCTGTGCTTTTTCTTTCTAAAATTTGAGAAATAAAAGCATTTTTTTAATTTCCACATTGCTGTTGGAAATAATGATATGGCAGAGTGGGGGAGAATTGCTGACAGAAATGTTCTTAACAGGGCAAGAGTGACTTTGGTCTAGTGTCCAAAAGATAATTGGCTCAGAGAGGAATGAACAGATCCTTCATATGAATGTTGGTGAGAGCAGAGCACAAGGAAATAGATGTAGATGGAATGGTAGATGCGTTAGGTGATTTTTCAAATTCTCTTTTCAGTGACCTGGTTTTCTCAGTGCGGTAATAGGCAAAGTTATAAGACCAGAGTGAAGAAGGGTTGGGAACAGTTGGAAGTTTGCGGAGAAGGAAGTTGTGAACTAGAGGTCTAGGGGTGTGAGGAAGTAGCCTTCTGACCTCACTCTAGTCAGTGGCCATCAAATAACTTTTGTGCTGCTTTCCTCCAATTACATAGGATGTTCCTATGTGCAGGAAGTAGATGGAACTTCCTTCGGTTCCCCACTTCTTTACCACTGCATAGGTAAGTTTGCATCTGCCTGAGAAGCCCTATCTACCCTAATCACTCATATTTCAAATTTGCCTCAACCAATACATACTTAATCCCACCAGGCAGAGTTAATTAGTCCCTTCTTGGAACTCTTGTGGTACCATGTGCAGTGCCCTGTACTGTAAGTTTTGCCATATTGTAATAATTTGCGTCCCTGTCTCCCTAGATAATTTGGCCACTCCTTGAGGGGGTCAGTTTGGTCATTGCAGTTCCTAGTATACAGTTTGACTAATGGTAGCCTTTGTCAATTGCCAATTGAATTCAGTAGAAATGAGTTGAATTGAATCGAATATACTGAATTGAATTGAATTGAATTGAATTGAATTGAATTGAATTGAATTGAATTGAATTGAATGGAGAGAATTAGTAGAAAGAATTGGCAGGTAGGAGAGGCAGAGCCTCGAAAGAGTGGTGACATTTAGAATGAGACTTGTCTGATCTATAAGGAGGGGAACTCCTGCTCATGAGCGTGGGAAAGGTAACTGTTTCCTCACCTGTAGTGGTGGAGTGAATGGAGCCGAAACCCCCAATGAACTTCTGTAAATTGTGTCAACAATTCTTACTTCTATAGTGTTTGCTTTGAGGACCAAAAGAGTTCATATATGCAGAAGGATTTTGTACATAAAAATGTGCTGCATAATGTAAGTTACTCTTTCTCACAACACTCTGTGCCAAGAAAAAGGAATGTGTTGATTTTATATATTTTACTAAAGGGTAGCATGTTTAACAGAGGAAAAGGACGGGTTAAAAAAAAAAACAATGATGATAGTTACACTCGTCTTGTTGACCTTTCTAGTCTTCAAAGTCTCTTTAGAAGATATCATCATGGTCTCTTTCAGTTACAGATGCCTCTTATTGTCTCTGAGACAATAACCCTAATATGATCTAATTTGCTAAGCCAGGTGGTGTGGAAGACAGATAAAACTGCCAGCTCATTCTGCAGAAAGCAGCATATAAGGAGCCCACTGATCTGACAGGCTTGTGTCACAATGCACAAGTTTGGGAATTGCCCAGGCTCAGAAAAGGCCAGTTTTTCGCAACAGTGTAAAACTCAAGAGAACTCTCTAACACAGAGGCGATGTTCACAGTTCCACAGAAATAACATGTTTGATTCTTGATGCTGAATAGAAGTCAACCAGTTATTTTAACACAGGTTTTAACTCTTATTGGTTTCACTTCACTTTCCTTACGTTACAGGTTTCTTAAGGCAGGGACCATGTTCTGGGCTTCCTAACCTCTGCCCACATATGTCTACCATGCTATTTCATGGGCACTCCGTTATCATCTGTTATTAACTGGGTTTTTTCGTAGGTGTCAGGCAGCTTTCATGGTGACCACGTTATTGGCAGAGCATAAAGAGAGTGGCAATAGTGGAGCTTTCTCTGCCATATTAACCACATGTTACTCTCTTAAAATTCCTGGAATATATGTATGATGTCCTGTATGAATGATGGTGAGTTTATGACACTCATATTCTACTCCTTTTTCCCAACAGTTTAAAATACCTTTACGGCAGTTTACCTTCCTTTCATTCCCTAACTTAAAATAATGTACTTCTTTGGCTTTGGACTACCTGTCTACCTGCTAAAAGATGCAGCACGAGAAAACATGTTTGCATTTTGATGTGTTCTTAATAGGCTGCCTTACTTGACAAGTCTGCTGGGTGGGTTGGGTAACACTGTTATTTCTGTGAGGATCTTCTAAGATACAAGTATATTTCTTGGGCAAAGTAGCATGTTGAGTCCATCATCATTTGGAGTGAAACTCAGTCTACGTCCAGTAGACTTGGTCCCATTGGTCACATGAAGGAATGAAAAACAGGCCATATTCGTTTTGATGTCATAACATCCTGGGACATATAGTGATGCCCATAAAAAAAAAAAAAAAGAATCAGACTGGGGACTCCATTTAAGAGATATCTCAGCAAGCAGAATCAAGATGCCAGAATGAGGAACAAAGATAAATGCTGTGTAGGTTCTAGAGGTTGGAGACATTGCTCCAGCAGAGAGAAAATTCCTTCAGGATTAAGGGAGAGGCTGGATAGTGATCTACAGGCCCCTTGTTACCACCTCCAGGCCATGATCTTTATGCTTCTCTGAATTTCCTGCCTTCACCTCCTTAGTCCATCTATTCAATCCCAGAGTGCCACCCTTTTCTTCATGGAAATTTCTGGAGTCCCTTCCTACACTTCTTTCTTCTCACGTTGCTCCTACCTCTGTTGTGGGCAATTTCAGAATCCTGGTAAAATTGCTCTAGCAATGTAGCTTCAGGGTACTTTAAATTTTCTGGCTCTCACAACCTAAGAGTCATTTTCCTCCAGTAGCTAACTTCCGTGATGGTACTCTGAGCTCTGTGATCATCCAGATGTCTCCTGGTAGAATGTCAATATTAACGTGCCAATATCTGAGAAGATAACCTCCCCTAACCAGGTGTCTCACTACTTGACTTCACAATTTCTCTTCTTCAGCCCGATAGAGACGTGTGGTTCCTCCTTCCTCCCTATCATTTCCCTGCATATCATCCCTTGTGGCTCCACTTCCCTTCCAAATGCAGTGTATACACCTCAGTATGTCACTTTGTGCTGGAACGTCCTAGTCCTCTGCTGCATCTGCTTTGGTGGCCTTGAAGCTTGGATGAGTCCTCCACTCTGTCAGCCCATCCTCTGTGTCACTCAGCCCAGTGAACTGTTACAGGGACTCACAGTCACTAGGGTCACTCACTCTAATTTTATGGTTGCGGATGTCAACATACCCCGAGAGTTTCTTGCCAATCTTAAGCGGTCTTCTCCACACAGTAGCTATTCCATACCTCCATCATTTCCCTCAACCTATCTTTTTCACCTTTCCCTGGGAAATGGCTCTTATTTCATAGATAGAACGTAGATTGTAGACACCTTCAAACTCTCACTCAGACCTCATAATGACACGTTTCAACACAACTTTCAACCCCAACCCCTGTATGAGAGACAAAAATGTTCCTATTCGCACTCTAGATTCACTAATTCATTCGGCAATCACTGAGAGCCAACTGAGTCCTACGAAGCACTGTGCTGTATGCTTGGGACATTAGAGATGAGGGGATAGACCCTACTCACAAGGCGCTTACAATCACAAGGAGCTTACAATCATGTAGGGGAGACAGATATTATGGGGTAATTGTCCAAACATGCACGGAGCATGAGGAGAGTGTGAAGAGAAAATCTATGTAACTCAGCCTTCAGGGGAAGGAGAAGAAGTGTCGTAAGGGACTTTTCAGATGGGGTGGTATCTTGAACTAATCCTTAAAGTGTGAGTAGGTATTAATTAGGCAAGGTTGGAGTAGGAATGAGACAAGAGGTTCAGGCATTACACAGTAGAGAAAAATCACACTGAATATAGGGAGAGGGTATAAGTAAAAATTGGACATTGAGTCATTCCAATTCTTGACTGTGTCCTACGCTTTGTGAAGAGGTCATCTCACAAAAAACCTCAAACGAGCACATGTTCTCAAAATTTCCTTCTCCATTTTTTATTCTTTATCCTAGTGTAATTCCTCTCATTTCCTCACCAGTATGATTCAATTAGTAACTCACTTCTGTGGATACTATGGCAACCACATTTCCTCTATGCCGCACCCTTCTGTATCTTTGCTTGGCATCAGTGCAACCTCATGATGAAGCTCATATCTCTACTCCGCTTAGAGTGGACTTTGTAACATGCAAAACTTATTCCATCACTGCCTTCCAAGCTGTGGTTCCCCCACACTGCAGCATGAGAGAAAACACCTTTCCCATCCACACCCTGCCCCCACCTTTGCATCCTTACTGGTCCTGGGCCAATGTTCATGCCCTTAGACTCCCTCATGATCAACTATCAGCAAATTCCTTAATATGCCCTATTGTTTTATGCCAAGTTGTCTTCCCCATCACCATGGGTATGTTTTGATGCAGCATCTTAATTCGTACGTATTTTAAGGCAGGCTAAAATAATTATCAAGTATCTAACATATTCTCTTTTCTTTATTTCCCAGATAACAATGGTAATAGATGATCTTTTTTTTATTTTTCATTTTCTATTATTGAAGTATAGATTACATACAGTGCTATTTTAGTTTCAGGTGTATAAAATAGCGATTTGATAATTCTATACATTATTCAGTGCTCTCCGTGGTAAGTGTAATCACCATTTTTCACCATATCGTGTTATTATAATATCAACTATATTTCCTGTGGTGTACTTTTCATCTCTGTCAGTTATGTATTTTATGACAGGAAGTTTGTAACTCTTAGTCACCTTTCCCTATCTCACATACCCCACCCACTTCTATTCTTGTATCTACAAGTTTGTTCTCTGTATTGAAGAATCTGTCTGTTTCTTTTTCTGTTTTGTTTTTTAGCTTCTACATAAAAGTGAAATTATATGATATTTCCTTTTATCGGAATAATCCCACGTAGCATAATACCCTGTAGGTTCACACATGTTGTTGCAAACGGCAAGGTTTTATTCCTTTTTTTTAAATTAAATTATATTCCATTATATGGACACTACATTTCTTTATGAATTCATCTATTGACAGACTCTTGGGCTGCTTCCATAGCTGGGCTATCATAAATAATGCTTTAATAAACACAGAGGTGCATGCCTCTTTCCAAATTGGGGTTTACCTTTTCTTTGGGTATATACCCAGGAGAGGAATTATTGGATGATATAGTATTTCTGAATTAATTTCTTGACGAACCTGCATTCTGTTTCCTAGAGTGGCTGCACCTATTTACATTCCCACCAAGAGTGCATTGGTGTTACTTTTTCTCTTACCTTCTCACCAATACTTGTTATTGCTTGTCTTGCTGATACTAGGCATTCTGTCAGGTGTGAATTGATGTGTCATTGTGGTTTTGATTCAGGTTTCTCTGATTAGTGATGTTGAGCATCTTTAATATGTCTGGTGATGTAGTAGACACTCTTAATTCATCCCTTTCCCCTTCCCTTTTGTTTCTTTCCAGGGTGATGATGACACTGATGATGTCATCTGACAGCTTAAGTCACCATTTTAATCTTCTATCAAGTTCATACATTACTTCAAGTGTCCTGCTTTCCTGCTTCAGGTTACGATGTTTCCAATGCATTACATGACGTCCATTCCACTAGTCCTCCTAGGGCACTCTGACTCACCTTTTATTACTACCCACTGTCACTCATACTCTTAGAAAGTTACTCTAGTTACTTGTCCTGATCCAACATTCTCTTTCTATGCCCGACTCTAATCTCTATACACACTTCAATTGACACCTGATACACTTAATTTTTTTGCTAATGTTTATTTATTCATTTATTTATTTTTATTATTGGAGGAGAGAGAGACAGAGCATCAGTGGGTGAGAGGCAGAGAGACAAGGAGGTGTAGAATCCGAAGCAGCCTCCAGCTCTCAGCTGTCAGCACAGAATCCTACATGGATCTTGAACTCACAAGCTGTGAGATAATGGCCCAAGTTGAAGTCGGCCCCTTTCCCAACTGAGCCACCCAGGTGCCCCAACACATCTTACACTTTCATGTCTCCAATAGGACTTAATATTTCTGTGGACCAGGACTATCCATTCATTAAGTTCTAGCACCTCCTACAGTTTGGGAAAAAATAGACACTCAATTATTTGATGCTCAATTGACAAATAAAGGAAGGAATGGGTCCAAAGACAAAGGGCTCAATAAAGACTTTTGTTCCTATGAATTCAACCCAGATTAACACTAGAGCATTTGAATTCAACTGGAGGGTCCTTTAGCCAACGGTGGGAGAATTTACTATATTCTAAGAGTTGTCAGCTGAGAGAGTAAGATTTTTTTGAAGAAATATGAAAGGTAGTTTAATTTCCTAAGAGGCCAAGCCTTGAAAGCTTATCTATAAGAACTATATAATGTAAGATGATTCTGGATCATGATGAAACTCAAGTGCAGTGAGAGCCGTGACAACATGGGGAACACACAGTAAGGACCACAGTAGTCCCGGAAGTGCTGTCCTGTATGAGAAAAGAGAGTTTAGTGACCCTGTATGGAGGGAGAGGGTAAACGGTGGGCAGAGTAGGGAGGGGGGGAAGTTGGGATCCAAACTGCAATATTGAAATATCAGAGGAGTGTTATTGTCATATTCATAAACTTCCCTATATATATCCTAAGGAAAACATTTTTTTTCCTTTAACGAGCTTTTTAAAGGTAATATACACATGGTAAAAATTCATATAGTAGCAAAAAAAGTTATTCAATGAAAGTAAATCTATGTCTTCGGTAGGCCTCCATTATTCTTCCCCAGAAGAAGACCACTTTTAACAGTTTGTAGGTTTTTTTTTCCAGAATCTCAAAGTATATAATATGCATATCTCACATGAGAAAAAAAATATATATATATAGCTGGTACCAAGATATTATGTACAGCTCTCCATTTTATAGATACATGATTTTTGTGATTGTGAAAAGGTATGACATGAGATTTGCCCTCTTAAAAATTAAAGTGTCTGGTCCAATGGGACATTATTTTTTAAATAGACTTCATGGTATATATCCTACCCTGGCTTCATTAGAGGTATGTAATCTGTCCCCTGTTTATGTGTATTTAATTTGTTTGTAGTCTACGAGTATAGAAAACAATGCTGCCATGAAAGTCCTTGTACACATATTTGCCTGCCAGAGTCCAGCAGACTGTGGGTGGTGGCTCGAAAATCTTAACTGGAAAGAGTTTAATGGAGAAACTATGAACACAGGTGCTGGTGAGATAAACCGGCTCCAAACTAGTGGTTCAGTCCTTGGGGACTAGCAAGAGAAGACTTCACCTCTCCCAGGCACCAAGGGACAAGGAAAGGGCAAGTGTTACTAGAAGCCAATGAGCCCACGGCTGGGAGAGAAGCCACCTAACAGGAGATGTGGCCATAGACTGAGGAATAAGCCACTGCCAAAATTCCAGAGTTCAGAGTACATATAATGACTGCTTTTCTTTTGCTCTCTGCCTACCTATTAGTATACCTGCCAACTATGGACGGAAGCCAGAGGACAAGAAAGCCTAAACGATGCAGTCCATGGACGTGAGTTTACTGGCAGGCATTGGATGATCAAAAATATATCTGCAAGCATGAATTGAGGATTAGCAGTCCCTGGCTTAATATGGTTAGACCTTACAATAGTGTGAAAATGATAGCATTGTTTACAAATTGTCCTTTGAAAAGCACCTGGCTTGCTCAGTGGTGTAAGCATCTGACTTTAGTTCATGTCAAGATTTCACGGCTCGTGAGTCCAAGCCTGCCTCAGGCTATGCTGACAACTTGCATCCTGGGGCTGACTTGAGATTCTGTGTGTGTGTCTCTCTCTCTCTGCCCCTGCCCTGCTCGCACTCTTTCTGTCTCTCTTTCTCTCCAAAACTTGAATAAACATTAAACGTTTTCAAAGATAAATTGTACTTCAAATTGAAGATTTTGACCTCTCCCAGTGCTAATGAGAGGCGATACGACCCTCTCCTGTGATGCCTGGCAGAGCATCCAGCCACAGCTCCCAGTCCACCACATGATCATGGTGGTGAACAATCTATATGCTTACAGCCATTCTGTACTCACACAAGCGTTGTGTTTATGCTTTCAACACAGTATTCACTGAAATACATGAGACAGTTAAACTTTAATATAACATAGGCTGTGTGTTAGATGATGTCTCATAATTTCAGCTCATGCAACTATTCTGAACAGACATTATAGAGGCTAGACTAAACTATGATATTCAGCACATTACGTGTGTTACAAGCATTTTTGGCTTAGAATAATTTCCACTCACACTGGTTTTACCTAGAGGTGAGTCCATCCTAAATCAAGGAAGATTTGTAATGTAAAAATCTTGGGAAATTTCCTAGAACTGGAATTGTGGTATCAGTAGAACAGAAAGAACCTCTTCCACATCCATTCCTCCACCTCCTTCCCTTGCAGGTTATTACCAGCGCTGAGCTGTGCCTACAGGCACTCAGAATTAGGACTACATACCCCAGCTTCCCTTGCAGCCAAAGCAATATGAGAGGAAGTGTCATGTGACACCTTCTGAGAAAGTTCAGACAGCTGTGTGCCTTGTGTCCTTTATTTTTTCTTTGATATCATTCACATGCTGTCTTGGATCCTGAACTCTAGGCCAAACTATTTGGATGGAAAGTGAACTGAGATTCTTCCAGCAAGAGCTGGTAGGAACTAGAGTTCTATGCACTTCATAGAATACAGCTGCCCAATCAGACTTGAGCTGTATACCTCCAAAGTTCATTGATTTGGGAGAGAAATCCACTTTTACCCTGTTAAAACCATAGTTCTTCCTTTGTCTGTGTCGTAGGGAAAAACCTAACCCTCATGAAGGTGTACAGATAACAGGTATAAATATTTTGAGTTTTTATGGATATTGTCAAGTTTGGTATTTTAAAGTGAATTTTTAGTACTGAGTTTGAATTCAGCTACTCCATTCACAGCACATGTCTTAATCTTCTTGTGCCTCTGATTTCTCAGAGGGGTAGTAATATAAAGCACTTCATTTGGTTGTTATGAGGAATAATTAAATTAAAATATGTGAAATAAATCAGTGTCTGTCCAACATGCTAAATACTCAATAAATGTTCTTACTGTTATTTTTACCATTATCATGTTAAACTGTCCTCCAAAAAAGAGGTACCAGTTCGCCAATTACATTTCTGAAATGCCTCTTTCCTCTTCCGTTTTCCATAGTGTGCATTACCAATGTTTTTGTCCAAAAGATAGTAGTATTTCATTTTTATTTGCAATTCCTTTCTAAAATTGTGGTTGTACCTCTTATAGTTTTTAAAAGTTATTTATGCTTGTTTTCTGGTTAACTTCCTTTTTCTTTCCTCTATTCCTTCTATTGGATTTTTGTTTTGTTTTACAGTGTGGCTTAAAAAAAAGCAATACAAGCATTATGGGAATTTGTCTTCTGTGTTTCTATTGGTGGTGCAAATATATCCACTAATTTTCATTTGCCTTTTTTTAATTTTTTTATTTTTTTTCACTTAATGTGTATTTATTTTGTGAGAGAGAGAGAGTGAGAGTGAGAGCAGGGAAGGAGAAGAGAGAGAGGGAGACACAGAATCTGAAACAGACTCCCGACTCTGAGCATTCAGGAAAGAGCTACATGCAGGGCTCAAACCCACAAACCATGAGATCGTGACCTGAGTCGAATTTGGAGGCTTAACCTACCAAGCCACCCAGGCACCTCACTTTATTTTTTCTTTTCCTTTTTTTTTTGGCTTTGTTTTTTCTTTACAAAATTAAAAAAATATATGTACAATATAATAAAAATGATCCTTCTCTACTATCGTTACATCTGAGCTTAATGTCCACCCCTATTTTAGAAAGATCATTGTCATTCTGGATTATAAGAATAATTCCCCCATGTTTTCTCCTAGGACTTCATAGATTGACTTACATAAAAACATATCTTCTCCATTTGTAATAAAACTGGGGGAGGCAGTGAGATAAGATTTAAAGTGATTCTGCAGATGACTGTGTTGGAGCGTTGGCAAAAATGAATGCTTTGACACATAAATCTGACCTAAGAAAGTTATAGTTTCCTTTGATCCACTTAAAACATACTTCGTAAACAAAGCATGTGGGAAGCCATCCTCCTTGCAGGTATGGGGTAAGCTTGCCTCCTGGGCTTTTGTGTTGTTTTTTGGTTTGTTTATTTGTTTGTTTGTTTGTTTGTTTGTTTTACTCTTAGGGGGAAACGCATACGTTGTTTATAATGAAATTTTGTATTTCCAGGTTAAGGTGCTGTCAGGTACAGCATAACTAATTTCCCAGTTTATAAGACTGCCTCTCACACATCGCTTCCTGGTGGTAGGCAAAATTTCTTTCTCTGCAACCAGGGCCATACTGCCACTTGTTCACAGGTTAAGTAATGATGCCAAGACATTTTTATGCCTATGCTAACAATGACCCACCTGTGGACAAGTGCAGACAGATACTGCCTACCTTTTAAGGCCAAGGAGGGATTGAGCCCACAGCCTTCCACTGGGCTCCACCATTGTTTCTGCTCTCTCTGGTGTTTGTCAGTTGTTATCATCATGTTTGAGAACACACGCTTAGAGTAAAACTATCTGACTATGTACTTCCATCTTGAGCTATAGGGAAACAAATAAAGTCCCCTTACCTTTTTTGTTCTTTGCTTTCTCTTTTGTGAAACGGGCATTATCACAAGGTAGGAATTCAATAATTAAAGAAATAAATACCTAAGTGCTTAAAATTTCTTAGCAACAAACGCTCAGTAAATATTAATAAGGCTTTTCCCAATAAAGAATAGAAAAATAACTTTCTTGTTTTCTCCTATATTTTATAGATGCATTTTTAAAGAAAACATATAACATTGGTAACAATATTATAGCATATAACAATATGACATAATGCAAATTAAGACATTTATAAGAAAAGTATTGAAACTTCATGAATAGTATCACTGTTACTATTATTCGAACAATGCATTTGCTTTGAAAGGTTCACTTAGTTATATACTAAATTTGCATATGCTTTGAACCTACTTCTGAATTCTCTATGATGATTCATTCATTCAGCTGGACCACATTTGCTTTATAACATAATTTATTATCTGGTAGAACTCGCCTAATTCGATGCTACCTTTCAGAAAAAATTTTCTGGATCAGCTTGAATTTTGATATTTATAATAAAATCTTAGAACCAGCTGATCTGATTTTAAAAATCCATATTTTATTGGGCTTGCAACAAATTTCCATAGAAATTTAGAGATAGTTGGCATTCTTACAATAATAACTTTTCCTATTCCTACAGAGGGAATGTATATATTTAAGCTTTTTTTTTTTTTTTAAATCTCTTAGATGAGTTTAAAGTTTTCTGAAAGGCTTATTTATATACTTCTTTTAGTTTCTTGTTAAGTTCCCTCCTTCCTTCCTTCCTTCCTTCCTTCCTTCGTTCCTTCCTTCCTTCCTTCCTTCCTTCGTTCCTTCCTTCCTTCCTTCCTTCCTTCCTTCCTTCCTTCCTTCCTTCCTTCCTTCCTTCCTTCCTTCCTTCCTTCCTTCCTTCCTTCCTTCCTGCCTTCCCTCCTTCCACCTCCTTCTCCTGTTACTTCTGTTATGGCAAATGGCGCCAATTCTCTGACTATATTTCTAATTATTTCTTGTTTGTATGGGAGAATGCTAAATTGTTGCCTTGTGAGCCTGGATCATGTAATATCATCAGGAGGACTCATGAAAAATCTGATCTCCCTTCCTTCATCGCAGTTATGTATAATTGACACTTGTTGCAAGGAGATAAACAGAGTCAAGAGAATTTCAGTCTTAGAAGAGAAGCCCCTGAGGTGAGAGTAGCCAGAGAGAGAGCAATTGGAGAGGGAACAAATGTGACCCAGAAAGGAGCTCACCGAACAGTGTGATTGGGATAACACCCAAAAAGCAGGTTGAATAGGAATAGCACCAAAAAGTAATTGTCAGATATGATCAAAGCTGTACAAGGGCAACTTGAAAGTGTTAGGTGTTTTCCTTAAATACAAAATATTTTGTATTTAACCAAGAAATTAAAAAGTTAACCAAGTTACCAAGTCAGTAAAATTAAACTTTTTTTCTTGTAAACAGAAAATTCAAGGAAACCAAATTATTAAAGTAAAACATGGTAACATTATAGAGCTTTTGGTTATTAAAAACTCCTATGTACATATGCCAATAAAACAGACAATGAATGTTTTGGACACAATGTAAAGGACTACAACTGGTTTAAGAAAAAGCAGCAAGAGAATGAAAGCGATGCAAGTCATTTCTTTGAAAAAATAGCATAACCCCATAACTCTAACACTGGAGCAAATGAGTAAGACTTGGGGACCAGCTAGCCTGGCTGAGATGTTTCTTGCCAACACTTACTTAGTTCTTACTCATACCAGGTGAGGTTCTGAACATTTCACAAGTACTTCATGTCATTCTCCTTAGGGCCCTATGAGGGAGGGGTTACTATTAACCTCCTTTTACACATCAGCAAATTGAAGAAGTTCCGAGGTTAAGGAACTTGTCTGCTCGCAAGGTCAACACAGGTGGCATGTGATGGAACTGAGAGGTGGCATGAAATAGTGTCCTCTAGTGCCAACTCACCCAAGTTTACATCCTGTCTCACCACTACTAGGTGTATGATCATCGGCACAGATTTTTTTAATGCTTTTGTGCTTTCGTTCTCTTATATGTAAGACCAAGTGATGAATATAATGATCACATAAAGAGTTTAGAACAATATCTGAAACATAGCAAACACCCCTTATATAGAATCCTATTATTACTGCTCTTAGTATTATTATTAAAACAGGACGGGAGAGAGAATACCTGAAAAGATATAATAATACATATGCAAACAAATGAATTTCCTGATACCTAAAATATCAGAAAATCCAGTAATTTAATGAGGTGCTCTAAAGTGTTTTTTTTTCTTTTTCTTATAAATTGAATTTATTTTTAAATATTTTATGGTTTTGAAACAATATCTTATTTCTTACTGAGAGAATGCAAGCAGGGTCAGAGAGAGAGGAATAGCATATCTGAAGTGGGCGTGATGCATACAGCAGTGAGCCCAATGTAGGGCTTAAACCCACGAACTGCGAGATCATGACCTGAGCCAAAGTTGGATGGCCAACCAACTGAGCCACCAGGATGCCCCTATTTTTTTTTCACATATAGTGTTATATTAATTTCAGATGTACGATATACTGATTCAGCAATTCCTTACAATACCCAGTACTCATGGCAACAAGTGCACTCCTTATTCCCCATCACATATTTCACTCACTACATCTGCACCCCCCCCCCACTGGTAACCAGCATGTTGTTATCTATAATTAAGTGTATGTTTCTTGATTTGTCTATTACTCTGTTTCCACAACATTGGATCATTTGTTTAGTTTCTTAAATTTCACATATGAATGAAGTCATATGGTATCTGTCTGTCTCTGACCGACTTATTTTGCCTACCATTATATTCTCTAGCTCCATTCATGTTGTTGCAGATCGCAAGATTTCATTATTTTACGTGGCTGAGTACTATTCCCCTGTGTGTGGGTATTATACAGAATATACCACATCATATAATTATGTGTGTATAATACCACATTATAATACCACATCATATATACATACCAAATCTGTATCCATTCCTCACTAGATGGACACGTGGCTGTTCCATAATGCTGCCAAAATTATCGAGACCATGATGATATCTTCTAAAGAGACTTTGAAGAGTAGAAAGGTCAACAAGACGAGTATAACTATCATCATTGTTTTTTTTTTTAACCCGTCCTTCTCTTCCTCTCTTATACATGCTAACCTTTAGTAAAATCTATAAAATCAACACATTTCTTTTATCTTGGCACAGAGTGTTGTGAGAAAGAGTAACTTACATTATGCAGCACATTTTTATGTACAAAATCCTTCTGCATGCATGAACTCTTTTGGTCCTCAAAGCAAACACTATAGAAGTAAGAATTGTTGACACAATTTACAGAAGTTCATTGGGGGTTTCGGCTCCATTCATTCCACCACTACAGGTGAGGAAACAGTTACCTTTCCCACTCTCATGAGCAGGAGTTCCCCTCCTTATAGATAAGACAAGTCTTGTTCTAAATGTCACCACTCTTTCGAGGCTCTGCCTCTCCTACCTGCCAATTCTTTCTACTAATTCTCTCCATTCAATTCAATTCAATTCAGTACATTCGATTCAATTCAATTCAGTACATTCGATTCAATTCAACCCAATTCAATTCAACTCAATTCAACACAATTCAATTGGCAATTAACAAAGGCTACCCATAGGTCAAACTGTATACTAGGAACTGCAATGACCAAACTGACCCCCTCAAGGAGTGGCCAAATTATCTAGGGAGACAGGGACGCAAATTATTACAACATGTCAAAAATTACAGTACAGGGCACTGCACATGGTACCACAAGAGTTCCAAGAAGGGACTAATTAACTCTGCCTGGTGGGATTAAGTAAGTAATGGTTGAGGCAATTTTGAAATATGAGTGATTATGGTAGAGAGGGCTTCTCAGGCAGATGCAACCTTACCTATGCCAAGGTAAAGAAGTGGGGAACCGAAGGAAGTTCCATCTACTTCCTGCACATAGGAACATCCTATGTAATTGGAGGAAAGCAGCACAAAAGTTATTTGATGGCGACTGACTAGAGTTAGGTCAGAAGGCTACTTCCTCACACCCCTAGACCTCTAGTTCACAACTTCCTTCTCCACAAACTTCCAACTGTTCCCAACCCTTCTTCACTCTGGTCTTATAACTTTGCCTATTACCGCACTGAGAAAACCAGGTCGGTGAAAAGAGAATTTTCAAAATCACCTATCGCATCTACCATTCCATCTACATCTATTTCCTTGTGCACTGCTTTCACCAACATTCATATGAAGGATCTGTTCATTCCTCTCTGAGCCAATTATCTTTTGGACACTAGACCAAAGTCACTCTTGCCCTGTTAAGAACATTTCTGTCAGCAATTCTCCCCCACTCTGCCATATCATCATTTCCAACAGCAATATGGAAATTAAAAAAATGCTTTTATTTCTCAAATTTTAGAAAGAAAAAGCAAAGCCCTCTCTTGACCCTGCTCCCTTCCCTTCCCACTGCTGCCTCATTTTTCACCCTCATTTTGTCACAATGCTCCTCGAAAGAATTGCCTTACTCCCTGTCTACAGTCATTCTCCTCCAATTCTCTGTTGAATCCACTCCCATTCGGCTTTTCCCCGGTGCTACTGAAATGGTTCTCATCACATGTCAATGACATCCACTTTGCAAAACACAGTGATTATTTATATTTTAATAATTTTTCAAGTGTATGTATTCATTTTGAAAGAAAGGGAGAGTGAGCAGGGGAGGATATGAGACAGATGGAGGCATAGAGAGAATCCTAAGCAGACTCCACACTGTCAGCATGGAGCCCGACCTGGGGCTTGAACCCACAAACCATGAGATCATGACCTGAGGTGAAACCAAGCGTCTGACACTTAACCAAGTGACCCCCCCCCATGTGACCCTGATGATCACTTATTTGACCTCATCCTATTTGACTTGCCATAAGCACTTGACCAATTTGATACCTCCTTCCTTGAAACACATTCCTTACCAGGCTTCCTGGACTCGAGAGCCTCCTCATGTCCCGCCTATTCCTTCAGTGGCCACTGTGTCTAGTTTCCTTCGCTAGGTTTTCCACATCTTGCAGTACTTTAAGAGTTAGAGACCCCAGAGCCCAGTCCTTGCATGTCTTCTCGCTCATCCATTCACACTCCCTAGCTGATCTCATGCGATCGCATGCTAAGTAATCCAGCCTACAGTCCACACTAAACTTCTTAGTTTAAACTCCAGATGCCTATATCTAACTACATTCACAAAAAGGCAGCTTGGATGTCTGATAAGCATCTCAAAATCACCATGTTAAAAGAGCAAGTCCTGATGTTTCCCGTAAAACACATGATCTCTAACAGACAACTTAAAGCTACTACCAACCTGTGGTCCAGCCCCAAAGAACAAATACAAAACAAAAACAAAACCAAACAAACAAACAAAAAAAAAAACGAACTTGGTGTCATCTTTTATATCTGTTTTTCTCATTCCTTATATTCAAACCACAAGCAATCCTATTATATCCACATTTATACTATACACATGATCATAATTTTCTTACTATGTCCCCTTCTTCCATCCTTATTCAGGATGGAAGTTATTTCAGGATTACTACAGTAACCTCCTTATTTTGTTGCTGTTGTTGTTTGTATGCGTGCTTCCCACTCCATCCTGCTCCCCAGACAGTAGTCAGAGTGATTTGTTTAACATACAAATTAGGACCACCTGGGTGGCTCAGTTGGTTAGCCATCTGACTCTTGATTTGGCGCAGGTCATGATCCAGAAAGCATGACGTTATGGGGTCAGAACCTGCATTAGGATCTGTGCTAGGCATGAATTAGGCATGGAGCCTGTTTGAGATTCTCTCTCTCTCTCTCTCTGTCTCTCTGTCTCTGTCTCCCTCTAAACCCCTGCGGGCACTCTCATTAAATTAAATAGATAGATAGATAAATAGATAGAAAGATAGATAGATAGATAGATAGATAGATAGATAGATAGATAGATAGATAGATAGATAGATAGATAGATAGATAGATAGATAATTAAATGAAACTAAAATGTGAATTTGGTCAGACTACTCAACTGACTCTCCATCTCATCGAAAATAAAAGTCAAAGTCCTTATAATGACTTTCACATTCTTCATGATATGCACCCCACACATACCCTCTCTGACTAAATACCAAATGAGTAAATGAGTGAATGGTTGGTAGAGAAGAGGAACATAAGATTAGATTAACCTTATAGAATTAATCAGATGATGAGCAACGTTCTAACTAAGCCAAGAAGTGTCTTCAGGTTTATTTGAATACAATGGGTAGTCATCAACGACATTCGGGCACCATAACTATCTCCTGTTAACTGTTTCTAGGATCCAATTCATATGTCACCTTTTACATTAATCCTCACTCTTTACCAATCTCCCATTCCCACATGAAATCCATCCAAAGGAAACTTTGCTACTCCTTTAATGTGTCACATTTTCAAACTTCCGTGTCTTGCTCTCTCTCTCTCTCTCTCTCTCTTTTCCTGCCTGCAATGCCCTTCCTTACTCTGTTGATTTGAAATATGTCTTCTCTAGAAGACTCACTTCCAGTGACTCTCATTTGTGTAAAGCACTCCCTGGGTACCCTAGAGAATCATGTGTTTTCTTCTTTGCAATTCATGGGTACATTTATCCACCTCTATTACAGATGTTGTCAGCTCCGTATAGTTAATTTGTTTACACAGTGGCAAATCCCTGGATAACAAGGTCCAGTATTAGGTCTAGGTAAGACCTCTGTTCTTTGTATACAGTGCCTACAACCTAGTACGTGCTCAATGCATGCTTGATGAATGGAAATGAGGCAGGAGAATAGAATGAAAATTAGTAGGGTGAATATATAAGAGAAACCAGGAGAGTCAAATGTTATCAAAAACAAAAGAAGAGATAGTTTCAAGAGGTAAGGGGTGGTCCGTGTTTCACAGTTTGGTGTTTTGTTTTACGTGAGTTTGAAATAAGTTACAGGTATCATTGCATTTAACAAGTAGGAGATATGTGGAAATAAAATAGTCAAATTTCAGTAGCATATGGCAGAAATTACCTTATATCCAAGCAGTGACTTAATATGAGGAATTGTGTGTTCAAACCATCAGGAGAAGTGTTAGTTAAGTGGGGTGTACACTGCACTCCCAGAATCCAAAGACAGCCCTGCAGAAGTGTCTTGGCATAATAACCCCAGCAGACTCACTGCTCTGTCCAGGCAGACTCACTGGTGTTCTGGGCCTAGGGTATCACTAGGTAAGAGTCAAGTGTCAGTAGATTGGGTTCTTATCTGGAGAAATCTACTTCTGAGATTATTTGGGTTTCGGACAATTAAATTCCTTGCAGTTATACAGCTGAGGTCTTCATTTTCAGATTGTGGGATGGCCAGCCAGAGAAAACTCTCTGCTTTGCATGGGTTTATGATGCATGGGTTCATGATGATTCTAGGTTGATCCAGAAAATCTCTCTATAATACAACACGACTATAGAAATGGTCTCTCTTCATATTCATGTGTTGTCAGCTGTAAGGTATGGAATGTTGGGGGCTATTATTTTTTTCTTTAGAATAATGTCTACCACATTCTGTTAAAAAAAAAACAACAGCTGTAGAACCAATAGATAATACTTTCACCTTCTGAATTAGTAAGATTCAACAGAGAAAAATTCTGTTTCTCATATATATAATATATATATTATAATATATAATATATTTATATTTATATTTATTTGTATTTAATTTATATTATTTATATTTAATATAAATATATAATATATTATATAATATATATTATAATATGTAATATATTTATTTATATTTATATTTATTTATATTTAATTTATATTATTTATATTTAATATAAATATAATTATATATTTATGAATGTTTTATTTATATTTTTCTATTTATTTTTATTTATTTATTTATTTATTTATTTATTTATTTATTTATTTATTTATTTATTTATTTCTTATAAGAAATTGGCTCCCATAAAGGTGGACGCTGACAAGCCCCAAGATCTTCAGGATGTGTTGGCTCGATGGAAACCCACGAGATCTGATGGCATAGTTCTTGTCCAATGGCTGGGAGGCTTGAATATCAGGTAGATCTGCTCTTTCACTCTGAATCTGGGGAAGAGGCCAATGTCCCAGTTTAAAGGCATTCAGGCAGGCAAGAGTAATTCCCTAGTATCCCTGGGAGAATCATCCTTATTCTATTCAGGCCTTCTCACTGATTACATAAGGCCCACTTACATTAGGAAAATAATCTGTTTTACTCACTGTCCAGACTCAAGTATTTCCCATCACAAAACACCAGAAAAACGTTTCACCAAGCATCTGGACCTCTGTGGCCCAGTAAAGTTGACACATAAAATTAGCCAACATATTTTCCAAATTTCATGCAAGCACATGAAGCGGATGCACCTAAGCCCTATCAAGAACCCAAGCTACAGAGGCACCAGGCAGCTTGATAAGGTGCATTAGCACAGCGTCTTTCAAATATTTTATGCCCAATCTACTGTAAGGAACACATATTTCGCCACAGCCCAGTATAAGCATACACATACACAACATATAAATAAATGAAATAAACACCATTTCATGAATTATTGGTTATCCGTACTAAGGGTAAATGTACTTTTATCTTTTCTTATTGGTTCTATTTAATTTTAATCCATTCTTCCCTTGATCCACAGCTTCATGACCTTCCAAAAAACAAGGCATAATTACTAAGGTGTACTGACTTTCAGGGTCAATCTTTGGGAAGTAATATTCCTTCAGTTATATGTTTCACAATGTCTGACATGCAATACTCTCTTTGTTAAGTTGAATTGAATACAGAAAATGGGCTTCCAATTCAGTCTTAAGACATACTAAGAAAATTCCGAATCCACTTATTGGGGTAGATCCATAACTTTCGAACAAAATGAAACAACAGGTACCAAGAGATGTACTTTGGATGTCTCCAACCCTATTCAGGAAGGCTATGTTTACAAGCCCACTGAAACACAGGGGACCATTTCTTTCTTGGGGAAAATGACCAACAACGGAATGTTCACGTGCAAAGAGCAGACAGGACTAATTATTACAAAGACGTGTTGAAGCATGTAGAAACTGTCCACTTCTATGCCACTGATAATTAGTGCTTGTCTCCCTTTGGTTATCATGTCAATGCATAAGGCACAGTTAGAGAACATTGTTACCCAACAATGGCAGCTCTCAGGTTTCATGTTTCTGTTAAACGCCCTCATAGGTTGAACTGTGTCTCTGCAATAGGTAAGGCCCTAGAGAAGAATTCACCCACTTTGCACCACTCACTCTCCCTGATTAAGCTGTTCTGCAAGGAAACGGCTTACTTTTTTATTTTTTATTTTTTTTTCAACGTTTATTTATTTTTGGGACAGAGAGAGACAGAGCATGAACGGGGGAGGGGCAGAGAGAGAGGAAGACACAGAATCGGAAACAGGCTCCAGGCTCTGAGCCATCAGCCCAGAGCCTGACGCGGGGCTCGAACTCAGGGACCGCGAGATCGTGACCTGGCTGAAGTCGGACGCTTAACCGACTGCGCCACCCAGGCGCCCCTTACTTTTTTAAATGATTGCTTTTTGTTCCTTGGATAAGGAGCAGACATATTTCTGAGTGCAGCATTTCTATTTAACTGTACTCATGCCCTAAAGAGATTCTAGGGATCAGCTCAGGGAGTCCACTTGAATTGATATTCTTCATCTCTATTGAAACATTACTGGCAGACGTTCACAGTCAGATTTCATTCTGTCTGACTAAGAGAAACGGAGGAATTTGGCTTTCTGAACCAAGACCACATGATGGAATGGTCTGCACTCAGTTGCAAAAGATTGTGAATGAGGAGGAGACAGGGACATTATATGATCCAGGATGTGAGGTTGTAGGGTAAGCTTATGGTGGTTGTAACCAAACCTTAATATTGTGTGGAGACTAGACAACCTTGAAATCCCTATAATGTGATGGTCTGGGGACTCTTACCATATAGACTGTCAAAAATCTTGTTATATGTCTGATACAGAAGCAATAGAACTCATTCACTTAATATAGATTTAATGAGCATATACTATGTGGTATTTAGAGCTCTACTCTTGTTGAGGAAGTGAATAAAGTACTACAACTTTATTGGAGTACGGGGTGATCAACGGGGCTCAAACAGACTCTGGTCTTTAGCTTAGAGACCTCGCTTCTGGGTTCTTCTTCCTTTGTTTGGTGCATGTGCGAAAACCCCCACAGATATGGAAGCTGACGACTATACATTACCCTCCCCACTTGACTTCATGCTCAGACTTTTGGTGAGCCACATTCCCTGACCAAACTCTCTGAGTGCCACTTGGTTTTTCCTCCAGTGTTCCAGCCTGGTTCGAAAACATTCTAGATTGCTGACCAGGAAACCCAACCGCACTGGTCCATTGTTGCCACCTGTTTGGGAAAACAGCGAGATGATGGCAAAGCAAAGGCTCACAAGGGAGAAAGTGCATGCTCTGCCTGAATTTCAGCAGCCTACTTCTCCGTTGTCTTGGGCATGTCCTGCTCCATGGAACTGGTAAGGCCGGGGCCCCGAAGAAGCCAAGTATACCCAACAGAGCAGAAGGGGGACATGATCAATCCCCAGAGGACTTAATAGGTGTCCCAGGTAGAAAATTTTGTGGAGGGAAATGTAACAGACTCTGGTGTGTATGCGCGCGTGCGTGGGTGTCTGTGAGAGGGAGAGAGAGAGAGAGAGAGAAAGAGACAGAGAGAGAGAGAGACAGAGAGAGAGGATGTACAGCTAAGCAAGGGTTGCCTGTCGAGTTAGAGTTTGTGGCCTTATGGACGGGCGCCCTTAAGGTCCCCAAAAGTCTATGGAGTCTGAATGGGCTCCCCTGTGTCATTGTGAGAGTATAAAGTCTAGGGCGATATCGGATCAGATCCCATCACAAGTCACAAAGCCGAGTCCACTATAGCCAAACCTCACCTAAACTTTCCCTCAGGAATGCGACCAGAGGAATATCTGAATACCCTCCCATCTGGCGGTATACCTAAGTTTGTCCGTCTTTGTGTCACCAAATATGAGAAAAATAATAATTGGATGAAAACAGGGTAAGCCTACGATTTTAGAGGTCGTGATCAAAAAATGTTAAAAGGGGTTTTCAGGTTACCATGGGGTGACAACGACACCCAAGAAGTTAAGGAAATTTTGTGAACTAGAATGGCCCACATTCAATGTAGGATGGCCTCCAGAAGGGACGTTAGATGCTCAAATAGTGCAGCAGGTTTGGCTAATAGTCACTGGGAAACCAGGCCACCCTGATCCATTTCCGCACATCGACTCCTGGCTTGAAATTGCCCCAAATCTACTGCCTTGAAGGTGATTCATCATTAGCAAACAGAGCCAGGCAAAGGTTTTACCCACTTTATGTGGAGGCTCACCCAGGGAGCCAAAGAAGCGACCCACTGCTTCTCTAATATTTGAAGGAGATATGGAGGAAGATATTGTCTTTCCACCTCCTCATGACTCTTCAAGCTCCATCCCCCGTCCCCCGGAGCTTGAAACGCCTCCTGCATCTGTCTCTCCAGCCACAGCCAGAGTGAGTGCAGTTGCCACTGCAGTCAGTGCCGTCCATCTCCCCGCCGCTCTCAGACCCAGATAACCCACCCCAACATGGGCCAGCAGCCAGACTGCGCCACAGACCCAGACCTTAAACTCTCCGAGTATGTAACGCAGACGAGAGAGCCTGAAAGACAGAATGAAGATGGACTAGTCCATAGCAGCCATTCCATGATGTGTTATCTACCTTTCTCTACAACCGACCTCCTCAATTGGAAACACAACACTCCACCATACTCCGAAAAGCCACAAGCAATGGTCGACTAGATGGAGTCCCTCTTCCAGACCTACTGACAGACTTGGGAAGATTGTCAACAGTTACTCCATACTTTGTTGAATTAAAAATAAGGATGACAGAAACATGACAGTACCTAGAAGATCACACATCTCCAGGAATCAATGACCCTACTGTCTGGGCTCAAGCTGCATGCCTGAAGAACACCAAACATGGGATTTCACCACAGAAGGAGGACAGGGCCACGTCTGAGGATACCAGGAAGCCCTCCTTCAGGGAGTCTGAGCTGGAGTCAACAATCCCATGAACATGACTAAAATATCATCAGTCACACAGCACGCGGGGAGTCTCCGGGAGACTACTATGAAAGATTCTGTGAAGCGTACCGTGTATACGTCCCATTTGACCCCGTGGTACCAGAAAGTCAACAGATGGTAAATACCTCTTTTGTGGCACAGGCTGCCCCAGATATCCGACGAAAACTCCAGAAGTTGGAGGGCTTTGCCATATGAATATCACTCAGCTGTTAGAGGTCGTCAATACAGTTTTCACCAACAGAAATTTGCAGCTGAAAGAGAAGTGAAGACTAAAAAAGAAGGCTACCTTTCTCACAGCAGAACTAAAGAACAGATGCTACTGTTTTTTAGCAGCATCGAAAAATCCCAACCACAAAAAGGGGGGAAGACCATAGCCCCCTTAGCTAGAGACCAGTGTGCATACTGCAAAGGCAAGGGAAACTGTAAGAATGTCCGAATTGGATGGGGACCTCAAAACCCAGCCAATATCTGGAGAAACCTCGAGGTGAGAACCTTCTTGATCTGGCCGGAGTAGAATTGGACTGAGGGGGACCGGACTCTTTCTTTCTTGGCCCCCATGAACCCACGGCTGAAATGAGGTGGAGGGCTGAACAATAAATTTCATGGTTGAAATACTTTTCAACTGGGGCTGAATACTCCTTGGTTACTTCCCTGGTAGCGCCCATAGGCCAAAAGACAGCAACCATACTTGGGGCTACTGGGACACAGGCAATGCAACAGCCCTTCTGTCAAGCTCAACAAGGTGCACTTGGGGGTCACAAGGTCCGGCATGAGTTCCTCTACTTACTTGACTGCCCGATTCCTCTCCTGGGCCACAATCTACTCTCCAAACTTGGTGCCCAATACCTTTTGAACCTCTGGACACGCTAGCCTCCAATTAAACCCAAGGCAGAAGGAAATGTTGGTCGTGGCTATACCCCTACCAAGGGATAAAGAATGGAGACTGTTCTGTGCCCAGGCCTTAACTTGTCACCCCTAAGAATTCAGGCTTATGTTCCCCTCCCTATGGGCTGATGATAACCCGCCTGAAATACCTTGGAATCGGGTCGCAATCATTGTCGACCTGATCCCTGCAGCTCAACCTCAGACACCAAGGCAGTACCCCCTTCCACTAGAGGCTAGAATTGCCTACAAGAGCACCTGACCACGCTCAGAGAAAGAGGTATTCTAACTGAGTGCCAATCAGTTTGGAATACCTCACTCTTGCCAGGCAAGAAGCCAGGAGGAGGACACCAACCAGTACAGGATTTGAGGGCCATTAGCAAAGTGACTCTTGCCTTACACCCAGTCATTCCGAACCCTCAGAATACTCTCCTCAGCCAAATTCCGTGGTCAGCCAGAAGGGTTGCGTGCTTCGACTTAAAGGATGCTTTCTTCTGCCTCTGCCAGGCTCCGCAAAGGCAACCATGATTTGCCTTTGAATGGACTGAGCCCATTACAGAGCGCCAGAGGTAGCTGACCTGGACACTACTTTCCCAAGGTTTCAACAACTCGCCCATTCTTCTGTGGGAAGCCCTAGGTTCAGATCTCGCTGACTTCGGAAGGACACCGCAGGGTATGTCCTTCTCCAATATGTAGAAGACCTCCTTTCCAGCGACACCCAGGAAGACTGTACGAAAGGTAATCAGGCCCTCTTACAGTTCTCATCCTACTTGGGGTACCAGGCTTCTTGGAAAAAGGCACAGATTCGTCAGCAGCAGGGCCAATACTTAGGCTCCCTCCTCACAAAAGGAAAAAGTGAACGAGGACCGGGAGGGAAGAAAGTGTGGCACCACACTGCCACAACCCCAAACAAAACGAGGCTTGTGTGAATGTTTAGGGGCCAGAGGTTTCTGTCGCATTGGGAATCCTCAGATGCTCAGCCATAATGATGTCCCTCTATGACCTGTTGGGAGGACCAAACTGGGAGCTCATCACATGGACTGAGGAGGTGAGGGCCGCTTTCACAGAAATAAAGTTGGCTCTGGGAAAAGCCCCAGCCTTGGTTTGCCTGACATAGACAGACGCTTTAACTTCCTCACACATGAAAAGGAGTGCTCACTCAGAGCATGGTGCCTCGGCAATGGCCAGTGTTCTAACTGTCAAAAACAAACAAACAAACAAACTTGATCCTGTGGCTGCAGGATGGCCCCTGGGCCTCAGAGCTCAGAGCCACAGTCCTGCTCATCAAGGTTGCAGACAAGCTCACACTGGGCCAAACATTTAATGTTAAGGTCCCACACACGGTCATGTGGCTCACAAGCACCCAAGGATATCATTTCCTCTCCATTTCTCAGCTGACACATTCCAAGGCCTTCTCTATGAGAACCCAAGCCTCACTCTTGAAACAGTGTAAGAACAGTAATCCTGGCCAACTTCCTTCCCACAGAGGAGGGAGAACCTGACCATGACTGTTCTGGAGTAGTAGATGAAGTCTACGCCAGCTTCCCAGACCTCCAAGACCAGGATATAACAAGCCCAGGGGTCACCCTGTTCAGCGCTGGGCGCAACTATTTTGAGGAGTGCAGCCAAAGAGCAGGGTATGCCGTATTCACAACCACGGAAGTCGGGAAGCCAAGGCCTTGTCAGAAGGATGGTCGGCACAATGGGCTGGACTCAGTACGCCTTAATCTCAGCCATCATCCTTCGCAAAGGGAAATGAGTTAATATCTACATCGATTCCCCGTATGGCTTCGCTACTGTGCATGTACATGGGGCCATCTATAGAGAAAAAGGCCTCCTTACCGCTTCAGAGAAAACTATCAAAAACGAGGAAGAAATACTAAAGCTTCTTGAGACCATATGGCTACCAGACAAAGTAGCTATCCTACACTGTGAGGGACCTCAGAAATGAGATGACCCCATAAATCAAGGAAATCACCTGGCCGACAAAACAGCCAGAGTGGCTGCCTGAGGTGACCTAGGTGACGCTCCTCCCTACACTCTGACTCTTGCGCCCCAGAAGGAAGCCTCCCCACCCATGTACACAAGTGAAGAAAGAAGTTGGGCCTTGACAGAAGTGGACACACTAAGCAAAGACGGATGGTGAGTCTTGTCCCGTCATCTATGTGAAAGCACCTAGTGAAGGAAGATAACTAACTCACCCTCTTAGGGAAAACTGCTCTCGAGTTCCTCCTCAGAAAGAACTACGATATCAGCCAGCTGCTGGCATTATGCCAGGCTGTCAGTGAATAATGTGTAACGTGTGCCAAAAAAAATGCTTGCTCTGCCCCACGGCCCTTGCCTGGCTCACAAAGGATGGACTTAGGGGTGGACTTTACCAACATAAAACCAAAAAGAGTTGAGGTACCTCGTTGTAATAATCTGCACCAACTTGGGATGAGTCCAAGCTTTCCCGACCAGAATGGAATGAATTCACGAAGTGGCCAAAGCTCTTCTATGGGAGTTTGGGCTTAACCACACACAGTAATAATGGACCTGCGTTTGGAGCGGACATTATACGAACCCTAAAAAGTCCATTAACATTGCCTGGAAACTGCACACTGCTTAACGCCCCCAGGGCTCAGGGAAAGGTAGAGAAGATGAACTGCACCCTCAAGGAAACCCTGGCCAAGTTCCACCAAGAGACTAACCCCCTATGGCCGGATTTGCTTCCGCTGGTCCTCCTGTGTGCCCAATGCCCGCCTGGGGCACTGGGATTCTCCCCTTTTGAGTTATTATATGGGCGATCCTCCCCCCGACCCCCACGCACACACACACATATTTAGGAAAGCTCCCAGGAGACCTACACCAGATTGCAGACAAAGAAATAAGATAACACCTCCAGAAATTGGGGGCAGTCCTAAACAAGTTAGAGATACACCATAGAGAGGGTCACAATTTCCTTAGGGACCCCGTTCACTTCTTTCAGCCAGAGGACTCTGTGTGGGTCAAAGATTGGAAGAAGGAACCTCTTACACCATACTGGAATGGGCCTCACACTGTTATTCTAACAACTCCTACAGCCCCCAAAACTTCAGGTATCACCCCATGGGTCCATCACTCCACAGTTAACAAGTCCAACTCAGAAGTACCCACAACCTGGCGAAGTGATCCAGATCCAGTCATCCCGCTTAAACTGACCCTCAAAAGGGAACTGACCCCTGAGGTGTCCAGCCCTGCTCCAGCCACAGCATGGGAGATGGCTGGCCTGCACACAGCAGGAGCTTGAGGAATCAATGCGTGAACCAAGCCCAGGGGTTTGAATGCAACTCTGCCAACCCTTGCCCCTTACTGGTGTCATAAGCCCGGTCTTACTTCTTACTGTTGGGCTGATAGAGACTGCGCCAACAATCTGGATATGGTGCAAAAGATGCATCCTGGGCCTCACATACCTCCTCTGGATGGGAGGGTTACCAAGTATTGCCTGTATATTATGATAACCACTCTCACCCTCACAACTGCAGCTTATCGACTTTTCCCACACAATTGTCATAGGACAATAAGGGGGTCCAGGGGGTTCAGCACCTTTCCCTCCTTCCACAAAGATTGCTACATGGGAAAAACACCCACTCTCTGTCAGTCACCTGGTGCCCCAAGTGCTAAGTATTGGACCGAGGATATAACCAAAACTATCAGTAACCCAAGTCACAACAAGGGCATCCAGAGAGGGAAGCGAGCTTGCTACACTTACCTTCTTCAATGGGGAATCTGAAACAGGGGAGGGCTGCACTACAGGGCCCTTCAAAAATTTATAAAGCATACCCAGGATAGGGTAATACAAGCCATAAAGGCGACCACTCTGCCAGCGGCATACCAATGTTTGAAACTTCAGCCGTCAATCAGATGCCTACCAATTCCCCACTCCAGCATTGGGCCGACACTGCTCTACTAGTCCTCCATAAGATAGATAATCACATGCAAACCTGCTGGATGTGCTTGCCCCTCAGCCAGAGGACTTACTTAGCTACTCCGATCCGTTTGACCTAGGAAGCTCCTGAAAACCTCAAAACCAACACCTCTGTCTTAATTGGACCCCTGGCCACTAGGGTCCATCTCCCAATGCCGACAATCTAATCCGTACAGTCCCTGAATTCCCTCTCTAGGAGGAAGAGATAGAACCTTAATGAGGACTACACCCTATGTTGAATCCTTGGGGTGTCCTATCTGTGTTCTAATTTGGCCTATCGATGCTTAGAGGCCAACTGGACCCCGAAATGTTATTCCATCCTCCGGACCCCAGAGATATTTGTATACACTGAAGATCAGTTCCTAACAACCTTTAGCCCCAAGTCTCAGGCTAAACGGGCAGTCCTGCTACCCATTCTGATAGGCTCAAAAATTGTGACAGCAAAGGGAACTGGATAAGGGGGCATAGGTTTATGCATAGGACTGTACCATAGACTATCTCAAGAGCTAAATGAAGACATGGAATGGGTGGCTGAGTCTCTGGTAACTTTAGAGAACCAAATAAACTCTCTGGTGGCAGTAACCCCCCAAAATAGACAGGCCCCCGACCTCCTCTCTTCAGAAAATGGAGGGACTTGCATCTTTTCAGAGGCTGAATGTTGCTATTTTTTAAACCAGTCAGAAATACTTACAACTAAGGTTAAGGATCTAAAAAAGTAAAATAATAATAAATAATAATAATAATAATAATAATAATAATAATAATAATAATAATAATAATAATAATAATAATAATAATAATAATAATTCACCTTAGACAAGGGGAAAGTAACAATCAATGGAACAAATGAGATCTCACGGATTGGGATCCTGGCTTCCTGCCGTGACAGGGCCCCTCTTCTTCATAATTTTACTTGTACACATTGGCCTCTGTACATTGAATACCATAATAATTTTATTGAAAACACTGTTGCTCGCCAAACTACTGCAGACATCTTAGCCTTCTGAGGGTACCAACCTAAAAAACTGAAAGGTGATACCTACTGAAAAGGTTTCTTAAAAGTCATAAAATGGGATAATGTTGGAGAAGTGAATAAAATACTGCACCAAAGATGGCCGGTGGGACTAAAATGAACTCTGGGCTCTATCTTAGAGACCCCTCCTCCTGGTTCTTCTTCCTTTGTTTCCTGTGTGCAAGAAAACCCCCACAGATATGGCAGCTGATGACTGTAAATTTCCTGCCCCACTTGCATTCAGTGCTCAGATGTTTGGAGAAACAGGGTCCTCTGAGCCCGCCGTTCCACTAAGATCTGCAATCCAAAGAAGATCTCCGAGCGCCACTTGGTTTTTCCGCCAGCGTTCCAGCCTGGTTCTGTACCATTTGAAACACAGAAGTGAGCAAGACAGACCAAGTCCCTTCTTATACAGTATAAGGAGGCAGAGCACCATTAACTGGTAAACAAGTAATTAACAAGTGTACAAGGGTAATGGGGTGCTGGGACTCAACCAGCTCCAAGTGTCGAAAGCAAACATATGCTATATCACCCATCTCATGTATGGATCATAGTTCTAAGTGATGTGACATTTATAATTGATACACGTGATAACTGCCAGGGGATTTACCCTTTTCCCAAGTTACATTTATTTTGAAGAACTTATGTGAGTGTATGAAAGATATTGGGGATTCCGAGAATCAGTAGATGCTGGTGGACCAGGTTTGAAATAGCAGCCCCAGAGGTCAAAAGACACAATATCCAATCATGTTTTGGGTGTTTGTTTGTTTGTTTTTAAGAACTTCATTAATGTTTAACTGATATACACAAACTTTACATATTTAAAGTACGTAACTAGGGGAGCACCTGGATGGCTGACACTTGAGCATCAGACTCTTGATTTTGGCTCAGGTCATGATCCCAGGTTCGATTAAGTCCTTTATTGGTCTCCGTGCTAAGCATGGAGTCTGCTTAAGATTCTCTCTTTCTCCCTTGCCTCTCTCCCCCACTTATGAACGCTTCATCTCTCTCTCTGAAAAAAAAAAAAGCCCTATTAAATAAATTACTTAATTAATAATTAATAATTAATACTAATACTAATAAGTACAATAACATAATTTGGTAAATTTTGGTCACATATCCACCAATGTATACATAACAAGGAAAAGAATATGTCTGTCATCACTAAAAATGTCCTTGTATCCTTTAGATATCCCTCCATCCCCCACGTCTTCCGGATTCCCATTCCTAAGCAATCTCTGGTCTGTTTTCTATCCCTACATATTATCTTGCGTTTTCTAGAATACTATACAAATAAAATTATATAAGACATACTCCTTATTATTTAGGAGTGGGGAGTAGACTTCTTTCACTTAGTATTTTGAAGATCATCCATAGTGTTGTGTGTATCAATAGTCTGTTACTACTTTGTTTATCCGTTCACATGTCAGTGGACATTTGTATTATTTGCACATTTGGCGTATTTATTTCTTTTTATGAGAGAGTGAGAGGGGAAGTGAGAAGGAGAGGGGAGGGTGGAAGTAGAGGTGGGGGAGAGATAGGGAAAGGGAGATGGAGAGGGAAAGGGATATAGAGAGGGAGAGGGAGATAGAGAGGGAGAGGGAGAGGGGGAGGGAGAGAGAAAGAGAAAGAGCAGAGGGAAAGAGAAACAGAATCTTAAGCAGACTTCATGCTTAGTGTGGACCTCAATGTGAGTCTCAATATCACGACCCTAGGATAATGACCCCAGCCGAAATCAAGAAATCTACCAACTGAGGCACCAGGTGCTCCTTAGCCTATTGAAAACAAAGCTTCTATAAACATTCATTTTTTTCTTCTCTTTTCGTTTCTTTTCTTTTCATTTCTTTTCTTCTCTTTTCTTTCTTTCTGTCTTTTTTTTTTTTATTTGTATGATCGTATACTTTGATCCCTCTAGGGAAAATACTTGAGAGTAGATTTGGCTGAGTCATAGAATAGATTGCATATTCAGCTTTTTAGGATACTGTCAAACTGTTTGCCCAAGTAGTTTTATCACTTTTACATTATCATCAGCAGTGTGTGAGAATTCCAGTTCTTTCATATCCTAGCTAACACTTCGGAGCCCTGTCTTTTGATTTTAGACACCTTGTAGGCATGAAGTAGTAGTTGATCTCATTGTATCTCATTTATCTCATTGTAGTTTATATTTGCATTTCCCCTCATGATGCTGAACACATTTTCATGTGTGTATCTGCTGTACATATATCTTTTTTGGTAATGTGTCTTCTCAAATCTTTTGCCTTTTTTTTGGATTATTTAGCTTCAGAATATTGAATCTTGCAGATTGCCCATACGTTCTAGATATAAGTCCCATTTCACATAGATGACTGGTATATATATTCTCCCAGTCTCAGTCTTGTGATTTCAAAGTCTTTGTTCTTTGAAAAGCAAAAGTTTTAGTGTGATAAATTCCAATCATATTTTTTTCTGTAATGAATCATATTGTTCGTGGTGTAGCTAACAAATGTTTGCCTAAGCCCAGATCATAATGGTTTCTTCTTTAGGTACTTTAAAAATGTTATCATACTGTATTCTAGATTGCATGTGTTCTGATGAGAAATCTTTTCCCTCCCTTTCCCTGGATGAAAGCAATTTGATTGTGGGGTGCCTTGGTGTAGTTTTCCTCATATTTCCTGTCCTTGAGGTTCATTGACCTTATTGGAACTATATATTTTTAGTTTGCATCAACCTTAACAACTATAAATTCAAATTAGTTTCATTATTTACTCAAATTAGTTTTCTTGTCTGTGTTCCTTGGAGATACAATAACATGTATGTTGGATGGTTTGCAGGCATATTTTGTCTGTGTGTTTCATTTCAGACGATTTCCATTGCTATGTCTTTAGGTTCATCAACCTTTTTTTCTGCACTGTCTATATGCCTTTAATTCCATTCAGTAAACATAGACCAGATTTTTTATTTTAGTCATTGCTTTTGTCATGCGAAGTTTGGTTTAGGTCTTACATACCACTTGCATGTCTCTATTTAACATGCTCATTCTGCCCTATAATTTCTTGCATATACTGGTAATAGTTATAACAACTATTTGAATTTTCGGAGGTATAAATTATATCATTTGTGTAATTTCTGGGTCAGTGTCAGTTGAGTTCCCCTTCCTTACGTGTCTTATTTTCCTGCTTCTTTGTATGCCCGATAATTTTTTATGGGTTGCGAAACATGGTCAGTTTTAGCCTGTTAGATGCTGGATACTTTTAGATTCCTAAAAATATCCTTGCCTCTGATTTGGGACAGGGTTTAGTTACTTACAAATAGCTTGATCCTTTCAGGTCTTTCTTTAAAGATATTTTGGGCAAGGCACAGGCAGCACTTAGTTTACGGATAATTTTTGTCCAGCACTGACACAAAAATCAAGTATTTTCCAAATGGCAGGTACATTGTGAGGTCTTCCACACTGGCTGTCAGGCATTATTCCTGACCCTGTATGGCAGTGGTTATTGTTCCTTCCCCTGGTCTCAGTGTCCTCATACACAAGAGTTTATCAATATTCCATTGAATACTCAAGGCAGACCATCTGTTGATCTCTGGAGTTCTCTCTGTGAACAACTTTCTCTTCTTTGGTACTCTGCTCTGTGAAATATAGCAGTCTTCCTGAATCAGTGACTACCCCCTCCACAATTCAGGGAAAATATTGGGCTATGCCAGCTTCCTCCTCTCTATACCACAGACTCAAAACCCAGCCTAGTCAATAAGCTAGGGCACTATAGGAACCATGTCACTTATTTCCGAATATCAAGGATCACTGCCCTTCACTGCCTCATGTCTGATGTTTTGAGAACAGCTTCTTATATATTTTGTCTACGCTTTTAGCTGCTTCCATAAGGAGTATAAATCTGGTTTTTGTTATTACATTTGTCTGGAAGTAGACGTGTTAACACCAGTTTACAACTTAGTATTGAGTCTTACTTCTCTGGCTTTGTTCTTTCATCTTTTTATTCTCCTTTGAGGATAGATTTAATGGGGACATATGGAGAATGGCCATTGCTAGACATAGGGAGAAACTAGCATTGAGCTGGCAGATTGGAAGTATAGTTAGAAAAGAGAAAAAAGGGAAAGAATGAGAATATGCAGTCAAATCTTGAAGAAAGGAATTGATGGCGATTGTCAAAGCCATGTGAAATCCCAGCTCCCACTTTAACACACATAATATGAGAATTGAAACTAGTGTCTTCAACTTGGAATGCTTAATCTGCCAGTGAGCTTTACTAATTTTTACTGGTCTTCATAATTCCGTAACAAAGGCCGAGGTTTGGAATTTCTCACCTTTGTTTCTCAGAGAGGAAACACACCAATCTCACCCAGAAAGCAGTGCTTGGGTGAAAACTAGACGTTTTAAATGATTTTTTTTTTACTGCTTTGTTCACATGATTCTTTAGCAGTGTTCGCCTGGGAATAGAACAAACTGTGGCACAGAAGAAAACACACTGGACATGGAGGAGGAGTCTAGGGCTGTTGTCTAACACGGTTATAAACAAGTTATGGGGGAGGCACTTGACTTTCCTAGGTCTCAATTTCCTCACCTGGAAATTGGAATAATGACTCCATATGAAGGGCCATTGTGAGATTAAATGAGTTGATGCATGTGCCATTTTTACAGAGCCTAACACTTAATATTACATGCAAGCGTCTGTGTATTATTTCTTCTAGAGGGAGGGATTTGCATTTTTTTTTCAGTGGAAGGAAAGAGATGAATATACAACTGGACTATCAAATTTGAGGTGGATAGAGGACTGGCTTACTGGTCTATCTCCTTGTACTCTTTCAGCCATCCTGGCCCTGGGCTGCCTCCAAATTGAAGAATCAGTGTCAGAAGACCTGAGATTCCTCCGTAGGTATCTGACCCCAGACAGAATATTAGCCTGTCTTAGCTGTTCAAATGAGGATAATGATGGCTATCATCCGTGGAGCACTTGTTCCGTGTTGTCAGGTGTTGGATTAAGCACCTTGCCAATAGTGTCATTTAATCTTTTTGACCCTTTGTTATTATTTCCATTTTATAAATTAGGCAACAGATTTCAGATATGTTAAGTAATTGGTCCAAGATAACACAAACACGAGTGGGGTGGCTGGGATGGGCACCAACTCTGCTCCTATGCCAACATGCATGCTCTCACCAATGTTACACTGCCTTCCCATGAGCGTGTTAAGGGTTTGGAAAGCCACCCCTGATAAAGTAACATGGAGATTGTTGGTGCCCTTGCTAAGATCTTTTTCCCTTACCTTACCGAAAACATTTTCATATCAACTGAAACACTAGTCCCTGCGCAAGACAACTTTCCTCGAATTTATCTTAACGCTATACACTGGTCAGAATATAAAAAGCAACGACTTCAGAACTTGAAAGTTAGCAATAGGAGGTGAATGAGTTAGAATGAGGAGGTGAAGGGAAGCAAAACAAGAATGACCCTGTGATGGTTATTATTACGTGTCTACTTGAGTTGGCCGTGGGTTGCCCAAGGTTAAACATTTTTTCTCGTGATATTTGTAGAGTGTTTCTGGGTGATATTAGCGTTTGATATGTGGACTCAGTAAAGCACTGTCGTCGCCAGTGAGTGTGGGCAGCATTCAATCTCCTGAGGTCCCGAAGAGAACACAGGGTAGAAAAAGGAGGAATCCATGTCCCACCGCTTCTTTTCTCAGCCTTAGAAGGTGATCCTGCTTAGAGTCAGAGCAGTGGGTAGGGATAGGGTTGGTTCCCCGGAAGTGCCTTTGGTCCAACCACCCACAGTGATGTGATTTCCCTGCAGGACTGAAATGAGGGCCCATGTGCCTTATGGTTCAGGGCTACCGTTGGAAGGGCGGAGGCAAACGTATGCTTGGGACAGACTGAAAGTGTCTCAGGATCTCCTCCTCCAACTCCAACAAGGCCGTGGAAATGTCATGGAGAGAGTGTGACTTCCACTCAGGATTTTCCCCAATGGTAATTGGCCCCAATCCGTTATTTCTTTTAGACGTCCATGCTAGGTGCCTTTAGGGCCAGAGCCCAGGCCTGCGTTAGGGTAGGTCCCAGCTACCTGGATGTAGATTTCCTGGTTTCCCAATACCTTTTGTTGAAGAGACTGTCTTTCCCTCATTGTTTATTCTTGCCTCTTTGTTATAGGTTAATTTACCACATAAGCATGGGTTTATTTCTTGGCTTTCTATTCTGCCCATCGACCTATGTGTCTGTTTTTATGTCACTACCCATACTAATTGGTTTACTTGAAGCTTTGTAGTACATCTTGAAATCTGGGATTTTGATACCTCCAGCTATGTTTTTGTCTTTCAAGATTATTTTCACGATTCAGGGTCTTTTGCGGTCACATAGAGATTTTAGTATTAGTTGTTTCAGTTCTGTGAAAAGTGCCTTTGGTATCTTGATAGGGATTGCATTGAAACTGTAGAGAGTTATGAGTAATATGGACATTGTAATGATATTAATTCTTCCAATCCATGATCATGGGATATCTTTCCATTTGTTTGTGTCATCTTCAATTTCATCACTGACTTATGGTTTTCACACTAAAGGTCTTTCACTTTTTGGATAAGTTGAGACGTGTCTATTTTACTCTCTCTCTTGTTTTGGTGCAATTATGAACTCGTGCTGTTTTCTTAATTTCTCTTTCTGTGACTTCATTATTATTATATAGAAACCCTACCAATTGCTGTGTATCAGTTCCGTATCTGCAACTTTCCTGAATTCGTTTATTACTTCTAGTAGTTTGGGGGAAAAGTTTTAGGGTTTTCTATGCATATTCTTACGTCATCTGCGGATAGTGACAGTTTAGCCTGTTTACAAACGTAGATGAATTTAATTTCTTTTTTCTTATCTGATTCCTGTGGCTAGGACTTCTAGTGTTATATGAAACAAGAGTGGCAAAAGTAGTCATATTTATCTTGTTCTTGATCTTAGAGGGAAATCTCTCAGTTTTTCACCATTGAGATGTTAGGTGTGAACTTTCTAATATAAACAATATATAAAATAATATTTTCATGTGTTGAGGCATGTCCGCCCTCCCGACTTTGTTGAGAACTTTTACCATGATACATGTTAAGTTTTGTCATATGCTTTTTCTGCATTTATTGGTATAATCATATGATGTTTACCCTCCGTTTTGTTGAGGTGGGATATTATGTTGATTGATTTGATGAGCCATCTTTGTTTCCCTGGAATAAAAGCCACGTAATCATTTTAGCGTGTTGTTGAGTGGAGTTTGATAATATTTTATTTAGGATTTTAAAGTCTATTTGTTTTGATTTATGTGTTGCTACCTGGTTCTGAGTTGTTGTCGTAGTTTCATGTTATTTTTGTTGTCCTTGTTGTTGTTTGCTTTCATTTGAGTGGGAAATGTATCTCCATCCCTTCACTTTCAGTCTGTATGTGTCTAGGTTGAAGTGAGTCTGTGCTATGCAGCATATGGATGAGTGTTGTTTTTTATCCATCCTGTTACCCTATGTACTTTGACTGGAGCACTTCAGGCATTTATATTTAAAGTAATTGTTGATCGTTATGTACTAATTGTAATTTTGTTGTTTGTTTCCCGGTTGCTTTTGTAGTTCTGTTTCTTTTTTTCCGTACTATCTTTCTTTCTCATAGATGAATTTGTGTTGTGCTTCACTTGGCTTTCTTTTTCCTTATTTTTCATGTATTTTGTGTTTTGAGTTTGTTATCACAAGGCTTACATATAACATCCCAAGGAAACAGCAGTTTATGTTAATTTGGTGGTCACTTAAATATACACACATTCAAGAAATTTAAGAAGACTAACTTTTGGGGCAACTGGGTGGCTCAGTCAGTTAAGTGTGCGATTTCGAGCTCAGGTCATGATCTCACAATACGTGAGTTTGAACCGCATGTTGGACTCTGCTGACAGCTCAGAGTCTGGAGCCTGCTTCAGATTCTCTGCCTCCCCCACTCTCTGTCCCTCCCTGTTAACACTCTCTCTCTCTCTATCTCTCTCTCCAACATGAAATAAAACATATATTTTTTAGTAAAATAAAATACAAACTGACTTTTTTAAGTCCTCCTCCATATTTTATGTGTATGTTGTCATATTTTACATATTTTATTCATAATTCTGTAATATCTAAGTATGAATTTCCCTGCTTAACATTTCTTGCATTGCTGATTAGTGGTGATAAACTTCCTTATCTTCTGTTTGAGAAACTATTTATCTCTTTTTTTTCAAATGTTAATGATAATCTTTCCAGGTAAAGTTTCTTGGTCGTGGGATTATCTTTTCAGGCCTTTGAAGATACCATGTCACTCTTTCCCAGCATGCCAACTTTCTGCTGAAAAATCGGCTGACAACTTTAGGTGTTTGTTTGTTGAGATCTGTTTTTCAAATCATAGGTAACTTTTGCTTCTCTCTTAAAACTTTTGAAATTCTTTATTAATCTTTTACTTTGACACTTTAATTATTATGTGTCATAGTGTGGGGCTCCTTGGTTTCATCATGTTTGGAACTCTGCTTCTTGTACTAGATGTCCGTTTTCTTCCCTAGTTTTGGAAAGTCTTCAGTTATCTTTTGTTCAAATACTTTTTGTACCCTTTTTCCTTCTTGTGGAATCCCTAGTATTTGGATTTTTGCTCACTTGATATTTCCAAAGTATCCCTTAACTTATCCTCATTATAAAAAGGAAATCTTCCTGCTGTTTGTTTTGGGTGCTTTCCCTTAATCTGTCTTCCATATCCACTAATATGTCCTTCCTCATGTCGTCTTCTAATGTTGATGCCCTCTAGTGTTTTTTTTTTCCAGCTATTATCTTCTTGATCTCTGATTTTGTGTGTGTTTGCTATCTCTTAATTAAGGGTCTCACTTAGTTCTTGTCTTTTCTCTGTAGCCCGGCGAGCATCTTGACCATTATTAATTTATATTCTTTATTTAATTGAGGCAAAATGCTTACCTCCGTTTCAGCTCTTTTCTGGGTTTTTTATTGTTCTTTATTTTGGAGCATATTTCCCTGTCTTTTCATTTTGCTTCTCTTTCTGCATTTGTTTCTATAGACTGGCAGAGTAGCTACTTCTCCTACACTTGAAGGAATTGTCTTATACATGATTGTCCCCCTGGGTAGACACTGTGTGCAAGTTGGTGACATTTGCTGGCTGGCCGAAGTCGTGGCTTGCATGGACCGGGAATCCTGGGGCTATCTACATAGCAGGCGCCCTGTCAGGATAGTTAACGCTGAAGTGAACGCAGACTGGGGTGTCCCAGGATTCTGTGTGTTGAGGGTACAATGGCAGGACAGCTGAAACTGAATTGAATGCAAGTTGAGGCATGCTGGGGTGCTGTGTACAGGTGGCTAGAACATAAGCAGTCTGGGGGTCAGGATGTCCTCGATGTCTCTATGCAAACGATTCCTGGGCAAGATAGTTGAAGCTAAAGTGTGTACAAGCTGAAGGCACCTGGGGCTGTACATGCAGAGGATACCTTGCCAATATAGTTGAAACTGAAGTGGATATAAACTATGGTGTACCAGGACTTTCCACGGATGGGTGCCCTGAAGGGGCCGTGGGAGCTGAGGTGGGTTACAGTCCAGGAATGGCTCTTTTTATATGCTAGTTGCTCTTTCAACTGCATTGATTAAGGGGGGAAAAAAGCATGTCGTGTGTGTGTGTGTGTGTGTGTGTGTGTGTCCAGTGCAAATGGGGCTGGTGTGTATTGTGGGCCTGGAACCTAGAGAGGCACCAGGCCAGCTGCAGCAACTGGACCCTGTTCTGGTGTATGCATTTAAGGTGGATGGAGAATGTGGGGCAGCTGGGTGGCTCAGTGGTTCGAGTATCTGACATCAGCTCAGGTCATAATTTCACAGTTCATGAATTTGAGAACCACATTGGGCTGGATGCTGTCAGTGTAGAGCCTTCCCTGAATCTTCTGTCCCCCTCTTTCTGCCCCTGCTCTGCTTGTATTCTCTGCTTCTCAAAAATAAGTAAACTTGTAAAAATGTGGATGTAAAATGTAACCCTGCCACTCTCCCTTCTCTATGACCCAGAGAGAACTCCTGTGCCTCCTCTGACGTTGACAGAGTTATAATGCTCTCTTTTATATGACAGTTGTTCTTTTCAAACTGCAGTGTTGTTTTTTTTTTCTTTCTGTTTTCTGCCCAAGGACAGAGGAGTCTGTTTCTGGTCCTTCCCCAACTGCCCTTGGCAAGGTTAGGGGTGAGTGTTTCCTTTGTTACTGTCTCACTGTCTTGCTGTTGTCTTTTGATTTTCTATGTTTTGTTAGGCACCTTCTGTGCAGTCAGTCCTCAGCTCTTCAGGAGGAATTGTTATATCAATAGGTGCAATCCCCAGGGAGCTGGACCAATTGGAAGTACACCTTCTGGCTGGTTCACCAGAAAATGTAGTCATGGAGTTCAGGCACAAGAGCAGCTCGCTCCAGGGGACCCAAAAAAGGTGAGGTTTGGCTACTCATTACTGACAAACTCGCAGTTCAAAGGAACTAGTGGAGGTGAAACAAATGGGGAACTTATTCAGAGGCCGACACCAGAGATACAGCAGACTCCCATCAAAGACTCTCTGTAAAGTGCTCCGAATATCTCCAGGCTTATGTAAGGAAAATGTGGGACAAAAAGAGGTAGGTACACACAGATGGTCACTAAGGTCAGGTTGGTCATTGTCTTGGGCTTGAGGGTGGAGTCTTATTGGCTCAGGGAGTCCTTATTGCTAGATGGGTAGTTTCAGTTCCCATGAGATGATACTTTGCTTTCAGGATCCTGAATTAAGATATAACCTGAGAGTGGGGAGGGGACGCCTGGGTGGCTCAGCTGATTAAGCATCCGACTTCAGTTCAGGTCAGGATCTCATGGCTCCTGGGTTCGTGCCCCACATTGGGCTCTGTGCTGACAGCTCAGAGCCTGGAGTCTGTTTCCAATTCTATGTCTCCCTCTCTCTCTGCCCGCCCCCCACTTGCGCTCTGACTCCCTCTGTCTCAAAAATACATAAACATAAAGAAAGAGAGAAGCTGGAAAGAAAAAGTGAATCAATTAGAAAGTTTAAGGTCGATGTGGAGGTAGTTGAAACCTTCTTTCACCTTGGAGGAGTTGAGCTCAAGGACTTCCTACACAGCCATCTTGAACCGAAACTAGAATAGGGTCCCTCTGAATCCTAATTTGATTGGGGAAAGTTTGGGAGAAATCCAAGGAAGGAGACAATAAAAGCAGGGAATCAGCCAGTCCTATGTACAAATCGACATAAACACCAGTACCTCCCCTGATTACAAGCGTGCCATGTACAGAAAAAGGCATAGAAAAGGCCTTCGCATTGGAAAAAGTAAAAATAAAAAGTACCTCGATTCTTTCATTTATTGATTTTTCAATTCGTATTTTGGAAAGAGAGAATGAGCAGAGACACGGAGAGAAAGAGACAGAGGGTAAGACAGAGAGAGAAGCTTAAGCAGGGTCCATGCTCAGCACAGAACCCCAAACGGGACTCAATCCCCTGACCATAGAACCATGATCTGAGCTGCTGAACCCAGCAGTCTGGTAGTCAACTGATGGAGCCATCAAGGTGCCCTGAAAACTGCCTCAACTCTTAAATCATGTGATTATCAACATGAAACAAATTGTAAGGAGTATGTATCAGTTTTCTAGAACTCAAACATAATTAAATAAGCCCCAGAATAAACGGTCAATATATAAAATTCAGTCTCATTTTTATACATAAGCAATGAACAATTAGAATATGAACTGTTTTTTAAAGAACCATTTAAAATCACACCAAACATTGAAATACTTACATTTAAGTCTGACAACCATGCACAGGATCTGTACGTGAAAAGCCACAGAAGGCTGATTGGGTAAATCAAGGAAGATATAAATAAATGGAGAGATATGCCGTATCTATCCATGGAAGCCTCGCTAGTAACATGTCAATTATCAACTTGATCTAGAGATTCAACATAATCCCAGGCGACATCCCAGGATTTTTTTGTGGATATCAGCAATCTCATGCTAAAATATGTGTGAAAAGACAAAGGAACGAGAACAGCCAAACAGCTCTGAAAAATAACCAAGTTGGAGAACTCATGTTGCACCATTTTAAGACTTACTATAAACGTCCAGTAATCAAGGCAGTGTGATATTGAAGAAAGATGGACACACAGATCAAGAGATAGAACAGAGAATCCAGAAACTGACCCCATACACAAGCATCCTCACCCAACTTCTGATAATGACATATAGCCAACCTAACAGAAAAAGGGAGATAGTCTTTCACAAGTGTTACGGGAACAATTAAGTGTTCGTATGCAATGGTAATCAATAAACTAAGTAATAAATTGTTTAATCAATCATTTCATTGATTAATGAATTAAGTAAAAGAAGCCTTGACCTAAATTCATCACTTATACTATCATTCACTCAAATGGATCATAGATGTAAGTGTAAAGTACAAAATTAGAAAACATTCTTTTTTTTTTTTTTTTCAACGTTTATTTATTTTTGGGACAGACAGAGACATAGCATGAACGGGGGAGGGGCAGAGAGAGAGGGAGACACAGAATCGGAAACAGGCTCCAGGCTCTGGGCCATCAGCCCAGAGCCCGACGCAGGGCTCGAACTCACGGACCGCGGGATCGTGATCTGGCTAAAGTCGGACGCTTAACCGACTGCGCCACCCAGGCGCCCCTATAAAACATTCTTAAGAAAGAAGGAGTGATGTTGATTCATTGAATCATTCAGTAAATACTTTTGAAGCATTTAGAATGAGACAACAGAGTCTACGCCCTGAGGATCCACTAGGGAACCAAAGGAGCAAGGATCACTGCGTTCTTGGTGCTCAATAGTCCAGTCGGGGAGACTGACAAACATAATGGAACTAGAAACAATGGTAGAGAATAATGAATGGGGAAAAAACAAGTAAATACATCTTGGAGAGGATATAAGCATTGGGGGAGGGGTGTGAAATACTAGACAGGGTGAAATACTCGACACAGAGGGCTCTACTGAAAAAGGTGTCAGTTGAATAAATACCTCACGGAAATGAGAGAACTACCTGCTGACAGGAAGGTGATCTAGGCAGAAGGACCCATGAATTCCCCAAGGCAGGAGAGTGAACGTGTGTACTGATGGGAAGCAAGGAGGCCAGCATAGACAGAGAAACGAGGATGAGAAGAAGGAGGAATAAAGAGGTGGAAGTTGTGGGTCAAGTAGGAGAAAAAGAGTTGAGGGAGAGAAGGGTGTAAAGACTGCCAGCAATAGACAAGGTGAAGCGAAATCTGGTAATACCTGTTCCTCCGCCTCACATTACAGGCTGCAGTTCTTTTTATTTTTTAATTGACATTTACTAAAGTGTGTCTACACCATGAAAAGCTAATTCTACTTGTAGCAACTATTTGAAGCAAGAAAATGGAACATCCTAAATGATCAATAGCTGTGTTTAAATAAGTTATGGCATGGGGCACCTGGATGGCTCAGTCGGTTTGGCATCCTAATTCAGCTCGGGTCATGATCTCAGGGTCCGTGAGTTCGAGTCCCGCTTTGGGCTCTGTGCTGACAGCTCAGGGTCTGGAGCCTGCTTCGGATTCTGTGTCTCCCTTTCTCTCTGCCCCTCCCCCGTTCATCCTCTGTCTCTATCTGTCTCAAAAATAAATAAATATTAAAAAAATTATTTTAAATAAGTTATGGCATGCTAAGAGGCCTTTACAATTCATAGCCCTACAGAACATTTGTGACTTAGCGAAATGCTCGTATCACTAGAGGACCAAAAATGGGATTCACAGCTACATAGCAAATTTTGGTTAATGCATGTACATATACCTCTTCCCTGATGATTATACCACAGTGTTAGAGGTGCTTACCTCCAGGGGCGCCTGAATGGCTCAGTCGGTTAAGCATCTGGCTCTTGATTCCAGCTCAGTTATGATTCCACTGTGTGTGCGATCAAGCTCCACACTGACAGCGTGGAGCCTGCTTATGATTCTCTCTATCTCTCTCTCTCCTCCCATCCCCCATCTTGCTCATCTCTCTCTCCTTCTCTCTCTGTGCCAAAAATACATAAACATAAAAAACGTGTTTACATATGCTTATCCCCAGGTGTTTGACTTATGACCATATTTCTTTCTTTCTTGTTTATTTTCTAAATTTTCTGCAATAAACTTAAGACTGCCGTAATCATAAAGTAACGTTTCAAATAAATGATTTAGTCTAGTATCAGTTAAATAAATAAAATGTGTCAATTCATAAATTTATTAGGTCCATTCAACATATCAAGGATAGTTTCAAACAGTCCAGTGTTATTCCTTTAGCAGACAGCCTCCCATCTGATTTGACGTTGACTCAACCGCTTCACCAAGAAAGATTTCTAAACTTTGACCATGTTTGATTCTTTATAAAAGTTTCTGAAAGCATGCAAGACCGCATCCTTGCCTTCAAGAAACTTTCAATATTTGAGGGTACAAAAAACCCAAACACCATACAAAGCACAGTGAGACTTCAAGGTCAAGTTTCATGTAGCAGGAGAAGTCCACTGAGCCGAGGTGATCAGTAAAGGCGTCTCAGAGGCATAGCGCAAAGAATCTTAAAGGATGACCAAATTTCTAGTTGGCAGGCAGAAAGGAGGAGGACAAAGGAGACAAAAGCAAATGTGAGGGAATAAAGGAGGGGCAGGCATTCCGAGAACAGTGAGAACAACACTGTTGGAGCTTGAGGTTCTTCTACAACAATGGCCATTAAGTATTTGTGACGATGACAAAGACTGGGTAGAAGATGATGGACCTACATAACCCATCATGTCCATACTCTTATGTAAGAAGCTCTTGGTGACAGCGAAGAATTGGAGACCATCCGTTAAAACCTAAAGATGGTAATAACGAAGCAAGTTATAGAAAGAAAACAATGAAAAGATAAAATTCTAAGCAAAATTCTCTAAGCATATGAATTAATACCCAATCAACAATCAATTGAAATCCATGACCAACTTAAGACCCCTCTTGTGTTTCTCTCTTAATGGGGCATTGTATTCAGTGGCTCAAGAGGGAAAGAGACTCATTGTCAGTCCTCCCCTCCTCAACGTCTTTCCTGTGATCCACTCAGCAGCAGGGGCTCTCAACTCCACCTCCAACGTAGGCCAAGCCAGCTAGTTTCTCACCACCTTCCGCCTACTCTCCATTTTCGTTGTTAGCCCCATGCTGACCTTCCCTTCCCACCAAAATCCCAGTTCATTCTTTTCACTGCATCTGGAATGCAATCCAAAACTCCTGAATCTGAGCAGTTCATTCCTCTGCTTACGACAACCCTCTAGTCCCCACTGTACTCAAAATGACACATAGAATCTGTAATGTGACCACCAGACGTTGGCAGTCCTGCCTTGTCACCCCTCTAATGCCATCTTTCCTGATTCTCCTTTCATTAGGTGACCGGGATGGTCTCTTCTCCTGGTTGCTCAAATTAGACCCACGTAGGTTCCGCTTAGAATGCATTTTGTGTTCGCCGGTTTCCTTACCAGTTCTTGCTACGGCTCCAAGTTTGAAAAAAGGACTTTTCTCCCCAAGAAACCTTTGTTGGCCATTCCTGTAATCTACACTTTGTCCCCTGTGCCATTCCTTCTCAGAACATTTAGTCTTTTATTTAACAGCATTTGCCACACGTTGTAATTACACCTGTCCCATTTGTAGCTAAGATTTGAAACATCCTGAATATATGGAGCCTGCATGTTGGATTATCACTGTGTACTTGAACCTAATAGCACCTGACACCTAAGGTGTTCAATAACAGTATCCACGATGCCTGAAATAGGGGATGTTTAACTATCTCCCGGTGTGCTAGACTGCAATACACATTCAGGATTTCAATAATCTCTACCACCAAATTTAGTATACATATACAAAAAGGGAAGGGTCACGTCCTCACGCATAGGAGAAACATTTTGCCTCGTTGATAGCTTCTATGGTGTAGCTTACATTTTGACCTACATAAGGCCCCACCCTGGAGATACAGTTTGTATGGATGTAGTGACAACTATGAGGAAATCAAAACAAAATACAGTGTTTATGGAGTGTAATGTGCCAGGAGTTTTTCCACACGTTTTACAGGCATTACCTATAATCTCACCGCTATACTGGACATAGGCGTTATACTTCCCCTTTAGAAATTGGAAAAGCAAAAACGGAGGTATCATTTGCCTACAATCTAAGATCTGGCTGGTAGAAGAAATCGATGGGGCCAGGTAATTTACAAAATCCACAATTTTGCCCAAGGTAACCTCTGGGAAATCAGAAAATGAGCGGCTTTCATAAGTGCAGCTGCCTAGAGCTTTTCAGAGGAGCTGTCTGTGTGGCGCCGGGGCTTTGGCGCCATCACATCTCCAGGATCCCACTACCAGGAGTAACCCCCATTGTTGGGAAGGGCAAGAACACCCATCCGTGGCAACTTAAGGTGTTTTAACCCCTGTCAAGATAGAGCAAGCCTCCAATTACTTCATTTGGTACTTCAAGGAACACATCAAAGCACACCTCGTGGGATTTTCAAAAATCACTCTGAGATGAGAACACAAACACAAAAGTCATAGCAACACGAAGCAAGTAACACTTTCCAAAACACACGTCCTGAAGGGCCAGGCCATGGAGAGGGTATGAGCCCACTTTAAAGTAGCAGTGCTCTCAGGTGCAGAGCACATAAAACAAAACAAAACAAAGCAAAACAACAACAACAACAACAACAACAACAACAACAACAACAACGTTAAAACACATAAGGGATAGAAAACTATCCAAAATGATGAAACGCAAGAATTCCCCTCAGACGAAATTCCAGGAAGAAGTGACCGTTAAAGAATTGATCAAAATAGATAAAAGCAGTATAACAACAAGAAGGTAGAATCATAGTCATAAGATTAATCACTGGGCTTCAAAAAAGGTATAGAAGACAACAGAAAATTTATCATTGCAGTGATAAAAGACCTAAAACATAGCCATGGTTAATTGAAAAGTCAATGACATAGAGATTGATTTTCATCACTGATAAAAAAAAAAAAAAACAGATAAGCTTGAACGCTGGATGTCCATTACCAAAGTTAGTAGTTATGCAATTGTAGCAAAAGCTAATTCTAGAAAAAACGATTAAATAATGAAAACCAGAAAGCTAAAATATGTCAAGGTTTAAATACCTTGCATGAGCCGTGCAGCTGTATAGTTGTTTAAAATTCTAGGATATCACGGGGCGCCTGGGTGGCGCAGTCGGTTAAGCGTCCGACTTCAGCCAGGTCACGATCTCACGGTCCGTGAGTTTGAGCCCCGCGTCGGGCTCTGGGCTGATGGCTCAGAGCCTGGAGCCTGTTTCCGATTCTGTGTCTCCCTCTCTCTTTGCCCCTCCCCCGTTCATGCTCTGTCTCTGTCTGTCCCAAAAATAAATAAACGTTGAAAAAAAATTTTTAAATTCTAGGATATCAAATAATATTATGTGATAGCCATTGTAACACGTGCAAAGTTCACCATGTCGACCTTTGCTCTTCTCAATGTGGAGTAATAAGTTATTGGGCCTTATAGAGTATCTGAAAAAATGAATATTAAAAAGTTTTTGAAAGTATATGTTTCTAGTGAGTTTGGTCATGTCAAATAAAGTGTGTTATTTCCAACACCTATTCACGTGCACTCTTAGTATGGCTAGAGTCCATAAAAAGTTATTGCACCATTGCAATAAACAGGATTACCAGTGCAATCTATTTTTTTAATTCCATTTGTTCATTTATTTGAAAGCCAGAATAGTGTATGGAGAATGTACCCTGTAGGTTCTGGATTCTCTCGTTGATTCCAAATGTCTTATTGGGGCTGCTACCATAAAGACGGTAAAACAATATTATCTGTACCATGAACATGTAAAATTTGGCAAACCTCACGAGTATTACAATTTTGCTGTTTAGCATATGTGTTTACAAATACACACGTGTGCACTGGGTGAAGTTAGATGTTTCATACTTCTCTCCATATCATGAGGGATTCAATACGTTTTAAAGAGTTAGATTCCAGTTACCAATTCTAATCTGGGATAACATGCACAGTTCTTGCTTATTTGTCACTTATTGTGCAATTATGAAGTTAACATAGGGCCCAAAGGGTAAATTCTTTTTAACTACACTTAACTGAACATATATCATTGAAAGTCAAGCTTTGGCCTTTCAAAGATGACATGAGAGTGAACGCGGAGAACCCAAAAGACTCCAGGAAAACGCTGCTAGACCTGATACATGCATGGACCAAACTCACAGGATACAAAATCCGTGTAAAGAAACTGATTGCATTTCTATACACCAATAAGGAAGCAACCGAAAGAGAAGTCAAGAAATCAATGCCAGTTACAATTTCACCAAGAACCGTAAAATACCTAGCAAGAAAACTAACCAAAGATGTAAAAGATCTGTACAGTGAAAAGTATAGAAAATGTATGAAGGAAAATGATGAAGACACATCAAATACAGAAAAAAAAAAAAAAAAAAAAACAATCCATGCCAAAGAGTGGAAGAATGAATACTGTTAAAATGTCAATACTACCGAAAGCAATCTACACATTTAATGCAATACCAATCAAAATTGTACCAACATTCTTCTCCAGACTAGAGCAAGCAATCTGAAACTTTGCACAGAACAACCAAAGAACCTGAGTAGTCAAAGTTAACTTTAAAAAAGAAAGCCAAAGTGGGAGGCAGCCCAGACTTTCGCCTCTCCTATGAAGCTGTAATCGTTAAGATAGTATGACTTTGGCACAAAAACAGGCACATGAACCAATGAAACAGCATAGAGAACCCAGAAGGGGCCCCACAATTGTATGGTGAACTAATCTTTGACAAAACTGGAAAGACAATACAATGGAGAGAAGACAGCCTCTTTACAAAGGGTGCTGGGAGAACGGAACAGTAACATGATGAAGAATAACCTAGATGACTTTCTTACAACGTGCACAAAAATAAAGGCAAAATGGATGAAAGCCTTAAATGTGAGACAGGAAACCATCAAAACACTAGAGGAGAAAAGAGGAAAAAAAAACCCTTTGACCTCAACTGCAGCAATTTCTTCCTTGGCATGTCTCAAAAGACAAGGGAATGAAAAGCAAAAATGAATGATCAGGACCCGGTCAGGATACAAATCTTCGGCACTGCAAAGGAAACAATCAGCAAAATTAAAAGGCAACCGATGGAAGGAGTGAAGATGTTTGCGAATGACATATTAGATAAAGGTTTACTACACAAATTGTATAAAGAACTTACCCAAGTCACACCTGGAAAATGTAATACAGTGAAACAATAGGCAGAAGACATGAATAGACACTTTTCCAAAAGAGACATCCAGATGGCCCAAAAACACATGAAAGGATGCTCAACATCACTCATCATCAGGAAAATACACATCAAAGCCACACTGAGATACCACCTCACACTAGTCAGTGTGGCTAAAATGAGCAACTTAGGAAACCACAGATGCTGGTGAGGATATGGAGATAGAGTAACCCTCTCTCACTGTTGGTGGGAAAGGAAACTGGTGCACCACGGCAAGCATGAAACCTACACACATCACAATGACTCTAAACGCATATCTTCCATAATAATACTGAATTTCAATGGACTAAATACTCCAGCCAAACAACATAGTGTATCAGAATGGATAGAACAAACAAAAACAAAAAACAGAACAAGACCCATCTATTTGCTGTCTACAAGAGACTGCTTATAGACATGAGGACACCTTCAGATTGAAATTGAGGGGATGGAGAACTATCTATCATGCTACTGGAGGTCAAAAGAAACCTGGAGTAGCCAAATTATATCATAAAAAGTAGAGTTTAAATTAAAGGCTGTAACAAAAGATGACGAAGGGCTTTCTATATTAATTCCAGGGTCTCTCCATCAGGAAGAGCTACAAATTTTAAATGTCTACCCACCGAATTCGGAGACACACAAATATATAAACAATTAATTAAAAACATACAGAACCTTGTTGATAAGAATGTGGTAATTGCAGGGGACATTAAATTAAACACAGAAAAAAGATGGAAAATCTCCAAAAGCATGGAGGTTAAAAAACATCCCACCAACGAATAAATGGGTCAACCAGGCAACTTGAGAAGAAATTAAAAGATATAAGGAAACAAATGAAAATGAAATACAACAATGCAAACCCTTCGGGATGCAGCAAGGGCAGTCCAGACAGGGAACAACAAAAACAAAACAAAACACAACAACAACAACAACGACGACGACGACGACAAGAAACATTGCTATCCAGGCCTATCTCAAGAAACAAGAAAAATCCCCAATACAAAATCTAACAGCACACCTAAAGGAACTAGAAGCAGGACAGCAAAGACACCCCAAAGCGAGCAGAAGAAGAAAAATTATAAAGATCAGAGCAGAAATAAACAATGTGGAGTCTAAAGGAAAACAGTACAGCACATCAATGAAACCAAGAGTTGTGTTTCTGAGAAAATACACAAAATTGATAAACGTCTAGCCTGGCTTCTCAAAAAGAAAAGAGAGGGGACCCAAATAGGTCAAATCACGAATGAAAATGGAATTATTACAAAGAATCCCTCAGAAATTCAAGCATTCATCAGGAAACACTATAAAATCTTCTATGCCAACAAACTGGACAACCTGGAAGAAATGGACAAATGTCTCCATACCCACACACTTCCAAAGCTCAAACGGGAAGAAATAGAAAATGTGAACGGACACATAACTAGTGAGGAAATTGATTCAGTTATCAAAAATCTCCCAATAAATAAGAGTCCTGGTCCAGGTGGCTTCCCTGGCGATTTCTAGCAGACATTTAAAGCAGAGATAATAGCCATCCTTCCCAAGCTGTTCCAAAATATGGAAATGAAAGGAAAACTACCAGACTCATTTTATGAAGCTAGCAAACGGTGATTCCCAAACCAGACAGAGACACACAAAAAAAGGAGAATTACAGGCCAATATCCCTGATGAATAGGGGTGCAGAAATTCTCAACAAGATACTAGCAAATCACATTCAATAGCATATAGAAAGTATTATTCAACACGATCAAGTGGGATTCATTCCTGGCCTGCAGGGCTAGTGCCATATTCACAAATAAATCATTGTGCTACATCACATTAATAAAAGAAAAGATAAAAACCATAGTACACTGTCAATGGACGCAGAAAAAAGGATTTTAGAAAATACTGCATCTTTACTTAATACAAACCCTCAAGAGAGTTGGGATAGAAGGAAACTACTTTAAACATCATAAAAGCCATTTATCAGAAGCTCACAGTAAATATCGTCCACAAAGGGGAAAAACTGAGAGCATTCCCCCTGAGATCAGGAAGAAAACAGAGATGTCCACTCTCACCCCGGTTGTTGAACATAGTGTTGGAAGTCTTAGCATCAGTAATCAGAGAGCACATGAAATTAAAGGTATCATCATTTGCAACGATGAGGTCAAACTTCCACTTTTTGCAGATGGCATGACACTATACATGGAATTTCGGACAGTCCCCATCAAAAGTCCTCTATCACTGATACATGAATTCAGCAATGTTGCAGGGTACAAAATCAATGTACAGAAATTGGTTGCGTTTTATAAACCAATAATGAAGCAACAGAAAGAGAAATAAAGAAACGGATCCCATTTACAATGCACCAAGAGTCATAAAGTACCTAGGAATGAAGCTAACCAAAGAGGTAAAAGATCTGTATGCTGAAAATTATAGAAGGCTTGTGAAGGAAATTGAAGAAGATACAGAGAAAGCGAAAAACATTCCATGCTCGTGGATTGGAAGAATAAATATTGGCGAAATGTCAATACGACCCAACGCAGTCCTCACTTTATAGGCAGCACCAATCACATTGCACCAGCACTCTTCTCCAAGATGGAACAAACAATCATAAAATGTGTATGGAAACACAAAAGACCCTGAATAGCCAAAGTAATACTGAAGAAGAAAACCAAAGTGAGAGGCACCACAATGCCAGACTTTAGCCTCTACCGCAAAGCTATAACCATCAAGACAGCATGGTATTGGCACAGAAACAAATACATAGACTTAATGGCATAGAATAGAGACCCCAGAATTGGACCCACATACGTATGACCAACTAATCTTTGACAAAGCAGGAAAGAATATCCAATGGAAAAAAAGTCTCTTTAACAAATGGTGCTAAGAGAAGTGGACAGCAACATGCAGAAGAATGAAACTAGACCAGTTTCTTACACCACTCACAAAAATAAACTCACAATGGATGAAGGACGTGAATGTGAGACAGGAAACCATCAAACCCTGGAGGAGAAAGCAGGAAACATCCTCTTTGACCTCAGCGTCAGCAAGTTCTTAGCTGACACATCTCCAAAGGCAAGGGATTTAAAGCAAAATGAACTATTGGGATCTCATGAACATAAAAATCTTCTCCACAATGAAGGAAACAATCGACAAAACTAAAAGGCAACTGAACGAATGGGAAAAGATGTGTGCAAAGGCATACTGGATAATTGGCTAGTATCCTAAACCTGAAAAATGAACTCCCCAAATCCACACCCGGAAATCAAATAATCCAGTGAAGAAAAGGGCAGAAGACTTGAACAGACACTGTTCTAAAACAGACATCCAGATTGTCAAGAGACACATGAAAAGATGCTCAACAGCACTCCTCGTCAGGGAAATCCAAAGCAAACCCACACTGAGATACCACCTCATGCCAGTCAGAGTGGCTACAATGAGCAAATGAGAAGACTATAGATGCTGGTGAGGATGCGGAGAAACAGGAACCCTCTTGCACTGTTGGTGGGAATGCATCCTGGTGCAGCCGCTCTGGAAAACTGTGTGGAGGTACCTCAAATCATTAAAAATAGATCTACCCTAAGACCCAGCAATAGCACTGCTAGGAATTTACCCAAGGGGTACAGGAGTGCTGAGACATAGGGGCGCATGTACCCCAATGTTTATAGCACTACTTTCAACAACAGCCAGACTATGGAAAGAGCCTAGCTGTCCATCAACTGACAAGTGGATAAAGAAGTTGTGGTTTATGTATACCACGGAATACTACTTGGCAATGAGAAAGAACGAAATCTGGCCATTTGTAGCAACGTGGATGGAACTGGGGGGTATTATGCTATGTGAAATAAGTCAGGCGGAGAAAGACAGATACCATTTGTTTTCATCCATGTGTGGATCCTGAGAAACTTAGCAGAAGACCATGGGGGAAGTGATGCGGGGGAAAAGTTATAGAGAGGGAGGGAGGCAAACCATAAGAGACTCTTAAATACTGATAACAGACTGAGGGTTGATGTAGGGTTGGGGGAAAGTGGGTGACGGGCATTGAGGAGGGCACTGTTGGGATGAACAGTGGGTGTTGCGTGGAAACCAATTTGAACATAAATTACCTTTAATGAAAAAGGAAATCCAGGGGTTGCTCTTACTGAATATGAGGATAGCTTTCCATTTTCAGCACTTTCTGAACGTGAGGTAGTACTGGCTTAAGGTGCGTAGAGGAAAGTTTGGTTTGTGTGTTGAAGAAAAGGAGTTGAGTAAAGACAGAGGCCTCTGACATGTATCATGTTGACCTTGGCAAGTGTCTCTTCTGATTATTACCATGACTTATCCCTTTTCTTGATTCACATAGTTTGGTGTCATCCTTTCATGAGGAAGTGGATTTCAATTGATCATGGTAGGTGGTCCTTATAATATTTTGTGAATTATTTGTGTACGTGGTGATGATGGATGGACCATGCTGGTTGCTTTCAAAAGCACTTACACGGACGGTGTAACACGTTTTCTGTTCCTGGAATCCCATACGGTCTTTTACTACCTTGTGTATGACTTACCTGAAATATCATGAATTGGTAGGTACCAAATAGGTTTTAGTGGCACTGAATGCCCTAATGGCCACTCACGCAGAATTCGTTGACGCTTTGCTCTTAAGGACACAATGACTCGGTCTTCCCTAAGCTGCGTGAAAGTGAGCATGCACACTAACTAGGCAAACTGTTTGCTGCTGCTGTGAAGAACAGCTTCCTGATCTGTGAGCTATAGCAACACACATATGGAACCCTAAGCAAGGCACAGTGTATCTGTATTTTTGAAAGAGTAGAGTAGTTAGTTCAATTTGGGTTTCAGTGCGTTGCTGGACAAGGCATTTAATTAGCTAAAACCCTCTAACAGTCATGTTTGATTACAAGTTGTGTGTACTCTCCACCGCGAAGTGTCATCTCATGTTGGATGGAATTAATGGAGGCTGAGGCACCAGTGCATTCACGTCGAGGACAACCCTCTTGAACTCATCAAGAACTATGGGCCTTCTCGGGTAAGATTACGTGCAGGTCTTTCTCAAGGGCATAATCTTAAACACAGCCCAACCTAAGGCAGCTTTGGGCAGCAGGCAGTGATAGGATAGGCAGACATTGTGACCTCACAATGGTCTCCTAATGCCTGGTCTCCTAGCAACTGCGGTGTAACTCTCACAGCCTGCTGCCTGATTTGGCTTCTGGTAGGAAATTCATCAGGACCCGGCGGCGGCGGCGAGACCTGGCAAGCGCGGGCGGCCCCTAGCGGCCTCACCTGCTGAGCCGCATGAAGAGGCGGCGGCGCAGGCCCCGGGAGGCCCTGGCCCCGGCCGCCCGGGGAGGAGCCTCTAGCGCTGCAGGAGGGGCCACGCTGGAGGCGCCTGAGGAGAAAGTGGTGTACACGCGGTGGCAACATTCGTCACTGTCGCTGGCCAACAGCAGCAAGGCGCTGATCGACGCTTTCAAGCTATTCGTGCCCCGCAGCACGGAGTTCATGAGCTCAGACGCGGAGCTCTGGAGCTACCTCTGCAGCCTCAAGCACCAGTTCCCCCCCCGCATCCTGCGCAGCAAGGACGTCAATGGCTACTCCTCCCTCCTGGCCCAGGTCCCGGATCCCCGGCACCAGCCCCCCGAGGCCCGCCTCCAGACGCGCCGGCCAACTGCCAGGAGGAGGCGCCACGGAGCCCGGAAAGTCGCCGCTGGCCAGAGGAAGGTGCCGCCCCCGCCGCCGCCAACCCACGAGGACAGCAGCCCCCGCAAGCCCACGGCCCCCGGGCCCAGCTCCGGGGGCCGCACCCTGGAGGAGAGTGGGAGGGCGGCCACCCCAACGCTGACCACCTTGCCCAGCATCCGCGTAGACGGCGACGTGTGGGTCAAGAGCAGCGTGGCAGAAGCGCGGCGCCAAGCGCGCCAAGTCCTGGGAGTGAACCTGGAACCCGTGGTGAGACTCCGCCGCGTCCCAGTGCCTGGGCGTGAGATGCGGGCCACAGCCGCGCGACATCCCAGCCCCGGGACGGGTTGTGCCTGGAGGGATGAACCAGTGAGAGCCGGGCCCGCATCGCCTAGTGCACTTTACCGGCGAAGATGCACCAGACGGTCCCGGCCCGCGCCCCCGGGATGCGGCGCCGCCTTCTGGGACTCCGGGGCAGCTGTGCCCTCTGCTGCCTCCCAGCACCGGGTGTGCGGAGGAAGGCGACCCCTGGACCGCAAGGGAGGTCCCCTTTCTTCCTAACCCCAGATTGAGAGGTCTCCAGGACTGTAGGGGCAGATCCACGATCTCTCTTGTTCCCTCATTGCTCTGAAGTCGTCAGAAGAAGCCATTCCTCCCCCACCCTCTCCAAAGGAATTTGCTTCCATGCTTGTGTAATAAAGCTAGAGTTTCTTTGCCATTCACCCACCTCCCGGCTCCTCCCGCCAATTTCTTTCTTTCTTTGTGTGCATGTGTATGTATATATATATCTTCTAGGAAGATTTAAATTACATATTCTTTAAATGTTTACAAGAGACAGTAGAGAAAAAAGGGTGTGACTTAGGGGTCTGCACTCAGATTAAAATAAGATTACTGAAGTATAGTATACATTCAAAAGGACATATATTATTTTTTTCATGTTTGTTTATTTTTGAGAGAGAGACACCGTGTGAGCAGGGGAGGGCCAGATAGGGAGCCACAGGATCCAAGCAGGCTGCAGGCTCTTAGCTGTCAGCACAGAACCTGATGCGGGGCTCGAACTCACAAACCATGGGATCATGACCTGAGCCAAAGTTGGACACTTAAGTGACTAGCCACCCAGGCACGCAAAAAAGAACATATATTATTAAAAGTATTTTGAGCACAGCTTCATGCAATACAGTTCAATATACTTGTGGAATCAGCACTCATTAAAAAAGGTACCAGGACCTCAAGGGACTACCTGTGCCTCTTTCAGTCACGGTCTATCTCTCCTTTGGGACGGCAATTATTCTGACTTCTTACAGAATGTACAACTTTTGCTTGTTTTTGGACTATATAGAAATGGAATTATGTGTCCTACACCTAGCTTCTTTCACTCAAACTTATGTTAGTGATATTCATGGTATTGTATGTATAGATACTTTCTGCTCATTGGTGGATAGAATTTCATTATATGAATAGTTTACAATATTTCTGCAACTCTTGGTGGACATTTAGGTAGGTTCTGGCTTAGGGTAATTATGAATAAAGCTTCAGTGAACATTATAGGACACGTCCTTTGGTGAACACTTTTTACAATAGTCTTTATTTATCTAGGAGAGAATTTGCTGGGTCACATGTCATCCAACTTATCAGCTTTGGTAAGGTTCCTCCAAAGTGTTTCCAAAATGGTTATACCAATTTACACAAACTACTTTCTATAGTAGTGCCTGCGTAGTGCCTGTGGGCTCTGAATACTTGATAGCTTTGCCAACACTTGCTAAAATATTATCTTTTTCATGTTATCTATTCTGGCAGGGGTACAGATTTTTTTTTTATTTGAGAAATATCAATCCAAGTATTGTATACAAATAGTTAAAAAAAAAAAAAACACAACATCCAAATTGCAGATCAGGGCTTGCAATAAAAAATCAAAAGCTTTGTTTCCCCCATGAACACCTCTTCCCCAGAGGCAACACTTTCTTTTGTTTTCTTTTTTCTTTTTTTTTAAATCAGGGTTTTTTTAAACAGACCATTTTTTAAGGACAATTTTAGATTTAGAGACAAATTGCACAAAAATACAGGTTCCTCACCCCCAGTAGTTCTATAGTACCTTGCACTAATGTGGATACATTAATTATAAGTGGTGGATGAGTCATTCTTGTTGACACATTATCATTAGACACATTATCATTAACTAACAGTTAGGGTTTATTTTGTGTTATATAGATTCATAAGTTTTGAGAAATGTATAAAGGTATGTATCTACTATTGCAGTATCATACAGAATAGTTACACCACCCTAAAGTGCCCGGTGCTCCGCCTATTACCACTTCCTCTCTCTCCCTAAACCCTAATGGCCACTGGTCTTTTTACTGTCTCCGAAGGTGTTTTGTTGTTGTTGTTGTTGTTGTTGTTGTCGTCCTTGTCGTTGTTTTGTTTTCTTTTGTTTTGTTTTTCCAGAGCGTTATCATAGTTGGAAACGTAAAGCAAATGGCTTTTTCGTATTGGATCCCTTCACTTAGTAATCCACACTTAAGTTTCCTCCATGACTTTTAAGTAGCTCCCTTTCTCCCTCTTTCCTTCCCTCCTCTTCGGTCTCTCTGCCTCCCTTTCATTGAGGGAGTTTATTTTCTAAAACAGCTTGTAAAGAGCTGGTCTACAGAAAAAGACTGGAAAGTGCAGAGTTCCCCTGTTCTCCCTCCTACCCCCCAAAACATAGTTTTCCCTATTGTAAACTTCTTGTGTCAGTGTAGTGCATTTGTTACAACGGATGAGCCCATATGAAAACTATTATTAACTAAAGACCGAAGTTTAGCTTAGCATTCACTGTGGTGTGCAGTTCGCTGAGTTTTGACAAACGCACAATGCCATGATTCAAAGCATTTCACTGTCTTACAAGATGTTTCACTGTTGTAAATATTCCCTGTGCTTCAACGATTATTCATCTCTCCCTTCCCCCCTGAGTTCCTGGCAACTACAGGTATCTTTACTGTCTCCATTATTTGAGGCAATATTTTTAACTGTTCCAGGTTTATATTCTTTTGTTAGGAATCTTCATGAAGATAAGTAATATACTATACTGCTGCTTATTGATTTGTCAGTTTTAAGCACCGTCTACTGACTTCCTATGTGAAGTTGACACATAGGTCGCTTAAGCCACCTGTCTTCTCTCTCCTCACCTTCCGATATATTCCCGAACTTCTATCTGTATACTGTTTCAGTCAGGTCCAGCCAGCCGGTGAGTCACTATAGGTATTTTAAACAGTTACACACGTGATGGGAAATCCCAGAAGCCAAACACAGGATGGCGAAGCAATCAGGAATTAGTATCATCAGAAAGCTGTTTCCACCCGCAGAGCTAGAGAAATTCAGAACCATACCTAGCAGGAACTGAGAACATGGGAGAAGAGGCTCTTGGAAAGAAGCTAGAATTTGGAGGAGATAAAATCACTGGTAGGAAGTGGAGCGGGAGAGAGAAAAACCTCTGGGCTTATCCCTTCCTCCCTTTCTCCCATCAAACACCCATTGGTCAAAGCCCTCTGGAAGCCAGTTGGCAAGGAAACAGGAAACACAGTCTGTAGGAGAAGTGCAGGAAGTGGATCTGAGGGCAAAAACACATAACGGATGAAGTTACATGTAGGTACTAGTTAGGGTTCTCCAGAGACTCAGTATCAATAGGAATTGGTTCACAGGATTACGGAGGCTGAGAAGGGCAGACCCAGGAGATCGAGTAGTTCAGTTCCAGGCAGACTCCCAAAGCCTAAGAATCAGGAGAGCTGATGATGTATGTTCCATTCCAAGTCTGAGCCTGAAGTCAGGAGACCAATATCGCAGCTTGAAGACAGTCAGATAGACACAGTGGATTCTCTCTTACTCCGCCTTTTGTTCTATTCAGGTCTTCAATCGATTAGTTGTGGCCACCCAGTGTTTGGCAAGGCAATATGTTTTGCTTAGTCTACTGATATACAGATGTTAAGTGTACTAAGAAATGTCCTCACTGACTCACTAGAAATACTGTTTAGCCATATATCTGGGTACCCTGTGGCTTAGCCCATTTAAAACATGAAATTAACCATCACAAGATATAATTCTATGTTTATATGTATGTATGTATGTACGTATGTATGTATGAATGTATGTTATTTGAGAGAGAGAGAGAGACAGAGAGAGAGAGAGAGAGAGAGAGAGAGAGAGAGAGAGAGAGAGTATGCTCAAGCAGGATAGGGGCAGAGAGAGAGAATTCTGAGCTGTCAGTGCAGAACTTAATGCTCATCTTAGTCTTATGAACTGTGAGATCATCATCTGAGCCAAAATCAAGAGTCGGATTGTGAACTCACCGAGCCACTCAGGTACCCCACAAGATGTAATTTTAAAATAGAGACCTATTTCCCTTACCTGTACTATCATTTTTCATTCCTTACAGTGTAAGATAAAGGTCTTCCTTACCTTGCTGCACTTTTTCTCTGTCTCCCATCAGCTTTGGGCTTCTGTTTTTCATTGTTGTTAACACTGCTCTTATGCTCTGCAATCAAGTCTCTTTAGAGGGTTCAAGGTTGATTCTAAAACTTGAAAACTAATAAATGGTTTAAATTATTGGGATTATTAAATAATATGCAAACATTAGATTTACCACACTTTTCCAGGAGTCCTTGGACCTGCTGAATGAGGACATCTCTAGCATCAAGGTGAAATGGATCCTTTCTCTTTGTATTCCATCAGTGCTTTAAACCATGCCATGTTTCAATTGGCTCATTCAGACTAAGGCCGTCTTATGGATATTTTCTGGTTCTCCTTAATTTTCTAATTGCACTTCTTTGTTTTTTTTATTTATATATGAAATTTATTGTCAAATTGGTTTCCATACAACACCCAGTGCTCAGCCCAAAAGGTGCCCTCCTCAATACCCATCACCTACCCTCTCCTCCCTCCCACCCCCCATCAACCCTTAGTTTGTTCTCAGTTCTCAACAGTCTCTTATGCTTTGGCTCTCTCCCACTCTAACGTCTTTTTTTTTTTTTTCCTTCCCCTCCCCCATGGGTTCCTGTTAAGTTTCTCAGGATCCACATAAGAGTGAAACCATATGGTATCTGTCTTTCTCTGTATGGCTTATTTCACTTAGCATCACACTCTCCAGTTCCATCCACGTTGCCACAAAAGGCCATATTTCATTTGTTCTCATTGCCACGTAGTATTCCATTGTGTATACAAACCACAATTTCTTTATCCATTCATCAGTTGATGGACATTTAGGCTCTTTCCATAATTTGGCTATTGTTGAGAGTGCTGCTATGAACATTGGGGTACAAGTGCCCCTATGCATCACTACTCCTGTGTCCCTTGGATAAATTCCTAGCATGCACTTCTTTGTTTTATTGCACTCTTTCAGTGCTCTCAAATCATGCCACTTATGACATCTTCCTGCTAACCTCTTAGCGGTCTCTCACTGGACCCTTCTCTTTTCCTGCCTCATGTAGGCGGTGTCTCAGTAGGTCTGCTTCATAGCTTCCTTCCTGTGATTTTCCTCTGCTACGCTCCCAGTTTGTTTCCATGGTTTCATGGTAATATGGCTATCTGGGAAGTTAGGGAGCATTTAAAAGCCTGGACTCTTGAGCCAGACGGCCTGGGGTTAGACTTTACTTGTTCCACTTACCAACTGTGTAAGTTGGTTGTTGGATGAGGTATTTGGCTTCCTTATAATCCTGTTTCCTCCTCTCGAAGATAAGAATGGTAATTGTATATACTGTATAAGTTTGTTGTGTGCTTCATATGTAATAATATATGAAAATAACCCATAACAGTGTCTGGCACAAAAATAAACACTCTGTTAATGTTGCCTATTATTAAGCATATTTTTTCTTTATTTTTTCTCTCCTTGTTTTGCTGGAGTACACCTTCAGATAACTTCCTAATGAAGAATGCGTAGAATCGAATGTTCTGTGTCTTTGCACGTCTGAAGATATCTTCAGTCCACTCTCAAATTTAATTGATAATTTTGATAGTGTAGAATTCTAGCTTCTTTTTTTAATTGATTTATTTTGATTTTTTTTAAGTTTGCCTCCAAATTAGTTAGCATGTAGTGCAACAATGATTTCAGGAGTAGATTCCTCAGTGCCCCTTACCCATTTAGCCCATCCCCCCTCCCACAACCCCTCCAGTGACCCTCAGTTCTTCTCCATACGTATGAGTCTCTTCTGTTTTGCCCCCTCCCTGATTTTATATAATTTTTGTTTCTCTTCGCTTATGTTCATCTCTTCCACTCATAGAATCCTAGCGTCTAATGGCCAGTTGCCCCTTCCATCGATTTTCCCCTAATCACAACACCATTGGAACTACAATATCTGCTCTTTAGAGTGTTTTTAACTGACTATAACTTCCACCTTCTTCTAGTTTTCAAAATCATTCAGTACGTCTGGCCTATGCTTACGGAAAAGGGAATGGAGGTCCCCCTTTTGAAGGGCTTAAAAGAGAATTTATGAACATATTTTAGACTGCCACAGCCTGTCTGCGGGCCTCCTATTATTCACTCTCATCCTGCATGAAAAGTATCCTCACCCTATCCCAAGAATCCTCCTTCTTAAAGACCCAACCCTTGTAACATCAGCTCGAAGTCCAGGATATTGTTATCTAAATTAGGTCCAGGTGTGAATGAGTCTCCTTGGGCGCACTGGTCCTCGACTACACTTTTAAGCTGAAGACCTATGAATGAAGACCTATGAATTCAGCATACAACCAACACGGGCATGTGGTAACCAGAAAACACACACAAAACACACACACACACACACACACACACACACACACACACACACACACAGAAAAAACAAACAAACAAACAAACAAACAAACAAACAAACAAACAAACACACCAACAAAACACAAACATTGCTGTTCCAAAAGAAAGGAAGGAGGTAATCATGAATGAGTCCCTGGTCCATAGCAATTCTGAAGTTCAGCTGGTACAGGTAGGCAGTCCTTTCATTGGGTCTTAAGACCTGGGAATGATTTTCCATGGCCCTAGCTCCTCCGGGGTTCTGGCTTTCAACCTCCAAGTCATTCTTCCCTTCTCATGAAAAGTAGCCTGTGTCTACAGCCTTATGGTTGTCTCGACCTACGTACTGATTGGAGGAGTTCGTGGGTCCAAAGCCTTCTTTCATTTTACTCTCTGGGATTAAGGAAACCCTTCTCTACCATGGACTTTTCCAAACATTTATAAGGAAAGACACTCCTAAACTTCAAGTGATATTGTAACAGAGAGAACCCTGTGCCCCACAGTTTACTCTGCGAGGGTATTCTTATGAGATAGAACGCTGGTCTTCTCCAAGACCCTTCTTCATTTAGGAAAATTTTCTAGCATCTTTTCCCCAACGTCATCTGCTGCGGGATGTTGGTAATAATTTCACCTTCAATAAGAGTGACAACATTGATGTTATCTGTGCTAACAAAACATGAAATTGTATTTGAATGGCATTGAGTAAGTGCAAGTAGTATCGGTTAGGGACGTGTTCAGCTGTCACAAAAAGGCTGCCGCCAGTGGCATAATCAAAGAGAGTTTTACTCACAAAGAGGCTGTAGGCTGTGCTCCATTAAGGCAACAATGTCATCGGCAGCAGGCTGCATGCAATGGCAGAGCTGCCAATTTCTTTATGACCTCCTACAAAATTTTGGAAAAAAGGTTAGCAGCTATTAATATAATAATACCAATGTTTTTAGCATTTACCGTCTTCAAGATGCAGCACATGTGTGAGCATTTCAAGCTCACAGCACATCTGCGAGGTACAATTGTTGATGTATTTTGGAGGTCATTCATTTTCTTCTTAAGTCAAAAATTAGCTGTCATATGTCTAGGGCATGTGGCTTCACCAAATCCCCTCCTAGGTTTCCTTGGCTTATCAATGCATCAAGCAAACTCATAGGAATTCTAGAATTTAATCCTTGTGGCCCATGGAGAAACCAGTTCTGCCTTATCAAATCACATTACATACTCAGGCCATTCAGTATACTCTCAGATGAACCCTTGGAAGGTGCTCCTGTATTAGCGTTGTATTTCTGTTGGCAAGAACCTTACCACGTTTCCTTGTTTTAATTCTTAGCATCATATACCAACTGCAATATCATCACGGAACAATGGTGGCCTCCAATGTAGCATCATCAGCTCTGGAAACTTCAGATATGGCCACGGTAACAGTTAAGGTGGACTCCAACCAGTTCTTGGCCACTTGGAATTGTCTGATTCTCTCTGTTTATCTACCTCCCACCCCACACTCCCAGCCCCAGCATCAGTGAGAATCTCGTCAGTCAGGGAATCTCCAGCAGATACAAATGCAGATGCAGATCATTTCTCTGGATAATCTTTATGGTTGACTGTGGCCTGGGTAGCAGGACTGGTTCAGACAGAAACACCTGATTTGGGTGCCATCAAGCCGTCTCTGTGCCCTCTCTGAGAAATGGGACAGTATGCATTTCAAACACTTCAAGTCTCCTCTTCTTCCTGCACACTTCTGTGTTTTGTTGCTTTCATCCACCTACCAAAGCAACCCAAACTTTATGCTAAAGAGAGTGGGGCTCCTGTGTCCTTTGCAGATGGGAATGCTGTTACTAGTTTGGGTTATCTTAACAAAAGCTGGCACATTACCTAAAAATGTAGAATTCTGTGTGAATTCGGAATCCGCACCTGTAGGAAGCCCTCCATGATTCCGTTGATTAGGGAGAGGTATCAGACCATTCTGTAAGAAACCCTGCCTTCGAATGCTACAGCTCTATGGACTTTCAAAGCACTATTTTTAACCTGGTTATCCAAAGTCGTTAAGTCTTTGTGACTATACATTCAGAACTTTTTTAAGATCTGGATCGTAGTCTCCAATTTTTTCATGGCCTTCCTAACCCATTGATTCCAAGAGTTCTCTTTATTTTTGAATCGTTCTCTTGGGCATTTGACCACACCTGTCAAATAAAAAATAACCTCAATTTGAATATGAACATTTAAGAGCAGTCACGTGTTCAGTGCCCAAATATTTTATTATTTCTGTTAAGAGTTTATTCTGTCTGTGGATGGTGAAGAAACAAATGCCTGTTTTTTCTTTGTTTGTTTGTTTGTTTGTTTGTTTGTTTGTTTGTTTTCATTTTCCCCACATAAGTAAGTAGATGTGCAAGGCAGAATGCTAGGTACCTGTCAAGGGTAATAGGACGTTCAGGAGTGTAAATGAGATTTCTGTCATCAAAAAAAGAAAAAAATTATTTGATGAACTAAGATAAGCTAAGCTTTAAAAATGAAAGGAAAATAGCCATGAACTCAGATAAAAGTTAGGCAATGAAGTACTTTTCCCTAGGGCAGCAAGGAGTTATGAGAAATACCATAATCTGTAGAGTGTGTACTACAAAGCTCTACTGACACGATGATAAAGCTCACCTTTAAAGCTTGCTTTGTGTACTGATATTATTCCTTTCTTCTTGAAATCTAAAGAAGCTTTTTCTCTTTGGCTGTTAACATGAAATGAAAAGACACTTTCCCCCTATCTTTTCTTCTGCCGTATTTACACTGAGCTTCTTACAAAAGTCTTTTATGTATTCGTTGCTTTTTATCTTCATCCTTTGTCGAAAACAAGCCTTGAGATTGGGAATGATGTGGACTATTTCTAACCCAAGCTCACAGGACTTAACTTCTCATAAAACCCATCATTTGAGGAGGCAATGAACTCGTATCATGGAGTTCCTTGTGCAGCCCATGGGCAGGATTCCACTGAAAGAATCGATAGCATCATGGAGACCCTGTCTCTGGAAGGAACTAACAACAAATAAGCATTTGACCTTATAGGCTGATTTTCCTAGGAATCTAGGAATCAAGAGGGCCAGAAGTGGGATGGTGGGAGAGGGACACTGGAGAAGGGCTGAATACCCAGGTTCACTTGAAGCCAACTGAGCAGAGGAAGGTTCTGTCCTGGAGGAGCTTGGGTCAGTAGGGATCAGCTCCCAATTGTTACAGACTTAGTGAAAATACACTCATGAGAGCGTACAAGAAGGATGCTTCCAGAACTCTAAGAGGTTATGTTCCTTTCTTATGTCTTTCTTTATGGAAAATGTCTTGGGGGTGCTTACTTCCCCTTTGTGTGTCCACAGTTCTTCTTCCCACTAGTTGTGTTGTCATGAACCTCCTTACGTAGCCCTTGCTCCCCTCCTAGACCATGTGTTCCTCATGGGCAGGACTCACTTTAGCCATCCGTGTGTTGTTACTACAGTGCCAGCCATTGGCAAAGGACCCTGTCCATACTGAATGAATGCAATGTTTTATAGAGTTTCAGTTCCCAATTTTTACAGAAGAACTAGCTGTCTCACTTCAATTTGATGTGTAACAGCAGCAGTCTATAAGGGGGAGTCTCTCTCACATTCTCTCTTTTTACAAACACCTGCATCATCAACTTTTGATTAACTCTTACCCTTTTGTGATAAGATGAATTGGGTGGAACCTTTGCCATCTCTTACGATCTTCTTTGCAACCCAACACCACTTAAATTCCCTATCCTACAGTAAATTCTTGCTTAGCAAGAAGCAATATAGTTCAGTGAGTAAGAGGGTGGACCCTGGAGCCAGGCTGCCTGGGATCTCAAATCCTATTTTGCTCTATTTCTAGCAGCAGACCTTTGGACAACTTACTTTTTCGCTTTGCTACTCAGTTTTCTCAGCTGTAAAATCAGGCACAACCTAACACCTTCACCATAGAGCTCTGAAATGAATTCAGTGGGGTAACAACGGTAAAACACTCAGAATAATGCATGGAACCCCCTTCACTGCGAGTCAGTAAACACTCGCCTCTATCAGTGATGTAATTACGGTTTTGACAAAGTCGCTGCTTGCTTACTTAAAATCTTCACGTTGGCTGTGTTGAATGTACAGAACAGGTGAACTATGGAAGGCACCATGTCAGAGTCAGGCTTCCTTGGTAGAATGAGGCCCAATTCCCTGATGCTGGGGAATGCAAGAGGATACTCAAGGGCACAGAGAGGCACAGAGAGGCACAAGGCCCTCGGGACAAACCCATAATGAGATGATCAGAAAGCCATAGGAAAACAGAGGGAACAAACTAATTTCTCTTTAGTTCCCACCATACACCAGTACAGTTCTCTGCAATTCACACATGTTTCCCTCTCAAGCAAACATAACAGGCCTGTGGGAAAGGTATTATTATTCCCACTTAACAGGCAACTAGACTAATGCTTAGAAAGCTTACATAACTTGCCAAATATCACATCTATGTGGCAGAGCTAGGATTTGAACCAGCATAGGTCACATCCCACTGCCTCTACCAAACTTTAGAAACATCTTTGGAAGAAGTGAAATACGTTAATCCTAATCATGCACCGAATCACATAGGACTGGATATTATAGGCCCATGAAATCCCAAGGCGGAAAAAAAATTAATTTACGAAGGCTATTTTGCTTATTGTTATATTCCTCAGAGTGCACCGCTTAAGTGTTCGCTATTTACGAAATGACTGAGTTTATGAGGGAATGGACAGAAGTGTGAATACCTATGCTCATACGATTACACCATGTAGTTTGGTTGAGGATCTTGAAACACTCTGCCTTACATCTAAACTCATCAGAGTAACGGGAACGTTAGAGCTGTCATAGCAGGTGAAAGAGAAGGTTACTTATCATACCACTTGTCCCAAATTACTCGTAGACCAGTTTCAAAATCAGCACACAAACATAAGACAGTGAGAGACAGACAGGAAAGCTCAGAGAGAGGGAGAGAGACAATCCCAAGCAGGTTCTACGCTTCCGCACAAAGCCAGATGCAGAACTGGAGCTCGCAAACCATGAGATCATGACGTGAGTCGAAAGCAATACAGTCACATGCCTAACTGACTGAGCCATCCAGGAGCTCTCACCTTTGTTCACATAGTAATTCCCAGGTTTTTACGTAGATAAATGACAGACCTCACAAACAAGAACAAAACAGATTAGAACGATGGTTCAAAACCAAGGATTGCAAGATTGCAGTAAGGACGTAATATGTGGGAGTAATCGGGGTGGGTGGGAGGAATAAAGGGCCAGGGGGCAGATGGAGGGTCTGTAAATGGACGTTGGCATTCTAGCAAAGGTGGAGAGTTGTTACTTCCACTCCTTTCCTCCAGAACTTGTTGTCCCAGCATGTGGTGTCCACTGACCTTATGCTTCAGAGCTGGAGGATGGATAAGCTGCCCATTGTAATCAGGGGAAAACATTCCACCCACAGAATTCACTAATTCCCCTGTTCTGTAATGTTTACCCTCTCACTGGCATTGCTAAAAGCACCTACTTTCTCTACACCACCATAGAACAGGTGGATTTTCCCTTGTCAGCCTTTGCTCGCTTGCTTGTCCGTTTATTGGTCCACCTGTGGCTTTATTCACCACTCACCGAAAACTGACAGGGACTCTGTGTGCCAGGCTCTGTTCTCGAGGTATACCCCTGCCTCCGTGGTGGTTGTGGGTAATTCTTGACTTCTGGGCTTCCAGCTACTACATCACGTGTGGCTCTCCATCACCCTCTGTTGCTTTTTCATTGTCATTGGGCAGGTGTCTGCCTGCTTCTTCTCTCTAATTATGTACACGGTAGAAATCAGTGCTTTGAGGGTATGGATGACTGCAGTGAACAGACTCCTGGACGTGTCTTTTACCTTGGGGAATTGTGCATATTTGTGTTGCAAAATCTAGTTTATCCTAGAGGTAGACATTTGAAACAAAGCACACACAGTCCAGACGGGGCTCAAGAAAAAAATCGTTGGTTGTGTCCCCGAGCCTGGTAGCAATGCAGGTGCGCTAGAGGCCTACAGATGCGGAGCTAGACTGTTGTTGGATGACAGCTTCACTGTGCATCTTCAGCTAGGAAGTGGTACAGCTGGAATGAGAATTCTCCTAGTGTGATTCTTGGCCAGTGTTTTCCTGCTCACTCATCGGCCTGGGAGGGCTGAGACCTTTTGGAACTTTGTTGCGTTTGGCTGCAGAATCAAACACTAGCTAGGTTTCTCAGGTACGTATAGAATGGGCTGTGACAGCAAGGTGGGGCGGGGGTCAGGGAGACCTGGCAGGAGGGAGGAAAGTGAACAGGCAGGAGAGGGGGACTGGCAGAGGCTGTTTTCTTCCATTTTGTTCTGGGAAGACCTTAGTGAGGATGTCTTGTCCTGAGTACTGGTGAAGTTTATATACTGGCCGTGGAGTTGGGCGGGCACCCTAGAGAGAGTCCTGACAGTCTGAGGGAAGTGTGTGTGTGTGTGTGTGTGTGTGTGTGTGTGTGTGTGTGTGTGTGTGTGTGTGTGTGTCAGAGAGAGAGAGACAGAGACAGAGAGAAACAGAGAGAGGGAGAGAGAGAGAGAGAGATAGGGAGGGAGAGAGAGAGAGAGAGAGAGAGAGAGAGAGAGAGAGAGAGAGAGAGAGAGAGAGAGAGAGAGAGGAGTCCCAGTAAGGGAATGTGATATTTATTCGGATTGCCTCTTCAATTCATTTTGAAAGGATTCAAATCACAGGGAATTTTTCTTAAAACTGAAAGTATGTACTGAGATTAATCCTAATAACATGAATAAGAAAATAAGATCTAGAACATGATGTCCATCAATTTATAAATCAATCCTTCTGGAGCAGAGGGGTCACCATGGTTGAGAAGTAGGGGGATCTGTACATCCCATGTCTCTCAAACAAAGTGCTGAAGCCAAAGCATTTTGAACCCCAAAAGTCTGTGAGGAAATCAGACTGAATTCTCCCTGAAGGAAATGAGACACCTTGAGAGATGACAGGTGGCTGCTTGTGAACTGGGGTACATAAATTGGGCCAAGAAGGAATGGAGGGAAGAGATCACCTTCTGCGGAGAGAGAAAAGTAAGAGAAAGAGTGGTGCGGAAGTGTAGGGCTGTATGTGGATAAGAGGAGAACCTCGGACTGGGACTGACAGGGATCTTATCTCTAACTGTGGGGCTTTTTTGGGTCTGGGGCTAGGATCCCTGTATGTGCACATGGGGAGGAGAGGAGCCAGCATTGGTTTCAGGGGTAGAGCAGGGGCACAGTCCACAGAACGAGACAGTAGCCCCTCCCTGGTGGGCTGTGCAATAGAACAAAGCCTGCCCGCATCCACCACCCCCCCGGATCAGTGTCTGGGTCTAGGGCGCAGTCTGCAGTAGGAGAAAGTGGCCCCCTCACTGGGGGCGTCGCTGTGGGACAAAACATTGCCTGCCTGCATCCATCATGCCCAAGCTCAGCAGTGAGGTCAACAGCCCAGTCCACAGCAGGAAAAGGCGGGACTCCCTGAAGCACAGCAGCACAAACAAAGCCAGGAAGACATTTGGAGCAGCACAGAGAGGCACTGCCCCAGTGCCAGAGCACACGGAATGGGTCTGTGAACCTCCACAAGCGCTGTGCCAAAGGAGTCAGCGGAGCAAGAAGGACCACCCTGCGTGTGCTCTCGGCACAATGAGGACAACTGGAACGGAGTACACCAGGTCATGCAGAAGAGGCTGGGCATCACCATTTCCCCCCTCCCACCACCACCAAGGCGGGGCCTCAGGGATCAGTCCAAGGGTCCAGAGTGGAGGTGGGACCAGCCTACCCCAAACCACGCCCCTCTGTGCTGGGTACCTGCTTGTCTGATGGAGCAGGATAGGTGCTGTGGAACCAGGCAGCTCCGTCTTCCGGACCGGTGATGCTGCCTAGACTGGAGTAATTCCGGGACAATTCTTGTTCTTTAGACGTATTCTCCCTTCCTATCTCTTCCCTCCTTTAGGTTGATAACTTTGCTTGTTGGTTTGTTTAAGCAGACATTTATAATCCATTCCCTTGATACATTTCCTACCTATACTTGTATACTTGCCTTTCTCTCTCTCTGGGATAATCAAGCCATCTAGTTTCTCTGTCTGGCTAAACTTATCTTCCTTTTGTTCCCCCACCTCCTTCCTTATTTTCCTTTCTCTCTGTCTGCATTAAGCCACTTCGCCTCCCAGCCTGGTCAATATATATATGTTTTTCCTTTTCCCCACTCCTGTCATTTCTCTCTTTATATGTGTTCTTCCAACAGCAACGTCTCTATCTTGTTCTTTACTTGTAGCTGGTGTTTCTGGTCTGTTTGTTTGTTTTGTTTTGGTTTTTGATTTCAGACTGTTTTTCTGTGTGTGTGTGAGCGTGTGTGTGTCCATTTATTTCTTTTATTTGCACGTTGCCTTACATGTCTCTCTTTCCTGTTTGTTGGTTTGTTTGTTTTCCTTTCCAGGGCTACTTCAAGGAACAAATTAAAACACACCTTGTGGAGGGTCAAACACATCATTACGAGTAGAGAACTCAAACAGCCAATGTCACAATAACAGAGAGCAAGTAACACTCTCCAAGAAATACTACCTGCAGGGCTAGAACCGGCAGAGGGCGTGAGCCCCCTTTCCTATAGCAATTCTTGCTGGTGCAGAGCAAATAACAAGCTTGTAAACCTCCTAAGAGAGAGAAACTAGCCAAAATAATGACACAGAAGAATTCCCCTCAAAAGAAATTCCGGGAAGAATTGGACAGCTAACGACTTGATCAAAACAGATATAAGCTACATATCAGAATTTAGCATAACAGTCCAAAGATTAATCGTTGGGATTGGCAAAGCCATAGAAGACAGCATGGAATCAATTATTGCGGAGATCAAGGAAATAAAAAGTAGTCGTGATGAATTCCAATGCTATAAATGCGGTGCAAATTAAAATGGAGGCAGCCACAGCACGGATTGAAGAGACAGAGGGGAGACTAAATGAATCAGAAGGTAAAAATATGGGGAAAAGGAGGTGAGAAAAAAATAGAAAAAATTGAGGATCGAGAGGGGAGAATTAGAGAACTAAGTGATGAAATCAAATGGAACAATATCCATATCACAGGATTTCCAGAAGAGACAGAAAAGGGGTGTGAAGATGACCTTGAACAAATCATAGCTGAGAACTTCCACAAGCTGGGGGAGGACACCGGCATTGAAACCCAACGGGCACAGAGAACTCCCTTCAGATGTAACCTGAGTTCATCTTCTGCACAACATAGCATGGGGAAACTGGCAAAATACAAGCATGAAGAGAGAATTCTGAAAGCAGCTAGGGATGAATGGACCTTCACATACACAGGTAGAGAAGTATTGGGATAGGAGCAGACCCATCCACTGAAATCAGACAAGCCATAAAGGACTAGTGTAATCTTCAATGTGATGAACAGGAAAAATATGCAACCAAGAATCCTTTATCCACCCAGCCTGCCATTCAGAATCGAAGGAGAGGTAAAGGTCTTCCCAAACAAACCAAAACTGAAGGAATTCACCACCGCTAAACCATCCCTACAAGAGATCCTAAGAGGGATTCCTTGAGGGAAATGTCGCAAGTATCACAAAGTACCACAGACACCAGTACAAGCATGAAAACTACAGACATCACAATGCCTCGGAACCATCGCTTTCCATAACAACAGTGCATGGAAGTGGAATAAATGCTCCAACCAAAAGACACAGGGTATCAGAATGGATAATACAAAACAAGACCCATCTGTTTGCTGTCGTACAAGAGACTCATTTCAGACCTGAGAACACCTTACCCTTGAAAGTGGGGGGATGGAGAACTACCTTTCATGCTACTGGGAGTCAAAAGGAAGCTGTAGTAGCCATACTTCTATCAGACAAACTTGACCTGAAATTAAAGTTTGCAGCAAGAGATGTTTCAGGACTTTATTAAATAATTACAGTGTCTGTCCATCAGGAAGAGCTAACAATTATAATGACTATGCACTGAATTCCGAAGCACACAAATATTTAAAACATTTAATCACAAACATAAACAATCTTATTGATAAGAATGTAGTAATTGCAGGGGTTTTAATACTCAACTTACAACAATGGACAGAAAATCTAGACAGAATCAGGAAAGAAACAATGGTCCTGAATGATACATTGGACCAGAAGGACATGACAGATAATTTAGGACTCTACATCCCAGAGCAGCAGAGCACACTTTCTTCTGGAGTGCACGTGGAACATTCTCCAAGAGAGACCACATACTGGGTCGCAAAAAGCCTTCAATAGATATAACAGCATTGAGATGACACCATGCACACTTTGAGATCACAATGTTTGGAGCTTGACATAAAGTACAGGAAAAAGTCTGCTCAACCTCTAAAAGCATGCAGGTTAAAAAACATCCTACTAAAGAATGAATGAGTCAACCAGACAATTGACATAAGGAAACAAATAAAAATGAAAATACAACAATCAACGCTTTTTGAAAAAAAATTAATTAAAAAGATGGAAAAAGGGTTACTGAAGTTGAGTTTTGCATACTTGAGAGAGCATGTTATGCACTAAGGAGTCCGAGTGCTTGGGGTAAAGGCCATTTCCATACCTTTCTTAGTTCTGTGACCTTGAGCAATTATAACATCTCCTTCAGCCTCAATTCCTTCCTCTGGACACAGGGTCAATTGAGATGCTTTATGAGGTAACGTGCCTGCCACAGGGAAGTGATTGGTAGCTGTAAGTTCATTGCTCTGCCCCTCGTATTCCCAGGACTCCTGCCAGGGAGCCTGGAGGCCTGCATGCTGGCCTGAATCTGCAGCATTTTCAGGCAAATTGTTCACTTTGTGATTAAGGCTTCCCGTTTCACTGAGCCCTTGATTCACCCCATGTGTTCTGGCAGCTGCTGCCCTGCGTGGGTTCCCTCCTCCTTTTTGAGACCCTTACTTGGTGTTGTGGGATACAGTGATCACACCACCTGAGCATCAGTTATTAGCAATAAGCGTGATTCCTCTGAGTACCTATGGTATTCTGATTATTCCCACATAAAGCTAGTGTTCTGCAGCTCTGATTATCTGCTAAATTATACCAAGGCATAGTTTAGAAGATTCTTTTGTTGTTGTTGTTTTTGTTGTTGCTGCTGTTGTTGTTGTTGCTGCTGCTGTTGTTTTTGTTGTTTAGAAATCATTTGCTTCAGGTTCATCTAGTCTATCCAGTAACACCTGCAATAACAGTGAGATAAACTTTGGTTTTACCTTTTTTCACTTTTTACCGCCAGTGGATTTTGTTTTTGTTTTTGTGTTTCAGCCTCCCTTTGGAAATTCTATTTCTTCCATCTTCTCGCTCATGTGTCCTAAAGAGACAACTGATTGTTTACCAGTTGCTGTCTCTGGGAGGTTGTTGCTGTTTGCCACGTGTTAGTATTGGCATGCCAGGCCTGGGGTGTTCATTCTTTCACAGATTTTTGTTCCAGATCTTCATGACAAAGGCAACAGAATGAAGAAGGTACTGTGTTGAAGCAGTTAGATTTCATCATTATCCACGTGGATAATCCCACGACCAAGAAAACTTTACCTGGAAAGATTATCATTAACATTTGAAAAAAAAAGAGATAAAGAGTTTCTCAACCAGAAGATAAAGAAGTTTATCACCACTAATCAGCAATGCAAGAAATGTTAACCAGGATAATCATAATTAGATATTAAAGAATTATGAATAAAATATGTAATATATGACAACATAAACATAAAATATGGAGGAGGGACTTAAAAAAGTTACTGTTTGTATTGTATTTTACTAAAAAATATATGTTTTATTTCATCTTTGAGAGAGAGAGAGACAGAGTGTTAACAGGGAGGAACAGAGAGTGGGGGAGGCAGAGAATCTGAAGCAGACTCCAGGCTCTGAGCTGTCAGCACAGAGTCCAACGTGCAGTTCAAACTCACGTATTGTGAGATCATGACCTGAGCTCGAAATCGCACACTTAACTGACTGAGCCACCCAGTTGCCCCAAAGGTTAGTCTTCTTAAATTTCTCGAATGTGTGTATATTTAAGAGACCACCAAAATAACATAGACTGCTGTTTCCTTGGGATGTTATATGTAAGCCTTGTGATAACAAACTCAAAACACAAAATACATGAAAAATAAGGAAAAGAAAGCCAAGTAAAGCACAACACAAATTCATCTATGAAAAAGAAAGAGAGTACGGAAAAAAAGAAACAGAGAACTACAAAAGCAACCAGAAAACAAAGAAAAAAATTTCAATTAGTACATAACGGTCAACAATTACTTTAAATATAAACGGCTGAAGTGCTCCAGTCAAAATACATAGGGTAACAGGATGGATACAAAACAACACTCATCCATATGCTGCCTATCACAGACTCTCTTCAGACCTAGACACATACAGACTGAAAGTGAAGGGATGGAGATACATTTCCCATGCAAATGAAAGCAAACAACAACAAGGACAACAAAAATAACATCAAACAACAACACCTCAGAACCAGGTAGCAACACCTATATCAAACCAAATAGACTTTAAAATCCTCAATAAAATATTAAACTCCACTCAACAACACACTAAAATGATTCCGTGGCTTTTATTCCAGGGAAACAAAGATGGCTCATCAAATCAATCAACATAATATCCCACCTCAACAAAACGGAGGGTAAACATCATATGATTATACCAATAAATGCAGAAAAAGCATATGACATAATTTATCATGTATCCATGGTAAAAGTTCTCAACAAAGTCGGGGGGGTGGACATTCCTCAACACATGAAAATATTATTTTATATATTGTTTATATTAAAAAGTTTACACCTAACATCTGAATTGTGAAAAACTGAGAGCTTTCCCTCTAAGATCAAGAACAAGATAAATATGACTACTTTTGCCACTCTTGTTTCTTATAACACTAGAAGTCCTAGCCACAGGAATCAGATAAGAAAAAAGGAATTAAAGTCATCTACGTTTGTAAACAAGCTAAACTGTCACTATCCGCAGATGACATAAGAATATGCATAGAAAACCCTAAACTTTCCCCACAAAAGTACATGAAGTAATAAACAAATTCAGGAAAATTGCAGATACGGAACTGATACACAGAAATTGGTATGGTTTCTATAAAATAATAATGAAGTCACCGAAAGAGAAATTAAGAAAACAACACGTGTTCATAATTGCACCAAAAAAAGAGAGAGAGTAAAATAGCTACGACTCAACTTATCCAAAGAAGTGAAAGAACAGTAGTGTGAAAACCATAAGTCAATGATGAAATTGAAGATGACACAAACAAATGGAAAGATATCCCATGATCTGGATTGGAAGAATTAATATAATTACAATATCCATATTACTAATAACTCTCTACAGTTTAAATGCAATCCCTATCAAGATACCAAAGGCACTTTTCACAAAACTGAAACAGCTAATTCTAAAATATGTATGGGGCCACAACGACCCTGAATCGTGAAAATAATCTTGAAAGACAAAAACATAGCTGGAGGTATCAAAATCCCAGATTTCAAGATGTACTACAGAGCTTCAAGTAAACCAATTAGTATGGGTAGTGACACAAATACAGACGCATAGGTCGATGGGACAGAATAGAAAGCCTGAAATAAACCCATGCTTATGTGGTAAATTAACCTATAACAAAGGAGGCAAGAATAAACAATGGGGGAAAGACAGTCTCTTCAACAAATGGTATTGGGAAACCAGGAAATCTACATGCAGGTAGCTAGGACCCAACCCTAACGCTAGCCTGGGCTCTGACCCTAAAGGCACCTAGCATGGACATCTAAAAGTCATAACAGATTGGGGGCAATTACCATTGGGGAAAATCCTGAGTGGAAGTCACACTCTCTCCATAATTTTCCACGGCCGTAATGGAGTTGGAGGAGGAGATCCTGAGACAGTTTCAGTCTGGCCCACGCATACGTTTGGCTCCGCCCTTCCAACGCTATCCCTGACCCATAAGGGCACATGGGCATTCATTTCAGTCCTGGAGGGAAATCACATCACTGTGGGTGGTTGGACCAAAGGCACTTCCGGGGAACCAAACCTACCCCTACCCACTGCTGTGCCTCTAAGCGGGATCACCTTCTAAGGCTGAGAAAAGAAGCAGTGGGACATGGATTCCTCCTTTTTCTACCCTGTGTTCTCTTCGGGACCTCAGGAGATTGAATGCTGCCCACACTCACTGGGGACGATAGTACTTTACAGAGTCCACCAAATCAAATGCTAATCTCACCCAGAAACACTCTACAAATATCCCGAGAAAAATGTTTAGTCTTGGGCACCCCACGGTCAACTCAAGTAGACACGTAATAGTAACCATCACAGGGTCATTCTTGTCTTGCTTCCCTTCCCTCATTCACCTCCTATTGCTAACTTTCAAGTTCTGAAGTCGTTGCTTTTTATATTCTGACCAGTGTATAGTGTTAAGAGAAATTCGAGGAAAGTTGTCTTGCGCAGGGACTAGTGTTTCAGTTGATATGAAAATGTTTTCGGTAAGGTAAGGGAAAGAGATCTTAGCTAGGGCACCAACATACTCCACGTTACCTTATCAGGGGTGGCCCTTAGCTTTCCAAACCCTTAACACGCTCATGGGAAGGCAGTGTAACATGGGTGAGAGAATGCATGTTGGCATAGGAGCAGAGTTGGTGCCCATCCCAGCCACACCACTCGTGTTTGTGTTATCTTGGACCAATTACTTAACATATCTGAAACTCAGTTGCCTAATTTATAAAACGGAAATAATATCAAAGGGTCAAAAAGATTAAATGACACTATTGGCAAGGTGCTTAATCCAACACCTGACAACACGGAACAAGTGCTCCACAGATGATAGCCATCATTAGCCTCATTTGAACAGCTAAGACAGGCTAATAGTCTGTCTGGGGTCAGATACCTACAGGGGAATCTCAGGTCTTCTGACACTGATTCTTTAATTTGGAGGAAGCCCAGGGCCAGGATGGCTGAAAGAGTACAAGGAGGTAGAGCAGTAAGCCAGTCCTCTATCCACCTCTTATTTGATAGTCCAGTTGTATATTAATCTCCTTCCTTCCACTGAAAAAAAATGCAAATCCCTCCCTCTAGAAGAAATAATACACAGACGCTTGCATGTAACATTAAGTGTTAGGCACTGTAAAAATGGCACATGCATCAACTCATTTAATCTCACAATGGCCCTTCATATGGAGTCCTTATTCCAATTTCCAGGTGAGGGAATTGAGACCTAGGAAAGTCAAGTGCCTTCCCCATAACTTGTTTATAACCGTGTTAGACAACAACCCTAGAATCCTCCTCCGTGTCCAGTGTGTTTTCTTCTGTGCCACAGTTTGTTCTATTCCCAGGCGAACACTGCTAAAGAATCATGTGAACAAAGCAGTAAAAAAAAATTCATTTAAAACGCCTAGTTTTCACCCAAGTACTGCTTTCTGGGTGACAGTGGTGTGTTTTCTCTCTGAGAAACAAAGGTGAGAAATTCCAAACCTCGGCTTTTGTTACGGAGTTATGAAGACCAGTAAAAATTAGTAAAGCTCACTGGCAGATTAAGGTTTCCAAGTCGAAGACATTAGTTTCAATTCTCATATTATGTGTGTTAAAGTGGGAGCTGGGATTTCACATGGCTTTGACAATCGCCATCAATTCCTTTCTTCAAGATTTGACTGCATATTCTCATTCTTTCCTTTTTTTCTCTTTTCTAACTATACTTCCAATCTGCCAGCTCAATGCTAGTTTCTCCCTATGTCTAGCAATGGTCATTCTCCATATGTCCCCATTAAATCTATCCTCAAAGGAGAATAAAAAGATGAAAGAACAAAGCCAGAGAAGTAAGACTCAATACTAAGTTGTAAACTGGTGTTAACACGTCTACTACCAGCCAAATGTAATAACAAACACTACATTTATACTCCTTATGGAAGCAGCTAAAAGCGTAGACAAAATATATAAGAAGCTGTTCTCAAAACATCAGACATGAAGCAGTGAAGGGCAGTGATCCCTGATATTGGGAAATAAGTGACATGGTTCCTATAGTGCCCTAGGTTATTGACTAGGCTGGGTTTTGAGTCTGTGGTATAGAGAGGAGGAAGCTGGCATAGTCCAACATTTTCCATGAATTGTGGAGGGGGTAGTCACTGACAGGAAGACTGCTATATTTCACAGAGCAGAGTACCAAAGAAGAGAAAGTTGTTCACAGAGAGAACTCCAGAGATCAACAGATGGTCTGCCTTGAGTACTCAATGGAATATTGATAAACTCTTGTGTTTGAGGACACTGAGACCAGGGCAAGGAACAATACCCACTGCCATACAGGGTCAGGAATAATGCCTGACAGCCAGTGTGGAAGACCTCACAATGTACATGCCATTTGGAAAATACTTGATTTTTGTGTCAGTGCTGGACAAAAATTATCCGTAAACTAAGTGCTGCCTGTGCCTTGCCCAAAATATCTTTAAAGAAAGACCTGAAAGGATCAAGCTATTTGTAAGTAACTAAACCCTGTCCCAAATCAGAGGCAAGGATATTTTTAGGAATCTAAAAGTATCCAGCATCTGACAGGCTAAAACTGACCATGTTTGGCAGCCCATAAAAAATTATCAGGCATGCAAAGAAGCAGGAAAATAAGACACGTAAGGAAGGGGAACTCAACTGACACTGACCCAGAAATTACACAAATGATATAATTTATACATCCGAACATTCAAATAGTTGTTATAACTATTATCAGTATATGCAAGAAATTATAGGGCAGAATGAGCATGTTAAATAGAGACATGCAAGTGGTATGTAAGATCTAAACCAAACTTCGCATGACAAAAGCAATGACTAAAATAAGAAATCTGGTCTATGATTCCTGAATGGAATTAAAGGCATATAGACAGTGCAGAAAAAAAGGTTGATGAACCTAAAGACATAGCAATGGAAATCGTCTGAAATGAAACACACAGACAAAATATGCCTGCAAACCATCCAACATACATGTAATTGTATCTCCAAGGAACACAGACAAGAAAACTAATTTGAGTAAAGAATGAAACTAATTTGAATTTATAGTTGGTAAGTTTGATGCAAACTAAAAATATATAGTTGCAGTAAGGTCAATGAACTTCAAGGACAGGAAATATGAGGAAAACTACACCAAGGCACCCCACAATCAAATTGCTTTCATCCAGGGAAAGGGAGGGAAAAGATTTCTCATCAGAACCAATGCAATCTAGAATACCGTAGGATAACATTTTTAAAGTACCTAAAGTAAGCAACCATTATGATCTGGGGTTAGGCAAACATTTCTTAGCTACACCACCAACAATATGATTCTTTACAATAAAAACATATGATTGGATTAGATCACACTAAAACTTTTGCTTTTCCACGAACAGAGACTTTGAAATCACAAGACTGAGACTGGGAGAATATATTTACCAATCATCTCTGTGAAATGGGACTTATATCTAGAACATATGAGCAATCCGCAAGATTCAATATTCTGAAACTAAATAATCCAAAAAAAGGCAAACGATTTGAGAAGACACATTACCAAAAAAGATATATGTACAGCAGATACACACATGAAAATGTGTTCAGCATCATGAGGGGAAATGCAAATATAAACTACAATGAGATAAATGAGACACAATGAGATCAACTACTACTTCATGCCTACAAGATGTCTAAAATCAAAAGACAGGGCTCCGAAGTGTTAGCTAGCATATGAAAGAACTGGAATTCTCACACACTGCTGATGAGAATGTCAAAGTGATAAAACTACCAGGGCAAACAGTTTGACAATATCCTAAAAAGCTGAACATGTAACCTATTCTATGACTCAGACAAATCTGCTCTCAAATATTTTCCCTAGAGGGATCAAAGTATACGATCATACAAATTCAAAAAAAAGACAGAAAGAACAGAGAAGAAAAGAAATGAAAAGAAAAGAAACGAAAAGAAAAGAAAAAAATGAATGTTTATAGAAGCTTTTTATTCAATAGGCTAAGGAGCACTTGGTGCCTCAGTTGGTAGATTTCTTGATTTCTGCTTGGGTCATTATCCCAGGGTCGTGATACTGAGACTCACATTGAGCTCCACACTATGCATGGAGGCTGCTTAAGATTCTTTTTCTCTTTCCCTCTGCTCTCTCTTTCTCTTTCTCTCTCCCTCCCCCTCTCCCTCTCCCTCTCTATCTCCCTCTCCCTCTCCATCTCCCTTTCCCTATATCTCCCCCACCTCTCCTCTCACCCTCCCCTCTCCTTCTCACTCCCTCTCTCTCAATCTCTCTCTCTCTCATAAAAAGAAATAAATACGCCACGTGTGGAAATAATACAAATGTCCACTGACATATGAACGGATAAAAAAAGTAGTAACAGACTATTGATACACACAACACTATGGATAATATTCAAAATATTAAGTGAAGTCAACTCCCTACTCCTAAATAATAAGGAGCATGTCTATATAATTTTATTTGTATAGTATTCTAGAAAATCAAGATAATATGTAGGGACAGAAAACAGACCACAGTTTGCCTAGGATGGGAATTGGGAAGACGTGGGGGCGGAGGGATATATAAGGGATACAAGGACATTTTTGTGGTGACAGACATATTCTTTTCCTTGTTATGTATACATTGGTGGATATGTGACCAAAATTTACCAAATTATGTAATTGTATCTATTAGCATTAGTATTAGTATTAATTATTAATTATTAATTAAGTAATTTATTTATTAGGGCTTTTTTTCAGAGAGAGAGATGAAGCGTTCATTACGGGGGGAGAGAGGCAAGGGAGAAAGTGAGAATCTGAAGCAGACTCCATGCTTAGCATGGAGCCCAATAAAGGGCTTAATCGAACCTGGGATCATGACCTGAGCCAAAATCAAGAGTCTCATGCTCAAATGACAGCCATCCAGGTGCTCCACCAACTACGTACTTTAAATATATACAGTTTGTGTATATCAGTTAAACATTAATGAAGTTGGTAAAAACAAACAAACAAACAAACAAACAAACAAACAAAACATGATTGGATATTGTGTCTTTTGACCTCTGGGGCTGCTATTTCAAACCTGGTCCACCAGCATCTACTGATTCTCGGAATCCCCAGTATCTTTCATTAACTCACTTAAGTTCTTCAAAATAAATGTAAGTTGGGAAAAGGGGAAATCCCCTGGCAGTTATCACGTGTATCAATTATAAATGTCACAACACTTAGAACTATGATCCATACATGAGATGGGTGATATAGCATATGTTTGCTTTCGACAACTTGGAGCTGGTTGAGTCCCAGCACCCCATTACCCTTGTGCACTTGTTCATTACTTGTTTACGAGTTAATGGTCCTCTACCTCCTTATACTGTATACGAAGGGACTTGGTCTGTCTTGCTCACTTCTGTGTTTATAATGATCCAGAACCAGGCTGGAACGCTGGTGGAAAAACCAAATGGCGCTCGGAGATCTTCTTTGGATTGTAGATCTTGGTGGAACGGCGGGCTCAGAGGACCCTGTTTCTCCAAACGTCTGAGCGCTGAATGCAAGTGGGGCAGGAAATTTACAGTCATCAGCTGCCATATCTGTGATGGTTTTCCTGCACACAGGAATCAAAGGAAGAAGAACCAGGAGGTGGGGTCTCTAAGACAGAGACCAGAGTTCATTTTAGTCCCAGCGGCCATCTTTGGTGCAGTATTTTATTCACTTCTCCAACATTATCCCATTTTATGCCTTTTAAGAAACCTTTTTAGTAGGTATCACCTTTCAGTTTTTTAGGTTGGTACCCTCAGAAGGCTAAGATGCCTGCAGTAGTTTGGCGAGCAACAGTGTTTCCAATAAAATGTATTATGTTATTCAGTATACAGGGGCCAAAGGGTACAAGTAAAATTATGGAGAAGAGGGGCCCTGCCAGGGCAGGAAGCCAGGATCCCAATCCGTGAGATCTCATTTGTTCCATTGATGGTTACTTTCCCCTTGTCTAAGGTGAATTATTATTATTATTATTATTATTATTATTATTATTATTATTATTATTATTATTATTATTATTATTAGTTCCTTACCCTTAGTTGGGAGTATTTCTGACTGGTTTAAAAAATAGCGACATTCCTTCCCCGAAAATTTTCAAGTCCCTCCATTTTCTGAAGTGAGGAGGTCGGGGGCTTGTCTATTTTGGGGGGTTACTGCCACCAGAGAGTTTATTTGGTTTTGTAAAGTTACCAGAGACTCGGCCACCCGTTCCATATCTTCATTTAGCTCTTGAGATAGTCTATGGTACAGTCCTATGCATAAACCTATGCCCCCTTATCCAGTTCCTATTCCTGTCACAATTCCTGAGCCTATCAGAATGGGTAGCAGGACTGCCCGTTTAGCCTGAGACTTGGGGCTAAAGGTTGTTAGGAACTGATCTTCAGTGTATACAAATATCTCTGGGGTCCGATATATGGAATAACATTTCGGAGTCCAGTTGGCCTCTAAGCATCGATAGGCCGAATTAGAACACAGATAGAACACCCCAAGGGTTCAACATAGGGTGTAGTCCTCATTAAGGTTCTATCTCTTCCTCCTAGAGAGGGAATTCCGGGACTGTATGGATTAGATTGTCGGCATTGGCACCCCTAGTGCCCAGGGGTCCAATTAAGACAGAGGTGTTGGTTTTGAGGTTTTCAGGAGATTCCTAGGTCAAACGGATTGGAGTAGCTAAGTAAGTCCTCTGGCTGAGGGGCAAGCACATCCAGCAGGTTTGCATGTGATTATCTATCTTATGGAGGACTAGTAGAGCAGTGTCGGCCCAATACTGGAGTGGGGCATTGGTAGGCATCTGATTGACGGCTGAAGTTTCAAAGGTTGGTAGGCTGCTGGTAGAGTGGTCGCCTTTATGGCTTGTATTACCCTATCCTGGGTATGCTTTACAAATTTTTGAAGGGCCCTGTAGTGCAGCCCTCCCCTGTTTGAGATTCCCCATTGAGGAAGGTAAGTGTAGCCAGCTCGCTTCCCTCTCTGGAGGCCCTTGTTGTGACTTGGGTTACTGATAGTTTTGGTTGTATCCTCGGTCCAATACTTAGCACTTGGGGCACCAGGTGACTGACAGAGAGTGGATGTTTTTCACATGTAGCAATCTTTGTGGAGGGAGGGAAAGGTGCTGAACCCCCTGGACCCCCTTTTTGTCCTATGACAATTGTGGGGGCAAAGTGGATAAGCGGCAGTTGTGAGAGTGAGAGCAGTTATCATAATATACAGGCAATACTTGGTAACCCTCCCATCCAGAGGAGGTATGTGAGGCCCAGGATGCATCTTTTGCACCATATCGAGCTTGTTGGCACGGTCTCTATCAGCCCTACAGTAAGAAGTAAGACCAGGCTTATGACACCAGTAGGGGGCAAGGGTTGGCAGAGTTGCATTCAAACCCCTGGGCTTGGTTCACGCATTGATTCCTCAAGCTTCTGCTGTGTGCAGGCCAGCCATCTACCACGGTGTGGCTGGAGCAGGGCTGGACATCTCAGGGGTCAGTACCCTTGAGGGTCAGTTTTAACGGGATGGCTGGATCTGGATCATTTCGCCAGGTTGTGGGTACTTCTGAGTTGGACCACTTAACTGTGGAGTGATGGACCCATGGGGTGACACCTGAAGTTCTGGGGGCTATAGGAGTTGTTAGAATAACAGTGTGAGGCCCAGTCCACCATGGTATAAGAGGTTCCTTCTTCCAATCTTTGATCCACACAGAGTCTCCTGGCTGAAAGAAGTGAACGGGGTCCCTAAGGAAATTGTGACCCTCTCTATGGTGTATCTCTAACTTGTTTAGGACTGCCCCCAATTTCTGGAGCTGTTAGCTTATTTCCTTGTCTGCAATCTGGTGTAGGTCTCCTGGAAGCTTTCCTAAATGTGTGTGTGTGCGTGGGGGTGGGGGGGAGGATCGCCCATATAATAACTCAAAAGGGGAGATTCCCAGTGCCCCAGGCGGGCATTGGGCACACAGGAGGACCAGCGGAAGCAAATCTGGCCATGGGGGTTAGTCTCTTGGTGGAACTTGGCCAGGGTTTCCTTGAAGGTACAGTTCATTTGCTCTACCTTTCCCTGAGCCCTGGGGGCGTTAAGCAGTGTGCAGTTTCCAGGCAATTTTAAGGGACATTGTTAGGGTTCGTATAATGTCCGCTCCAAATGCAGGTCCATTATTACTGTGTGTGGTTAAGCCCAATCTCCCACAGAAGAGCTTTGGCCACCTCGTGACTTCATTCCATTCTGGTCTGGAATGCTTGGACCCATCCCAAATTGGTGCAGATTATTACAAGGAGGTACCTCAACCCTTTATTTGGTTGTATGTTGGTAAAGTCCACCCCTAAATCCATCCTTTGTGAGCCAGGCAGGGGCCGTGGGGCCGAGCAAGCATTGTTTTTGGCACACATTACACATTATTCACTGACAGCCTGGCATAATGCCGGCAGCTGGCTGATATTGTAGTTCTTTTTGAGGAGGACCTCTAGAGCAGTTTTCCCTAAGAGGGTGAGTTAGTTATCTTCCTTCACTAGGTGCTTTCACATAGATGACGGGACAAGACTCACCATCCGTCTTTGCTTAGTGTGCCCAATTCTGTCGAGGCCCAACTTCTTTCTTCACTTGTGTACATGGGTGTGGAGGCTTTCTTCTGGGGCACAAGAGTCAGAGTATAGGTAGGAGCTTCACCTAGGTCACCTCAGGCAGCCACTCTGGCTATTTTGTCGGCAAGGTGATTACCTTGATTTATGGGGTCATCTCATTTCTGAGGTCCCTTACGGTGTAGGATAGCTACTTTGTCTGGTAGCCATATGGTCTCAAGAAGCTGTATTTCTTCCTCGTTTTTGATAGTTTTCTCTGAAGCGGTAAGGAGGCCTTTTCCTTTATAGATGGCCCCATGTACATGCACAGTAGCAAAGCCATATGGGGAATCAATGTAGATGTTAACTCATTTACCTTTGCTGAGGATGATGGCTCAGGTTAAGGCGTACTGAGTCCAGCCTATTGTGCCGAACATCCTTCCGACAAGGCCATGCCTGTCCGATCTTCCGTGGCTGTGATGACCGCATACCCTGCTCTTTGGCTGCACTCCTCTAAATAGCTGCTCCCATCGCTGAACAGGGTAATCCCTGGGCTTGTTATACCCTGGTCTTGGAGGTCTGGGAAGCTGGCGTAGACTTCATCCACTACTCCAGAACACTCATGGTCAGGTTCTCCCTCCTCTGTGGGAAGGAACGTGGCCAGGTTTAGTGTTCTTACACTGTTTCGAGAGTGAGCCTTGGGTTGTCATATAGAAGGCCTTGGGATTGTGTCAGCTGAGAAATGGAGAGGAAATGATATCCTTGGGTGCTTGTGAGCCACACGACTGTGTGTGGGACCTTAAGATTAAATGTTTGGCTCAGTGTGAGCTTGTCTGCATCCTTGATGAGCAGGATTGTGGCTCTGAAGTCTGAGGCACAGGGGCCATCCTGCAGCCACAGGATCAAGTTTTTGTTTTTGTTTTTTTTTGTTTTTTTTTTTTTTTTTTTTTTTTTTTTTTTTGGCAGTTAGAACACTGGCCATTGCCGAGGCACCATGCTCTGAGTGAGCACTCCTTTTTGTGTGTGAAGAAGTTAAAGGGTCTGTCTATGTCAGGCAAACCAAGGGCTGGGGCTTGTCCCAGAGCCAACTTTATTTCTGTGAAAGCGGCCTTCACCCCCTCAGTCCATGCGAGGAGCTCCCAGTTTGTTCCTCCCAACTGGTCATAGAGGAACCTCATTATGGCTGAGAATCTGAGGATTCTCAATGCGACAGAACCCTCTGGCCCCTAAACATTTACACAAGCCTTGTTTTGTTTGGGGCTGTGGCAGTGTGGTGCCACACTTTCCTCTTTCCCGTCATTCTCTTTTTCCTTTTGTGAGGAGGAAGCCTAAGTATTGGCCCTGCTGCTGACGAATCTGTGCCTTTTTCCAAGAGGCCTGGTACCCCAAGTAGGATCAGAGCTGTAGGAGGGCCTGTGTACCTTTCATATAGTTTTCCTGGGTGTCAATGGAAAGGAGGTCTTCTACATATTGCAGAAGGACATACCCTGCGGTTTCTTTCGGAAAGTCAGCGAGATCTGAACCTAGGGCTTCCCGCAGAAGAATGGGCGTGTTGTTGAAACCTTGGGAAAGTAGTGTCCAGGTCAGCTGCATCTGGCGCTCTGTAACGGGCTCAGTCCATTCAAAGGCAAACAATGATTGCCTTTGCGGAGCCAGGCAGAGGCAGAAGAAAGCATCCTTTAGATTGAAGCACTCAACCCTTCTGGCTGACCACGGAATTTGGCTGAGGAGAGTATACTGAGGGTTCGGAATGACTGGGTGTAAGGAAAGAGTCACTTTGCTAATGGCCCGCAAATCCTGTACTGGTTGGTGTCCTCCTCCTGGCTTCTTGCCTGGCAAGAGTGAGGTATTCCAAACTGATTGGCACTCAGTTAGGATACATCTTTCTCTGAGCTTGGTCAGGTGCTCTTGTATGCCCATTCTAGCCTCTAGTGGAAGGGGGTACTGCCTTGGTGTCTGAGGTTGAGCTGCAGGGATCAGGTCGACAATGATTGGGACCCGATTCCAAGCTACTTCAGGTGGATTATCATCAGCCCATAGGGAGGGGAACGTAAGCCTGAATTCTTAGGGGCGACAAGGTACGGCCTGGGCACAGAACAGTCTCCATTCTTCTTCCCTTGGCAGTGGTATGGCAATTCCAGAGTTTCCTTCTGCCTTGGGTTTAATTGGAGGCTCGTGTGTCCAGTGGGTTCAAAAGGTATCTGGGCCCCAATTGGAGAGTAGATTGTGGCCCAGGAGAGGAATCGGGCAGTCAAGTAAGTAGAGGAACTCATGCCGGACCTTGTGACCCCCAAGTGCACCTTGTTGAGCTTGACAGAAGGGCTGTTGCATTGTTGTGTCCCAGTAGCCCCAAGTATGGTTGCTGCCTTTTGTCCAATGGGCGCTACCAGGGAAGTAACCAAGGAGTATTCAGCCCCAGTTGAAAAGTATTTCAACCATGAAAGTTATTGTTCAACCCTCCACCTCATTTCAGGTGTGGGTTCATGGGGGCCAAGAAAGAAAGAGTCCGGTCCACCTCAGTCGAATTCTACCCTGGCCAGATCAAGAAGGTTCTCACCTCGAGGGTCCTCGAGGTTCCTGGCTGGGTTTTGAGGTCCCCACGAATTCGGACATTCTTACAGTTTCCCTTGCCTTTGTAGTATGCACACTCGTCCCTTGCTAAGGGGGCTATGGGCTACCCCCCTTTTTGTGGTTGGAGTTTTTCGATGCTGCTAAAAAACAGCAGCATCTGTTCTTTAGTTCTGCTGTGAGAAAGGTGGCCTTCTTTTTTAGTCTTCGCTTCTCTTTCAGCTGCAAATTTCTGTTGGTGAAAACTGTATTGAAGACCTCTAAAAGCTGAGTGATATTCATCTGGCAAAGCCCTCCAACTTCTGGAGGTTTCGTCGGATATCTGGGGCAGCCGGTGCCACAAAAAAGGTATTTACCATCTGTTGACTTTCTGGTGCCACGGGGTCAAACGGGACGTATACATGGTACGCTTCACAGAATATTTCATAGCAGTCTCCGGGAGACTCCCCAGGGTGCTGTGTGACTCATGATATTTTAGTCATGTTCATGGGATTGTTGACTCCAGCTCAGACTCCCTGAAGAAGGGCTTCCTGGTATCCTCAGACGTGGCCCTGTCCTCCTTCTGTGGTGAAATCCCATGTTGGGTGTTCTTCAGGCATGCAGCTTGAGCCCAGACAGCACGGTCATTGATTCCTGAAGATGTGTGATCTTCTAGGTACTGTCATGTTTCTGTCATCCTTATTTTTAATTCAACAAAGTATGGAGTAACTGTTGACAATCTTCCCAAGTCTGTCAGTAGGTCGGGAAGAGGGACTCCATCAAGTCAACCATTGCTTGTGGCTTTTCGGAGTATGGTGGAGTGTTGTGTTTCCAATTGAGGAGGTTGGTTGTAGAGAAAGGTAGATAACTCATCATGGAATGGCTTGTCTGGACTCGGTCCATCCTTATTCTGTCTTTCAGGCTCTCTCGTCTCCTTTACATGCATTCGGAGAGTTTTAGGTCTGGGTCTGAGGCGCAGTCTGGCTGCTGGCCCATGTTGGGGTGGGTTTTCTGGGTCTGAGAGTGGCGGGGAGATGGGCGGCACTGACTGCAGTGGCATCTGCACTGACTCTGGCTATGGCTGGAGAGACAGATGCAGGAGGAGTTTCAAGCTCCGGGGAAGGGGAGAGAGCTTGAAGAGTCATGAGCAGGTGGAAAGACAATATCTTCCTCCATATCTCCTTAAAATATTAGAGGAGCAGTGGGTCGCTTCTTTGGCTCCCTGGATGTGCCTCCATAAAGTGGCTAAAACCTTTGCCTGGCTCTGTTTGCTAATGATGAATCACCTTCAAGGCAGTAGATTTGGGGCAATTTCAAACCAGGAGTCGATGTACGGAAATTGATCAGTGTGGCCTGGGTTCCAGGTGACTATTAGCCAAACCTGCTGCACTATTTGAGCATCTAACGTCACTTCTGGAGGCCATCCTACATTGAATGTGGACCATTCTAGTTCACAAAATTTCGTTAACTTCCCGGGTGTCGTTGTCACCCCATGGTAACCTGAAAACCCCTTTTAACATTTTTTGACCAGGACCTCTAAAATTGTAGGCTTACTCTGTTTTCATCCCATTATTAATTTCTTTCTCATATTTGCTGTCACAAAGACGGAAAAAGTTAGGATATACCGCCAGATGAGAGGACTATTCAGATACTCCTCTGGTCGCATTCCTGAGGGAAAGTTTAGGAGAGGTTTGACTATAGTGGACTCGGCTTTGTGACTTGTGAAGGGAATCTGATCCGAAACCGCCCTCGACTTTATACTCTCACAATGACACAGGGGAGCCCATTCAGACTCCACAGACTTTTGGGGTCCTTAAGGGTGTCCGTCCATGAAGCCACAAACTCTAACTCGACTGGCAACCCTGGTTTACCTGCACATCCTCTCTCTCTCTCTCTCTCTCTCTCTCTCTCTCTCTCTCTCTCTCTCTCTATGTCACACACACACACACAAACACACACACACACATGCACACCAGAGTCCATTACATTTCCTTCCACAAAATTTTCTACCTGGGACACCTATTAAGTCCTCTGGGGATTGACCATGTCCCCCTTCTGCTCTTTTGTGTATGCCAGACACTTCGGGGCTTCGGCCTTACCAGTTCCATGGAGCAGGACCTGCCTAAGACAACGGAGAAGTAGGCTGAGGAAATTCAGGCAGAGCATGCACTTTCTCCATTGTGAACCTTTGCTTTGCCACCACCTCGCCGTTCTCCCAAACCGGGGGCAACAATGGGCCAGTGCGGTTGTGTTTCTTGTTCAACAATCTAGTATGTTATGGAACCAGGCTGGAACACTGGAGGAAACACCAAGTGGCACTCAGAGAGTTTGGTCAGACAGTTTGGCTCTCCAACGTTGAGCGTAGAGTCAAGTGGGGAGGGTATTTTATAGTCGTCAGCTTCCATATATGTGGGGGTTTTCGCACATGCACCAAACAAAGGAAGAAGAACCCAGAAGCGAGGTCTCTAAGCTAGAGACCAGAGTCTGTTTGAGTCCCGCTGACCATCTTTGGAGTACTTTATTCACTTCTCCAATAATAGTAGAGCTCTAAATACCACATAGTATATGCTCATTAAATCTATATTAAGTGAATGAGTTCTATTGCTTCTGTATCGGACATATAACAAGATTTTTGACAATCTATATGGTAAGAGTCCCCAGACCATCACATTATAGGGATTTCAAGGTTGTCTAGTCTCCACACAATATTAAGGTTTGGTTACAACCACCATAAGCTAACCCTACAACCTCACATCCTGGATCATATAATGCCCCTGTCTCCTCCTCATTCACAATCTTTTGCAACTGAGTGCAGACAATTCCATCATGTGGTCTTGGTTCAGAAAGCCAAATTCCTCCGTTTCTCTCAGTCAGACAGAATGAAATCTGACTGTGAACGTCTGCCAGTAATGTTGCAATAGAGATGAAGAAGATCAATTCAAGTGGACTCCCTGAGCTGATCCCTAGAATCTCTTTAGGGCATGAGTACAGTTAAATAGAAATGCTGCACTCAGATATATGTCTGCTGCTTATCCAAGGAACAAAAAGCAAGCATTTAAAAAAGTAAGCCGTTTCCCTGCAGAACAGCTTAATCAGGGAGAGTGAGTGGTGCAAAGTGGGAGAAGAATTCTTCTCTAGGGCCTTAACCATTGCAGAGACAGTTCACCCAATGGGTGTATAACAGAAACATGAAACCTGAGAGCTGCCATTGTTGGGTAACAATGTTCTCTAACTGTGCCTTATGCATTGACATGATGATCCAAGGGAGACAAGCACTAATTATAAGTGGCATAGAAGTGGACAATTTCTATATGCTTCAACACCTCTTTGTAATAATTAGTCCTGTCTGCTCTTTGCACGCGAACATTCCGTTGTTGGTCATTTTCCCCAAGAAAGAATTGGTCCCCTGTGTTTCAGTGGGCTTGTAAACTTAGCCTTCCTGAATAGCGTTGGAGACAGCCAAAGGGCATCTCTTGGTACCTGTTGTTTCATTTTGTTTGATAGTTATGGACCTACCCCGACAAAAGGATTCGGGATTTTCTTAGTATGTCTTAAGACTGAATTGGAAGCCCATTTTCTGTATTCCATTCAACTTAACAAAGAGAGTATTGCATGTCAGACATTGTGAAACATATAACTGAAGGAATATTACTTCCCAAAGTTTGACCCTCAAAATCAGTCACCTTACTAATGATGCCTTGTTTTTTGGAAGGTCATGAAGGTGTGGATCAAGGCAAGAATGGATTAAAATGGAACCAATAAGAAAATATAAAAGTACATTTACCCTTAGTTCGGATAACCAATAATTCATGAAATGGTGTTTATTTCATTTCTTTATATGTATGTTTATGTGTATGTGTATGCTTATACTGGGCTGTGGCGAAATATGTGTTCCTTACAGTAGACTGGGGATAAAATATTTGAAAGACGCTGTGCTCATGCACCTTATCACGCGGCCTGGTGCCTCAGTAGCTTGGTTTCTTGATAGGGCTTAGGTGCATCCGCTTCATGCGCTTTCATGAAATTTGGAAGATATGATGGCTAATTTTATGTGTCAACTTTACTGGGCCACAGAGGTCCAGATGCTTGGTGAAACGTTTTTCTGGTGTTTTGTGATGGGAAATACTTGAGTCTGTACAGTGAGTAAAACAGATTATTTTCCTAATGTAAGTGGGCCTTGTGTAATCAGTGAGAAGGCCTGAATAGAATAAGGATGATTCTCCCAGGGATACTAGGGAATTACTCTTGCCTGCCTGAATGTCTTTAAACTGGGACATTGGCCTCTACCCCAGATTCAGACTGAAACAGCAGCTCTACCTGAGATTCAAGCCTGCCAGGCACTGGACAAGAACTATGCCATCAGATCTCGTGGTTTTCCAGCTAGCCAACACATCCTGAAGATCTTGGGACATGTCAACGTCCACATTTATGGGAGCCAATTTCTTATAAGAAATAAATAAATAAATACATACATACATACATAAAACATTCATAAATATATAAATATATTTATATTAATACATTCATATTTTATATGAATGTATTAATATAAATATAAATATATTATATATTATAATATATATTATATATATGAGAAACAGAAATTTTCTCTATTGAATCTTACTAATTCAGAAGGTGAAAAATATTATCTATTGGTTCTACAGCTGTTTTTTTTTTTTTAAACAGAATGTGGTAGACATTATTCTAAAGAAAAAAATATAGCCCCCAATGTTCCATACCTTAAAGCTGACAACCCATGAATATGAAGAGAGACCATTTCTATAGTCGTGTTGTAATATAGAGACAGATTTTCTGGATCAACCTAGTATCATCATGAACCCATGCATCGTAAACCCATGCAAAGCAGAGAGTTTTCCCTGGCTGGCCATCCCACAAGCTGAAAATGAAGACCTCAGTTGTATAACTGCAAGGAACTTAATTGTCCGAAACCCAAATAAACTCAGAAGTAGATTTCTCCAGATAAGAACTCAACCTACTGACACTTGACTCTTACCTAGTGATACCCTAGGCCCAGAACACCAGTGAGTCCGCCTGGACAGACCAGTGAGTCTGCTGGGGTTATTCTGGCAAGACAATTCTGCAGGGTTGTCTTTGGATTCTGGGAGTGCAGTGTACACCGCACTTAACTAACACTTCTCCTGATGGTTTGAACACACAATTCCTCATATTAAGTCACTGCTTGGATATAAGATAATTTCTGCCAATATGCTACTGAAATTTGACTATTTTATTTCCACATACCTCCTACTTGGTAAATGCAATGATACCTGTAGCTTATTTCAAACTCAAGTAAAACAAAACACAAAACTCTAAAGAACGGACCGCTCCTTACCTCTTGAAACTACCTCTTCTTTTGTGTTTGATAACATTTGACTCTCCTGGTTTCTCTTATATATTCCCTCTACTAATTTTCATTCTATTCTCCTGCCTCATTTCCATTCATCAAGCATGCATTGAGCACGTACTAGGTTGTAGGCACTGTATACAAAGAACAGAGGTCTTATCTAGAACTAATAATGGACCTTGTTATCCAGGGGTTTGCCATTGTGTAAACAAATTAACTATACTGAGTTGATAACATCTGTAATAGAGGTGGATAAATATACCCTGGAATTGCAAAGAAGAAAACACATGATTCTCTAGGGCACCCAGGGAGTGCTTTACACAAATGAGAGTCACTTGACGTGAGTCTTCTAGAGAAGACATATTTCAAATCAACAGAGTAAGGAAGGGCATTGCAGGCAGGAAAAAAAAAAGAGAGAGAGAGAGAGGGCAAGGCACGGAAGTTTGAAAATGTGACACATTAAAGGAGTAGCAAAGTTTCCTTTGGATGGATTTCATGTGGGAATGGGAGATTGGTAAAGAGTGAGGATTAATGTAGAAGGTGACATATGAATTGGATCCTAGAAACAGTTAACAGGAGATAGTTATGGTGCCCGAATGACGTTGATGACTACCCATTGTATTCAAATAAACCTGAAGACACTTCTTGGCTTAGTTGGAACCTTGTTCATCATCTGATTAATTCCATAAGGTTAATCTAATCTTATGTTCCTCTTCTCTACCAACCATTCACTCATTTATTCATTTATTTCTTTAGTCAGAGAGGGTATGTGTGGGGTGCATATCATGAAGAATGTGAAAGTCATTATAAGACTTTGACTCATTTTCGATGAGAGGGAAAGTCAGTTGAGTAGTCTCACCAAATTCACATTTGAGTTTGTTTTATCTATCTATCTATCTATCTATCTATCTATCTATCTATCTATCTATCTATCTATCTATCTATCTATCTATCTATCTATCTATCTATTTAATTTAAAGAGAGTGCCCGCAGCAGTTTAGAGGGAGAGAGAAACTGAGACAGAGACAGAGAGACAGACAGAGAGAGAGAGAGAGATCTCAAACAGGCTCCATGCCTAATTCATGCCTAGCTCAGATCCTAATGCAGGTTCTGACCCCATGACGTCATGCTTTCTGGATCATGACCTGTGCCAAAATCAAGAGTCAGATGGCTAACCACCTGAGCCACCCAGGTGACCCTAATTTGTATGTTAAACAAATCACTCAGACTACTATCTGGGGAGCAGGTTGGAGTGGGAAGCAAGCATACAAGCAACAACAGCAACAAAATAAGGAGGTTACTATAGTAATCCTTAAATAACTTCCATCCTGAATAAGGATGGAAGAAGGGGACATAGTGAGAAAATTATGATCATGTGTACATTATAAATGTGGATATAATAGGATTGTTTGTGGTTTGAATATAAGTGATGAGAAAAACAGATATAAAAGACTCCACCAAGGTTTTTTTGTTTTGTTTTGTTTTGTTTAGTTTGTTTTTGTTTTTGTGTTTGTTTTTTTGGGCTGGACCACAGGTTGGTGGTAGTTTTAAGTTGTCTGTTAGAGATCATGGGATTTAGGGGAAACATCAGGACTTGCTCTTTTCACAAGGTGATTTTGAGATGCTTATCAGACATCCAAGCTGCCTTTTTGTGAATGTAGTTAGATATAGGCATCTGGAGTTTAAAGTAAGAAGTTTAGTGTGGACTCTAGGCTGGATTACTTAGCATGCGATCGCATGAGATCAGCTAGGGAGTGAGAATGGATGAGAGAGAAGACACGCAAGGACTGAGCTCTGCGGTATCTAACTCTTAAAGTACTGCAAGATGTGGAAAACCTAGCGAAGGAAACTAGACACAGTGGCCACTGAAGGAGTAGGCGAGACATGAGGAGGCTCTCGAGTCCAGGAAGCCTGGTAAGGAATGTGTTTCAAGGAAGCAGGTATCAAAATGGTCAAGTGCTGATGGGAAGTCAAATAGGATGAGGTCAAATAAATGATCATCAGGGTCACAAGGGGGGGTCACTTGGTTAAGTGTCTGACTCTTGGTTTCACCTCAGGTCATGATCTCATGGTTTGTGGGTTCAAGCCCCAGGTCGGGCTCCATGCTGACGGTGTGGAGTCTGCTTAGGATTCTCTCAATGCCTCCATCTGTCTCATATCCTCCCCTGCTCACTCTCCCTTTCTTTCAAAATGAATACATACACTTGAAAAATTATTAAAATATAAATAATCACTGTGTTTTGCAAAGTGGATGTCATTGACGTGATGAGAAGGATTTCAGTAGCACCGGGGAAAAGCCGAATGGGAGTGGATTGAACAGAGAATTGGAGTAGAATGATTGTAGACAGGGAGTAAGGCAGTTCTTTCAAGGAGCGTTGTGACAAAATGAGGGAGAAAAATGAGGCAGCAGTGGGAAAGGAAGGGAGCAGGGTCAAGAGAGGGCTTTGCTTTTTCTTTCTAAAATTTGAGAAATAAAAGCATTTTTGTAATTTCCATATTGCTGATGGAAATGATGATATGGCAGAGTGGGGGAGAATTGCTGACAGAAATGTTCTTAACAGGGCAAGAGTGACTTTGGTCTAGTGTCCAAAAGATAATTGGCTCAGAGAGGAAAGAACAGATCCTTCCTATTAATATTGGTGAAAGCAGAGCACAAGGAAATTGATGTAGATGGAATGGTAGATGCGATAGGTGATTTTTCAAATTCTCTTTTCAGTGACCTGGTTTTCTCAGTGTGGTAATAGGCAAAGTTATAAGACCAGAGTGAAGAAGGGTTGGGAACAGCTGGAAGTTTGCGGAGAGGGAAGTTGTGAACTAGAGGTCTAGGTGTGTGAGGAAGTAGCCTCTGACCTCACTTGAGTCAGTGGCCATCAAGTAACTTTTGTGCTGCTTTCCTCCAATTACATAGGATGTTGCTATGTGCAGGAAGTAGATTGAACTTCCTGCGGTTCCCAACTTCTTTACCTTGGCATAGGTAAGCTTTCATCTGCCTGAGAAGCCCTCTCTACTCTAATCACTCATATTTCAAATTTGCCTCAACCATTACTTAGTTAATCCCACCAGTCAGAGTTAATTAGTCCCTTCTTGGAACTCTTGTGGTACCATGTGCAGTGCCCTGTTCCGTAATTTTTGCCATATTGTAATAATTTGCGTCCCTGTCTCCCTAGATAATTTGGCCACTGCTTGAGGGGGTCAGTTTGATCATTGCAGTTCCTAGTATACAGTTTGACTTATGGGTAGCCTTTGTTAATTGCCAATTGAACTGAGTTGAATTGAGTCGAATTGAATTGAGTTGAACTCAATCGAATGTACTGAATTGAATTGAATGGAGAGAATTAGTAGAAAGAATTGGCAGGTAGGAGAGGAAGAGCCTCGAAAGAGTGGTGATATTTACAACAAGACTTGTCTGATCTATAAGGAGGGGAACTCCTGCTCATGAGAGTGGGAAAGGAAACTGTTTCCTCACCTGTAGTGGTGGAGTGAATGGAGCCGAAACCCCAAATGGACTTCTGTAAATTGTGTCAACAATTCTTACTTCTATACTGTTTGCTTTGAGGACCTAAAGAGTTCATATATGCAGAAGGATTTTGTACATAAAAATGTGCTGCATAATGTAAGTTACTCTTTCTCACAACACTCTGTGCCAAGATAAAAGAAATGTGTTGATTTTATATATTTTACTAAAGGGTAGCATGTATAACATAGGAAGAGAAGGACGGGTTGAAAAAAAAAAAAAAACAATGATGATAGTTATACTCGTCTTGTTGACCTTTCTACTCTTCAAAGTCTCTTTAGAAGATATCATAATGGTCTCTTTCAGTTACACATGCCTGTTATTGTCTCTGAGACAATAGCCCTAATATGATCTAATTTGCTAAGGCAGGTGGTCTGGAAACAGATGAAACTGCCAGCTCATTCTGCAGGAAGCAGCATATAAGGAGCCCGCTGATCTGACAGGCTTGTGTCACAATGCACAACTTTGGGAATTGCCCAAGCTCAGAAAAGGCCAGTTTTTTGCAACATTATAAAACTCAAGAGAACTCTCTAACACAGAGGTGATGTTCACAGTTCCACAGCAATAACATGTCTGATTCTTGATGCTGACTAGAAGTCAACCAGTTATTTTAACACAGGTTTTAACTCTTATTGGTTTCACTTCACTTTCCCTTACGTTTCAGGTTTCATAAGGGCAGGAACCATGTTCTGGGCTTCCTAATCTGTGCCCACACATGTCTACCATGGTATTTCATGGGCGCTCCATTATCATGTTATTAATTGGGTTTTTTAGTTGGTGTCAGGCAGCTTTCATGGTGACCACGTTATTGGCAGAGCATAAAGAGAGTGGCAATAGTGGTGCTTTGTCTACCATATGAACCACATGTTACTCTCTTAAAATTCCTGGAATATATGTATGATGTCCTGTATGAATGATTGTGAGTTTATGACACTCATATTCTACTTCTTTTTCACAACAGTTTAAAATACCTTTATGGCAGTTTACCTTCCTTTCATTTCCTAACTTAAAATAATTTACTTCTTTGGCTTTGGACTACCTGCCTACATGCTAATAGATGCAGCACTAGAAAACGTGTTTGCATTTTGATGTGTTCTTAGCAGGCTGCCTTACTTGCCATGTCTGCTGGGTGGGTTGGGTACCACTGTTATTTCTGGGAGGATCTTCTAAGATACAAGTATATTTCATGGGCAAAGTAGCATGTTGAGTCCGTCATCATTTGGAGTGAAACTCAGTCTACGTCCAGTAGACTTGGTCCCATTGGTCACATGAAGGAATGAAAAACAGGCCACATTCGTTTTGATGTCATAACATTCTGGGACATGTAGTGATGCCCATGAAAAAAAAAAAAAAGAATCACACTGGGGAATCCATTTAAGAGATGTCTCAGCAAGCAGAATCAAGATGCCAGAATGAGGAACAAAGATAAATGCTCTGTAGGTTCTAGAGGTTGGAGACATTGCTCCAGCAGAGAGAAAATTCCTTCAGGATTAAGGGAGAGGCTGGATAGTGATCTACAGGCCGCTTGTTACCACCTCCAGGCCATGAACTTTCTACTCCCCTGCAATTCCTGCCTTCACCTCCTTAGTCCATCTATTCAATCCCAGAGTGCCACCCTTTTCTTCATGGAAATTTCTGGAGTCCCTTCTTACACTTCTTTCTTCTCACGTTGCTCCTACCTCTGTTGTGGGCAATTTCACCATCCTGGTAAAATTGCTCCAGCAATGTAGCTTCAGGGTTCTTTAAATTTCCTGGCTCCCACAACCTTAAGAGTCAGTTTCCTCCAGTAGCTAACTTCCGTGATGGTACTCTGAGCTCTATGATCATCCAGATGTCTCCTGCTAGAATGTCAAACTCAACGTGCCAATATCTCAGAAGATAACCTCCCCTAACCAGGTGTCTCACTACTTGACTTCACAACTTCTCTTCTTCAGCCCGATAGAGACTTGTGGTCCCTGCTTCCTCCCTCTCATTTCCCTGCATATCATCCCTTGTGGCTCCACTTCCCTTCCTAATGCAGTGTATACACCTCAGTATGTCACTTTGTGCTGGAACGTCCTAGTCCTCTGCTGCATCTGCGTTGGTGGCCTTGAAGCTTGGATGAGTCCTCCACTCTGTCAGCCCATCCTCTGTCTCACTCAGCCCAGTGAACTGTTACAGGGACTCACAGTCACTAGGGTCACTCACTCTAATTTTATGGTTGCGGATGTCAACATACCGCCAGAGCTTCTTGCCAATCTTAAGCGGTCTTCTCCCCACAGCAGCTATTCCATACCTCCATCATTACCCTCAACCTATCTTTTTCACCTTTCCCTGGGAAACGGCTCTTGTCTCATAGATAGAACGTAGATTGTAGACACCTTCAAACTCTCACTCAGACCTCATAATGACACCTTTCAACACAACTTTCAACCCCAACCCCAGTATGAGAGACAAAATGTTCCTACTCCCACTCTAGATTCATTAATTCATTCGGCAATCACTGAGAGCCAACTGAGTCCTATGAAACACTGTGCTATATGCTTGGGACATTAGAGATGAGGGGGTAGACCCTAATCACAAGGAGCTTACAATTATGTAGGGGAGACAGTTATTATGGTGTAATGGTCCAAAGATGCACGGAGCATGAGGAGAGTGTGAAGGCAAAATCCATGTAACTCAGCCTTCAGGGGAAGGAGATAAAGTGTTGTAAGGGACTTTTCAGATGGGGTGGTATCTTGAACTAATCCTTAAAGTGTGAGTAGGTATTAATTAGGCAAGGTTGGAGTAGGACGGGGACAAGAGGTTCAGGCATTACACAGTAGAGAAAAATCACACTGAATATAGGGAGAGGGTATAAGTAAAAATTGGAAATTGAGTCCTTCAAATTCTTGACTGTGTCCTACGCTTTGCGAAGAGGTCATCTCACAAAGAACCTCAAACGAGCACATGTTCCCAAAATTTCCTTCTCCATTTTTTATTCTTTATCCTAGTGTAATTCCTCTCATTTCCTCACCAGTATGATTCAATTAGTAACTCACTTCTGTGGATACTATGGCAACCACATTTCCTCTATGCCGCACCCTTCTGTATCTTTGTTTGGCATCAGTGGAGCCTCATGATGGATCTCATATCTCTACTCCCCTTAGAGTGGACTTTGTAACATGCAAAAGTTATTCCATCACTGCCTTCCAAGCTGTGGTTCCCCCACACTCCAGCATGAGAGAAAACACCTTTCCCATCCGCACCCTGCCCCCACCTTTGCATCCTTACTTGTCCTGGGCCAATTGTTCATGCCCTTAGACACTCTCATGATCAACTATCAGCAAATTCCTTAATATGCCCTATTGTTTTATGCCTAGATGTCTTCCCCATCAACATGGGTATGTTTTGATGCAGCGTCTTAATTGGTACATATTTTAAGGCAGGCTAAAATAATTATCAAATATCTAACCTATTCTCTCTTTTTTTTTTTTATTTCCCGGATAACAACGGTAATAGATTCTTTTTTTTTACATTTTTAATTTTCTATTATTGAAGTATAGATTACATAGAGTGTTATTTTAGTTTCAGGTGTATAAAATAGCGATTTGATAATTCTATACATTATTCAGTGCTCTCCGTGGTAAGTGTAATCACCATTTTTCACCATATAGTGTTGTTATAATATCAACTATATTTCCTGTGCTGTACTTTTCATCTCTGTCAGTTATGTATTTTATGACAGGAAGTTTGTAACTCTTAGTCACCTTTCCCTATCTTACACACCCCACCCACTTCTCTTCTTGTAACCACAAGTTTGTTCTCTGTATTGAAGAATCTGTCTTTTCTTTTTCTGTTTGTTTTTTAGCTTCTACATAAAAGTGAAATTATATGGTATTTCCTTTTATCGTTATAATCCCACGTGGCATAATACCCTCTAGGTTCACGCATGTTGTTGCAAATGGCAAGGTTTATTCCCTTTTTTTTAAATTAAAATATATTCCATTATATGGACACTACATTTCTTTATGAATTCATCTGTTGACAGACTCTTGGGCTGCTTCCATAGCTGGGCTATCATAAATAATGCTTTAATAAACACAGAGGTGCATGCCTCTTTCCAAATTGGGGTTTACCTTTTCTTTGGGTAAATACCCAGGAGTGGAATTATTGGATGATATAGTACTTCTGAGTTAATTTCTTGACGAACCTGCATTCTGTTTCCTAGAGTGGCTGCACCTATTTACATTCCCACCAAGAGTGCATTGGTGTTACTTTTTCTCTTACCTTCTCACCAATACTTGTTATTTCTTGTCTTGTTGATATTAGGCATTCTGTCAGGTGTGAATTGATGTGTCATTGTGGTTTTGATTGAGGTTTCTCTGATTAGTGATGTTGAGCATCTTTAATGTGTCTGGTGATGTAGTAGACACTCTTAATTCATCCCTTTCCCCTTCCCTTTTGATTCTTTCCAGGGTGATGATGACACTGATGATGTTATCTGACAGCTTAACTCACCATTTTAATCTTCTATCAAAGGTCATACATTACTTCAAGTGTCCTGCTTTCCTGCTTTAAGTTACGTTGTTTCCAATGTGTTACATGACGTCCCTTTCACAAGTCTTCCTAGGGCTCCCCGACTCACCTTTTATTACTACCCACCGTCACTCATACTCTTAGAAAGTTGCTCTAGTTACTTATCCTGATCCAACACTCTATTTCTATGCCCCGACTCTAGTCTCTATACACACTTCAATTGACACCTCTTACACATAATTTTTTTCCTAATGTGTATTTATTTATTTATTTATTTATTTATTTATTTATTTATTTATTTATTTATTTTTATTTTTGGAGAAGAGAGAGACAGAGCATCAGTGGGTGAGAGGCAGAGAGACAAGGAGATGTAGAATCCGAAGTAGCCTCCAGCTCTCAGCTGTCAGTGCAGAGCCCTACATGGATCTTGAACTCACAAGCTGTGAGATAATGGCCCAAGTTGAAGTCGGCCCCTTTCCCAACTGAGCCACCCAGGTGCCCCAACACATCTTACACTTTCATGTCTCTAATAGGACTTAATATTTCTATGGACCAGGACCATCCATTCATGAAGTTCTAGCACCTCCTACAGTTTGGGAATAAAATAGACACTCAATAAATTGATGCTCAATTGACAAATAAAGGAAGGAATGGGTCTGAAGACAAAGGGCTCAATAAAGACTTTTGTTCCTATGAATTCAACACAGAGTAACACTAGAGCATTTGAATTCAACTGGAGGGTCCTTTAGTCAATCGTGGAAGAAATTACCATATTCTAAGAGTTGTAAGCTGAGAGAGAAAGATTTTTTTGAAGAAATATGAAAGGTAGTTTAATTTCCTAAGAGGCCAAGCCTTGAAAGCTTGTCTATAAGAACTATATAATGTAAGATGATTCTGGATCATGAAGAAACTCAAGTGCAGTGAGAGCCGTGACAACATGGGGAACACACAGTAAGGACCACAGTAGTCCCGGAAGTGCTGTCCTGTGTGAGAAAAGAGAGTTTAGTGACCCTGTATGGAGGGAGAGGATACAGGGTGGGCAGAGTAGGGAGGGGAGGAAGTTGGGATCCAAACTGCAATATTGAAATATCAGAGGAGTGTTATGGTCATATTCATAAACTTCCCTATATGTATCCTAAGGAAAACTTTTTTTTTCCTTTAACGAGCTTTTTAAAGGTAATATACAAATGGTAAAAATTCATATAGTAGCAAAACAAGTTATTCAATGAAATTAAATCTATGTCTTCGCTAGGCCTCCATTATTCTTCCCCAGAAGAAGACCACTTTTAACAGTTTGTAGGGTTTTTTTCCAGAATCTCAAGTATATCATATGCATATCTCACATGAAAAATATATATATATAGCTGGTACCAAGATATTATCTACACCTCTCTATTTTATAGGTACATGATTTTTGTGATTTGAAAAGGTTTGACATGAGATTTGCCCTGTGAAAAATTAATGTGTCTGGTCCAATGGGACATTATTTTTTAAATATACATCATGGTATTTCCTACCCTGGTTGCATTCAAGGTATTTAATCTGTCCCCTGTTTATGTGTATTTAATTTGTTTGTAGTCTACGAGTATAGAAAACAATGCTGCCGTGAAAGTCCTTGTGCATATGTTTGCCTGCCAGAGTCCAGCAGAGTGTGGGTGGTGCCTCGAAAATCTTACCTGGAAGGAGTTTAATGGAGGAACTATGAACACAGGTGCTGGTGAGATAAACGGGCTCAAAACTACGTGGTTGAGTCCTTGGGGACTAGCAAGAGAAGACTTCACCTCTCCCAGGTATCAGGGGACAAGGAAAGGACAAGTGTTACTAGAAGCCAATGAGCCCACGGCTGGGAGAGAAGCCACCTAACAGGAGATGTGGCCATAGACTGAGGAATAAGCCACTGCCAAAATTCCAGAGTTCAGAGTACATATAATGACTGCTTTTCTTTTGCTCTCTGCCTACCTATTAGTATACCTGCCAACTATGGATGGAAGCCAGACGACAAGAAAGCCTCAATGATGCAGTCCATAGACGTGAGCTTACTGGCAGGCATAGGATGATCAAAAATATATCTGCAAGGATGAATGGAGGATTAGCAGTCCCTGGCTTAATATTGTTTGACTTATAGTTATTGGACCTTACAATGGTGTGAAAATGATAGCATTGTTTACAAATTGTACTTTGAATAACACCTGGCTGGCTCAGTCGTGTAAGCATCTGACTTAGTTCATGTCAAGATCTCAAGGCTCGTGAGTTCAAGCCTGCCTCAGGCTATGCTGACAACTTGCATCCTGGGGCTGACTTGAGATTCTGTGTGTGTGTGTCTCTCTCTCTGTCCCTACCCTGCTCACGCTCTTTCTGTCTCTCTTTCTCTCCAAAACTTGAAATAACATTAAACATTTTCAAGGATAAATTGTACTTCAAATTGAAGTTTTGACCTCTCCCAGTGCTAATGAGAGGTGATACGACCCTCTCCTGTGATGCCTGGCAGAGCAGCCAGCCACAGCTCCCAGTCCACCACATGATCATTATGGTGAACAATCTATCTGCTTACAGCTATTCTATACTCACAGAATCGTTGTGTTTATGCTTTCAACACAGTATTCACTGAAATACATGAGACAGTTAAACTTTAATGGAACATAGGCTGTGTGTTAGATGATGTCTCATAATTTCAGCTCATGCAACTATTTTGAACACACAAAATAGAGGCTAGACTAAACTATGATATTCAGCACATTATGTGTGTTAAATGCATTTTTGGCTTGGAATAACTTCCACTCACACTGGTTTTATCTAGAGGTGACTCCATCCTAAATCAAGGAAGATTTGTAATGTAAAAATCTTGGGAAATTTCCTAGAACTGGAATTGTGGTATCAGTAGGACAGAAAGAACCTCTTCCACATCCATTCCTCCACCTCCTTCCCTTGCAGCCCAAGCAATATAAGAGGACGTGTCATGTGGCAGCTTCTGAGAAAGTTGTGACAGCTGTGGGCCTTGTGTTCTTTATTTTTTCTTTGATGTCATTCACATGCTGCCTTGGATCCTGAACTCTAGGGCCAAACCGTTTGGATGGAAAGTGAACTGAGATTCTTCCAGCAAGAGCTGGTAGGAATTAGATTTCTATGCACTTCATAGAATACAGCTGCCCAATCAGACTTGAGCTGTATACCTCCAAAGTTCATTTACTTGGGAGAGAAATCCACTTTTACCCTGTTAAAACCATAGTTCTTCCTTGTTCTGTGTCGTAGGGAAAAACCTAACCCTCATGAAGGTATACGGATAACAGGTATAAATATGTTGAGTTTTATGGATATTGTCAAGTTTGGTATTTTAAACTGAATTTTTAATACTGAGTTTGAATTCAGCTACTCCATTCACAGCACATGTCTTAATCTTCTTGTGCCTCTGATTTCTCAGAGGGGTAGTAAAATAAAGCACTTCATTTGGTTGTTATGAGGAATAATTAAATTAAAATATGTGAAATAGATCAGTGTCTGTCCAACATGCCAAACACTCAATAAATGTTAATACTGTTATTTTTACCATTATCATCTTAAACTGTCTTCCAAAGAAGAGGTCCCAGTTCGCCAATTACAATTCTGAAATGCCTCTTTCCTCTTCCGTTTTCTATAGTGTGCATTACCAATGTTTTTGTCCAATAGAAGAGTAGTAGTATTTCATTTTTATTTGCAATTGCTTTCTAAAATTGTGGTGGTACGTCTTTACAGTTTTTAAAAGTCATTTATGCTTGTTTTCTGGTGAACTTACTTTTTCTTTCCTCTATTCCTTCTATTGGATTTTTGTTTTGTTTAACAGTGTGGCTTAAAAAAAAAGCAATACAAACATTATGGAAATTTGTCTTCTGTGTTTCTGTTGGTGGTGCAAATATTTCGAATAATTTTCATTTGCCTTTATTTTATTTTTTTAATTTTTTTAACTTAATGTTTATTTATTTTGTGAGAGAGAGAGAGAGTGCGAGCAGGGAAGGAGAAGAGAGAGAGGGAGACACAGAATCTGAAACAGACTCCTGACTCTGAGATTTCAGCAAAGAGCTAGATGCAGGGTTCCAACCCACAAACCATGAGATTGTGACTGAGTCGAATTTGGACGCTTAACCTACCAAGCCACCCAGGCACCTCACTTTATTTTTTCTTTTCCTTTTTTTTTTTTTTTTTGTTTGGCTTTGTTTTTTCTTTACAAAATTAAAAAAATATATGTTCAATATAATAAAAATGATCCTTCTCTACTATTGTTACATCTGAGCTTAATGTCCACCCCTATTTTAGAAAGATCATTGTCATTCTGGATTATAAGAATAATTTCCCCATATTTTCTCCTAGGACTTCATAGATTGACTTACATAAAAAAATATCTTCTCCATTTGTAATAAAGCTGGGGAAGGCAGTGAGATAAGATTTAAAGTGATTCTGCAGATGACTGTGTTTGAGCGTTGGCAAAAATGAATGCTTTGACACATAAATCTTACCTAAGAAAGTTATATTTTCCTTTGATCCACATAAAAGATACTTCTTAAACAAAGCATGTGGGAAGCCATCCTCCTTGCAGGTATGGGGTAAGCTTGCCTCCTGGGGTTTTGTGTTTTTTGTTTGTTTGTTTGTTTGTTTGTTTTGTTGTGTTTTACTCTTAGGGGGAAACGCATAGGTTGTTTATAATGAAATTTTGTATTTCCAGGTTAAGGTGCTGCCAGGTTGAGCATACTAATTTACCAGTTTATAAGACTGCCTCTCACACATCGCTTCCTGGTGGTAGGCAAGATTTCTTTCTCTGCAACCAGGGCCATACTGCCACTTGTTCACAGGTTAAGTAATGATGCCAAGACATTTTTATGCCTATGCTAATAATGACCCACCTGTGGACAAGTGCAGGCAGATACTGCCGACCTTTTAAGGCCAAGGAGGGATTGAGCCCACAGCCTTCCACTGGGCTCCACCATTGTTTCTGCTCTCTCTGTTGTATGTCAGTTGTTATCATCACGTTTGAGAACACACGCTCTAGAGTAAAACTATCTGACTATGTACTTCCATCTTGAGCTATAGGGAAACAAATAAAGTCCCCTTACCTTTTTTGTTCTTTGCTTTCTCTTTTGTGAAACGGGCATTATCACAGTGTGGAAATTCAATAATTAAATAAATAAATACGTAAGTGCTTAAAATTTCTTAGAAACAAACGCTCAGTAAATATTAAGAAGGCTTTTCCCAATAGAGAATAGAAAAATAACTTTCTTGTTTTCTCCTAGGATTTTATAGATGCATTTTTATAAGAAAACATATAACATTAATAATATGACATAATGCAAATTAAGACATTTATAAGAAAAGTACTGAAACTTCATGAACAGTATCATTGTTACTATTATTCGAACAATGCATTTGCTTTGAAAGGTTCACTTAGTTATATACTAAATTTGCATATGCTTTGAACCTACTTCTGGATTCTCTATGACGTTTCATTCATTCAGCTGAACCACATTTGCTTTATAACATAATTTATTATCTGGTAGAACTCGCCTAATTCATATGCTACCTTTTCAGAAAAATTTTTCTGGATCAGCTTGAATATTGATATTTATACAAAAATCTTAGAACCAGCTGATCTGATTTAAAAAAATCCATATTTTATTGGGTTTGCAACAAATTTACATAGTAAGTTAGAGATAGTCGGCATTCTTACAATAATAACTTTTCCTGTTCCAACACAAGGAATGTTTATATTTAAGCTTTTTTTTTTTTAAATATCTCTCACATGAGTTTAAAGTTTTCTGAAAGGCTTATTTATATACTTCTTTCATGTTTTTTGTTAATTCCTCCCTTCCTTCCTTCCTTCCTTCCTTCCTTCCTTCCTTCCTTCCTTCCTTCCTTCCTTCCTTCCTTCCTTCCTTCCTTCCTTCCTTCCTTCCTTCCTTCCTTCCTTCCTTCCTTCCACCTCCTTCTCCTTTTACTTCTGTCATGGCAAATGGCGCCAATTCTCTGACTATATTTCTAATTATTTCTTGTTTGTATGAGAGAATGCTAAATTGTTACCTTGTGAGCCTGGATCATGTAATTTCATCAGGAAGACTCATGAAAAATCCGATCTCCCTTCCTTCATCGCAGTTATGTATAATTGACACTTCTTGCAAGGAGATAAACAGAGTCAAGAGAATTTCAGTCTTAGAAGAGAAGCCCCTGAGGTGAGAGTAGCCTGAGAGAGCAATTGAAGAGGGAACAAATGTGACCCAGAAAGGAGCTCACTGAACAATGTGATTGGGATAACACCCAAAAAGCAGGTTGATTAGGAATAGCACCAAAAATAATTGTCAGATATGATCAAAGCTGTACAAGGGCAACTGAAAGTGTTAGATGTTTTCTTTAAATACAAAAACTTTTGCATTTAACCAAGAAATTAAAAAGTTAACCAAGTTACCAAGTAAGTAAAATTAAACTTCTTTTCTTGTAAACAGAAGATTCAAGGAAACCAAATTATTAAAGTAAAACATGGTAACATTATAGAGCTTTTGGTTATTAAAAACTCCTATGTACATATGCCAATAAAACAGACAATGAATGTTTTGGACACAATGTAAAGGACTACAACTGGTTTAAGAAAAAGCAGTAAGAGAATGAAAGCAATGCAAGTCATTTCTTTGAAAAACTAGCATAACCCCATAACTCTAACACTGGAGCAAATGAGCAAGACTTGGGGACCAGCTAGCCTGGCTGAGAGGTTTCTTGCCAACACTTACTTAGTTCTTACTCATACCAGGTGAGGTTCTGAACATTTCACAAGTACTTCATGTCATTCTCCTTAGGGCCCTATGAGTGAGGGTTTACTATTAACCTCCTTTTACACATCAGCAAAGTGAAGAAGTTCACAGGTTAAGGAACTTGTCTGCTCGCAAGGTCAACACAGGTGGCATGTGATGGAACTGAGAGGTGGCATGAAATAGTGTCCTCTAGTGCCAACTCACCCAAGTTGACATCCTGTCTCACCAGTACTAGGTGTATGATCTTCGGCACAGATTTTTTTAATGCTTTTGTGCTTTCGTTCTCATATATGTAAGACCAAGAGATGAATATAATGATCATAAAAAGAGTTTAAAACAATATCTGAAACATAGCAAACACCCCTTATATAGAATCCTATTATTACTGTTATTATTATTATTATTATTATTATTATTATTATTATCATTAAACCAGGACGGGACAGAGAATACCTAAAAAGATATAATAACACATATGGAAACAATGAATTTCCTGATACCTAAAATATCAGAAAATCCAGTGATTTAATTAGGTGGTCTAAAGTGGTTTTTTTTTTCTTTTTCTTATAGATTGAATTTATTTTTAAATATTTTATTGTTTTGAAACAATATCTTATTTCTTTCTGAGAGAATGCAAACAGGATCAGAGAGAGAGGAATAGCATATCTGAAGTGGGCGTGATGCCTACAGCACTGAGCCCAATGTAGGGCTTCAACCCACGAACTGCAAGATCATGACCTGAGCCAAAGTTGGATGGGCAACCAACTGAGCCACCAGGATGCCCCTATTTTTTTTTCACATATAGTGTTATACTAGTTTCAGAGTACAATATAATGATTCAGCAATTCCTTACAATACCCAGTACTCATGGCAACAAGTGCACTCCTTAATCCCCATCACATATTTCACTCACTACATCTGAACCCCCCCCCCACACACACTGGTAACCAGCATGTTGTTATCTATAATTAAGTGTATGTTTCTTGATTTGTCTATTACTCTGTTTCCCCAACATTTGATCATTTGTTTAGTTTCTTAAATTTCACATATGAATGAAGTCATATGGTATCTGTCTGTCTCTGACCGACTTATTTTGCCTAGCATTATATTCCCTAGCTCCATTCATGTTGTTGCAGATGGCAAGATTTCATTATTTTACATGGCTGAGTATTATTCCCCTGTGTGTGGGTATTATACAGAATATACCACATCATATAATTATGTGTGTATAATACCACATTATAATACCACATCATGCATACATACTAAATCTTTATCCATTCATCATTTGATGGACACGTGGCTGTCCCATAATGCTGCCAAAATTATCAGGGTTCTTGTCTCTCTTTGAATTATCGTTTCTGGATTCTTTGGGTAAATACACAGTAGTGTGATTGCTGCAGTTGTAGTTTTCACGTTCTGAGGAACCCACTATGTTTTCCACAGTGACTGCACCAGTTTGCATTCCTATCAACAGTGCAAAAGTTCTTTTTCCATATCCTCCTCAACACCTGTTGTTCATTGTGTTGCTGATTTTAGCTATTCCAAAGAGTGTGAGGTGGTATCTCATTGTCCTTTTGACTTGCAATTTCCTGATGGTAAGTGATGATAAACATCTTTTCACGTGTCTGTTGGCCATCTGGATGTCTTCATGGAGGAGTGTCTGTTAAGGTCTTCTGCCCATTTTGTAATTGGATAATTTCGTTTTTCAGTATTGAGTTTTGTAAGTTCTTTATATAGAGGATACTAATCCATTCCTGGATATGTCATTTGCAAATAGCTTCTCCCATTCTGTAGGTTGCCCTTCATTTTTGTGGAGTTTTTCCTTAGCTGTGCAGAAGCTTTTTATTTGGATGCAATCCCAATAGTTTATTTTGCTTTTGTTTTTGTATTTTTGCTTTTGTCTCAGGAGATATACCTAGAAAACGTTTCTTTGGCTAATGTCAAAAAATTACTGCCTGTGTTCTCTTCTAGGATTTTTATCTCTAATCCATTTTGGATTTATTTTCATGTGTTTTGTAAGAAAGTGGTCCAGTTTCGTTCTTTTCCACATTTCTGTTCAGTTTTCCAACACCATTTGCTAAAGAGAATACCTTTTTCCCATTTCATATGCTTTCTTGCTCTGTCAAAGATGAATAGACCAGATACTTGTGGGTTTATTTCTAGGTATTCTGTTCTGTTCCATTGGTCTACGTTCCAATTTGTGCCAGTACCATGCAGTTTTGATAACTACAGCTTTGCAGTATAACTTGATATCTGGAGTTTGTGATGCCTCCAGTGTTTCTTTGTTTGTCTGTCTGTTTGTTTGCTTGTTTGTTTGTTTTTTTGTTTGTTTGCTTGCTTAAGATTGCTTTGCTCTTCAGGTTCTTTGGTGGTCCCATACAAAGTTTAGGACTGTTTGTTCTAGTTCTGTGAGAAATGCCGTTGGTGTTTTCATCGGTGTTACATTAAATATGTAGATCGCTTTGGTAACATAGACATTTTGACATTATTTGCCCTTTCAATCCATGAGCATGGAATTATCCATTTCTTGGTGTTGACTTCAGTTTCTTTCAACCTTATTTAATAGGTTTCAGAGTATAGGTTATCCACCTCTTTGTATATGTTTACCCGTAGATATCTTATTTTTTTGGTCCAATTATAAATGGGATTGTTTTCTTAATCTGTCTTTCTGCGGCTTCATTATTAGTGTATACAAATGCAAGAGATTTCTATATGTTGATTGTACCCTATGACTTTACTGAATTCGTTCTTCAGTTCTCACACTTTTGTCCGTGGAATCTTTCAGGTTTTCTACAGTAGAGTATCATGTCCTCTATAAATCGAGAACATTTTTCTTCTTCTTTATTGATTCCATTGTCTTTTACTTCTTTTTAGTGTCTAATCGCTGTGGCTAGGAGTTCTAGTACTGTGCTGAATAAAAAAGTGGTGGGAGTGGACATCCTTGTCTTGTTCCTAAGTTTATGGGAAAAGCTTTCAGGTTTTCCCCATTCAAAAATATTTTAGCTATGAGTTTTTCATAGATGGCCTTTATTATGTTGAGGTATTTTTCCTCTAAACCTAATTTGCCGAGGGTGATTATCATGAATGGATGTTGTAGTTCTTCAAATGCTTTTCCTGCATCTGTTGAAATGATAATGTGGCTCTTCTCCTTTATCTCATTGGTGTACTGTAACGTGTTAATTGATTTGTGAATATTGGACTATACTTTAAACTAGGAATAAATCTACCTCAATTGAGGTGAATACTTTTTTTTTTTTATTTAATTTTTTTTCAACGTTTTTATTTATTTTTGGGACAGAGAGAGACAGACCATGAACGGGGGAGGGGCAGAGAGAGAGGGAGACACAGAATCAGAAACAGGCTCCAGGCTCTGAGCCATCAGCCCAGAGCCCGACGTGGGGCTCGAACTCACGGACCGCGAGATCGTGACCCGGCTGATGTCGGACGCCTAACCGACTGCGCCACCCAGGCGCCCCTGAATACTTTTTTTTAAATGTATTATTAGAGTCAGTGTGCAAGTATTTTCTTGAGAATATTTGCATCTATGTTCATTAAACATATGGGCTTGTCCTTCTTTTTCTTAGTGGAGTAGTTTTCAGATTTTGATATCAAGTTAATGCTGGTCTCATTGAATGAAGTTGCAATTCCTTTGAGAAGAACAGGGAGTAACTCTTCTTTAAGTTTATAGTAGAATTATTCTGATCCTGGACTTTGGTTTCTTCAGAGCTTTTGGATTAGTAATTCACGTTTGAGATTCTATCTCACCGTCACTGTGCCCCACCTCTGTACTCTCTCTGTCACTCTCTCTCTCTCTCTCTCTCTCTCTCGTCTCTTTCTCTCTCTCTTTCAATAACTTTTAAAAAGATAAGTTGAGACATTTTAAAATCAAATAAAATATCATCAATTTGGGCAATATTGTCAGATGGAATGAATTTGAGAGGCTTTTTAATATTGACTTCAAACTTGTCATCCCAATTTTCAATCAATAAAAATTTGAGAAGTGTTGCAAGATTGAAAATCAAATCATATTTTGAAGGAGTTTTAAAAAATCATATAATAAAGCATAACAAATTTGAGAATGAATGTTGAAAATAAAATTGTGAACAAAACAAAATACCTAATTTTTTCATCAACAAAATTGATCACACGCTCACACCGACAAGACTCTTGAAGGAGTCCCAGTACTGATGCCCTTGTGTGAACTTCGCTGTTTCTGAAATGACCTCAGGTTACGAATGGATGGCCCAGATTGCAAGCCAACAAAGGGGAGGTTCACGGGGAGGTGGGGCTCTTAAAGGCCACGGACACGCCATCCTCTCCCATGTGCCCGCTGCCCTCTCATCATCAACCGTGATGAGTCGGGTGCTGTTCTTCCTCTGGGTCCACAGGTTTATGCCGTGTGTCCAAAACCCCACGTGAGACTTGTGAGAAGACTCCCAAAGGCAAACACCAGCAGGCCCTCAGGGAGGTCGCCTTGTCCCAGGCAGCCTGCGTTCCTTGGCCCGAGTGCCTGGACAAAGGCTGCCTCAGCCACATAGGGAACGATGGACTTGTGCAGCCTTAGCATTCTGTGCAGAGGTCCCGGGCAGGCCTGGATGTTAGAAAGGACTGGGACGAGCCTCACCTGGGAAGAGGTGAGTGCTGGGGTACTCCTTACACAGCAGATGGCTGCTTGCTAGAGATGTCTGTGCTAGGGATGCGGCAAAAGCTCCACCGTGCTAGCAGTGCAATAGACAGAGTTCAGCCCTTTCCATCGCAGGCTCTTCTCTATCCCCAAGTTACATGGCCCCCAGCACAGCGTGCCTGGACTGACATCCCCACACTAATCTTCCTGTCTCCCAAGCTGCCTAAGCCCCCCAGGATCCCCACTGCACAGCTCTGCAGTACAAGAGCCTTCCCTGCAGTGGCTCTATTCCAGAGAAGGTGTTGGCAGTCCCAATGCATGGAGGCTTCTTTGCCCTCCCCAATGTTTCGGAAACACAAGTCGCATCATGCGGCCCCGGCCTGAGACATGAACTGTGGCTGCTACCGAGGAGGAAACAGGAAGTGAATGCACGGCCCCCTCCCCAGACCCAGTCAGTGAAGACCTGAGGGCAATGGCTGGCAACTCGCTCCCCCCTTCCTCCCAGAGCCCGAATGTCTAGGGGGCGCATGCACATGGTGCTGTACCCCCGATGCCTCCAGGTGGCTATCGCTATGCTGCTGCCACCTAGGAGGCCTTTGTGGTGAGAGGTGCGCCTGTGGCTTTGAGGCTGAGGGAGCTCCAAGCCCAGCCCAGGCTGCTTCACTGCCTTCATGACCAATCATAGGGAGGGTGGTGTGCCTGGCTTTGGCGGTCCCGCCCCTAGGTCACCAGGAAACTGGGGCCAGCCTGTTGCCTAGGCAGGAAGGCTCTGGGCCCCATGCAGTGCAACTCCTCCCTGGGGCTTGCAGCTGACCCTCATTGCCCTCTGGGTTCCCTGTTTGGCTTCTGGCCATGCGAAAGTGACCTTTGAATTCCACGGTGTGCTGGGCACGCGGCTATCTACACACACGGGTAAAGGGAAACCTCCACGCTTTTCCCATTTACACCGCCACCTTTGTTCATTGTGCCCCTAGTCCGACAACTCCACGGAGCGGATCACCTTGGCTGTCCGGGAGACGCATTCCAGCTGTGCGCCTGCTGTCTGTGCCCCCTGGTTTTCCATCTGCTCAGCCTCCTTTGCATACTCTCTACATCCATCCTTGCTCCAAGGAGACATGTATGTCATGACAGCAGTCTAGCAGTGCACTGTCTAGGGAAGGTCGGTGACAAGAGGTGTGTGACGTGGGGAGGACGCCACACTAGGGGAGGCTACGTAGCATGCGTGCTGCTCTTGCCTTTGGCCCCGATGCCTGGAAAGTGACACACTGGCAAGCACACACCGCCCCCCTCATGATCGGCTGCCCTTTCCTCCCGTGTGTGGCCGTGCACAGGAAAGACCCGTGACCATGGGCTCTGGGACTCCTGGAGCTTGTGCCTCTCTCACGGACAGCGGTCCCCTTCCTCCCACAGTGCTTGGCCATTTTCTCACAGGGACCCTCCCCAGGCCTTCGTTGGCCGTATGTCTGTTCATCCTGGTCCCATTTCCTTTACCACTCACTTAGGCGGCAGGCTGCCATGAGCGTGGGCACTGACTCAAAACACTGTCCCCCTGTGCCACAGACAGCATGATTTCAAGGGCCTCCGAAAGGTATCAGGGGGTTGGGGTTGTAGCTTTGGGACATAAGTGAGGGACACGACCCAGGGTCTACATGAAGCCACGTTACCACTTTGGGGAACCAATAAGCTGCAGAAGGTGTGAAGTGAGGACAGTGATGTGGTCTCCCTCCCTGTCAGGGCAGTGGTGATGTGGACTCCCTGCCTGTCTCCTTCAGACAGCAGCAGCTACACACACACACCACACAGAGACACTGCAGGATTGGAGGCTCAAGATGCATTGCCTGGCCAGGCAACACACTCATGCATTGCCTTTTCCCTTTGGTGGAATGAAGTGTTCCCCTCCCTCTTTATGGGACCAGGAGGCTGCCAGGCAGGCCGGGGATTCTAGGATTGCCAAATTGGTGTGCCGGGACCTCTGGCCAACACGTTGCTTCCGTGACACAGAAGAGGTTCCTCCAGACTCGCTGGACCACGTTAGGATACGTACGGGGTACAGAAATGTTCCAGGGTGGCTGTGATATATGAGGCAGCACACCACAGCTTCAGGTGACAGCAATGCATAGAAACGCAGGTGGATGGGGAGAGGCTGAACAGGTGGTAGGGGGCTGAGAGGGGGTGGCCACTGTGACAGACAGAGAGGCAAACATTTACCCAGAAAGGGAGAGAAACAGGTCCAGTGGTGAGCCCTCAAGCTGCCCTCAGCAGAGGATGTAGGGGGTGGGCAAGACAGGAAAGCAGGCCCAGACCCTGGTGCACCTGACTTATGCAACTCACTCCCTCCAGAGAAATGGGGCCTGTCAAACTCCCATGCATCGCTGGGAGACCCCGTGGCAGGAACGTGGGAGCAAATCTGGGTCCCAGGTGCAGGGGCTGCCTGGGACAAGCAGGCAATGCCTTTCAGTTTTAACAACACCTACAACAATATTGGGGCCAGGGGCCGGGCCCCAACTTCGCAAGGGGGCCTAGACCAGCCAGTCCTGTCTCTGCAGGGTCATCCAGGAGGATGTTCACCGAGACCCGTACCCTGGCTGGGACCACAAGGCCTTGCGATGATCCCCCTAGGCCGGTCCAGGAGCAGGACCAGACTTATGCTATCTGCTGCCTCCCTCCACTAATCCCCGCTTCCTTGCAGGGAACGTTGGTCCTCCTCCACTGGGCCATGGAAGGCCCAACCCCAACTTGACCCTGGCCTAGGCAACACAGGACGAGCAGACCCAGGCAAATCCAGGCTTTCCTCCTGTCATAAAAAGTGATCAGCTAGCTCCGTGTCGATACCAGGAGAGAAGGGATTGCACTCGCTGGACTTTGGCACTTGAGCCTCGCCCTTACCCACCAAGCCAGGAAAGCCCCCAGTCTCTTTCCTTCACTAGCCAACGGCCTACACACACTCACTCAGGCACAATGATGCACGGCCATGCGGCACATGGACACAGACACGCACGCGCTGCCAGCACAAACGCTAGGCCTCAGGCAAAAGTACTCACAGGCGCCAGCCACAATACACTCACAGACACTCTACTGGACCTCTGCACTCACGCATGCCCTCTGCCACATCCCACTCACGAGGCTAGCTCCTCCCCACGACCCACACTTGCTTTCCCCCCTCACACCCCACACGCATTTGTCCTGGGGCCCAAACCTGGCTGAAAACTAGGGCAGATTCAGGACTTCCATTGGGTCACGTGAACTTGCGTTGAGATGCCGAGGAAAGGGAGCCACAACTGATACCAACATTCCAGTACCAATGGCACTGGAACATGGCATGTGGAGAAACACCAGCCATGACTAGGTTCCCAGCCTCCTCGGCCCCTGCCCTTTCTTCACACCCTCTAAACACTGGGGAGTCCCTTGGGTTTCAGTACCTCCCAGCTGGCTGCAACCTACAGGGCAAGGGCCAAGGGACTGACCTTTCACAGTTCACATGTATACCCAGCTTGTGGTGGCTGCCTGGAGGCAGTCACGGCTTAGGAGGCCTGGATGTGCTCTGACCCCTGTTACCTACGCGTTCCTTTGTGTATTCCCTTGCAGCCCTGTGCCATCAGTAGCCTACTATGTCCATATGGACATGCACAGCACACGGAAACCCAGATGCACTGATACTGTCCAGGGACAGGACAGAGACAGAGAAAGAGAGATAGAGGTGTGGGAGGAAGAAAGCGTTCCCTAGAGAAAATGATCACAGGGACTCAGAGACAGACAGAGACCAGAGGGACATGGAAGGAGGCAGAGGAAGGAGTGTAAGTCACAACTAAGGATAGCCACAGAGGGAGAGTGTGCGTGTGGTGCCTAGGCCTGTGCGTGTACATGTGTATGAATGGGTGAAATTGTCTGGGACTGAGACAGGGGTGTGGCCACGATTCCTGGACTCTCTAACGCGCCTTCCAGCAGAATGGAGGCCCGGTATTCTCAGGAATCTCCGCATTTTCCGGAACATGACTCATTTGCTTTGGTGCACTAGCCCATACTCAGGCTAGGAGGGCCATAGAGCACAAGGAGTGGGAAATTGAGGCATGCGGCTCCAGATAGTCTAGCCCAGCAGGTGGAGCGTCGAGGCCCAAGGTTTTTAAATGCCTGCTGCCTCCTTCTGGAGCCCACAAGCATTTGAGAAGCACGCCCATGGCCCCATGGCCCTTCGGACACTGCAGTGGCTTTGGCTGTGGCTGTGGTGGAGGTGGGGCATAGGCAGGGGAGTGAACTTTTTCACCGTGGGTCCTTGGGGTGAAGGATCTCCAGACCAGACCCAGACAGTTGGCTTCTGTTCAGGAACCATCAGCAGGAAGAAAAGTGGGCGTGGCTCCAGCATTTCAGCCCCTCCTCCCCTTCCCGGGTCTGGAGCCAGTTCTCTGCCTCCCCCTCCAGGGTGGTCTCCCTCTTTGGTCCATGTCCTTTTCCGCTTTGTCATCGAGCACAACTGTCCTGTGGGATATCTCATATCGGAGAACTGGTGCTATAGATCTCACCTCTTTGGGGAGGAGCCAAGATGGCAGACAGCATGGAAGTTTCTTAAGTGTCTCGTGTGCATGAAATACAGCCAGACCAACACTAAACCATCCTACCCACCCAGGAAACTGACGGGAGGATTAGCACAGCAATCTGCATACCCTGAACCACAGTCTTCAACAGGTACGTGACATGGAGAAGTGAACTTGGAGAGCGAGGAGGCTCAGGAAGGGAGGTGCTTCTGTGCCCGGAGAGGCGAAGGAGACTGGGCAGGTGGAAATTTTACTAATTTTCTTTAATATTCTTCTACATTATTCTTTCCTTTCGTGTCTATATTCACAAATTCTATTTTACTCCCATATTCTCCTTTCAGTCTATTTCAGTGTTTTGATTTTTCAAATTCTCACAACATTTCCCTTTGTAATATTTTTTACTTTCTAAATTTTTCTCCACTCCCGCTTTTTTTTCTCTCGTGTCAAACCCCTTTCAACACACAGATGAAACATGCCTAGAATCTAGCATCATTCATTCCCTTTTTTACGTGTGTGTTTTTAATTTTTTACTTTTAACATTTTATAATTTGGATAGTTCATTTGAATTTTCTACCTCATGAGTTCCTTTTCTCCCTTCAAAATGACGAAAGGAAGGAATTCACCCAGAAAGAAAGAGCATGAAGCAACGAGAGCCAGGGATTCAACCAACAAATATACAAGCAAGATGTCTGAAGCAGCATTTAGAAGCAAGATGATAAGAATACTAGCTGCGGTCCAATGTAGATTACAGTCCCTTTGTGCAGAGAAAACATGAAGTAAAAGCTGGCCAGAATGAAATAAAAAATGATATAACTGAGCTGCAATGACGGATGGATGCAGCGGTGTCAAGGATGGATGAGACAGAACAGAGAATCAGCGATACGGAGGACAAACTGATGGAGAATATGGAAGCAGGAAAATCGAGGGAGATTAATGAAAAGAGCACGGTTGAACAATTAGAGAAATCAGGACTCATGCAGAAGGAACAACATCAGAATCATAGGGGTCCCGAAGAGGGAGAGAGAGAAATAGGGGCAGCAGGGGTATGTGAGCAAATCATAGTGGAAATTTTTGCTAACCTGGGGAAAGACACAGCCATCAAAATCCAGGAAGCACCGAGGACCCCCATTAGATTCAACAAAAACTGACCCTCTACAAGGCAGCAAGGCATATCATATTCAAGCTCACGAAGTACTCAGGCAAAGAGAATCATGAAGGCAGCAAGGGGAAACAAGTCCCTAAACTACAAGAGAAGATAGATCAGGTTTGCCACAGACCTATCCAGAGAAACTTGGCAGGCCTGAAGGGAGGGGTAGGATTTGTTCAAAGTGCTGAATTAGAAATTTACGCAGCCAATAATTCTTTATCCAGCAAGGCTGTCATTCAAAATAGAAGGAGAGAGAAAAAGATTCCCAGACAAACAAAATTTAAAGGGGTTTGTGACCGCTGAATCACTCCTGCATGCAATTGTAAGGGGGGACACTCAGAGGGGAGAAATGATTATCTATCTATCTATCTATCTATCTATCTATCTATCTATCTATCTATCTATCTATCTACCTACCTATCATCATCTATCATCTCTCCATGTATATGTATATGTAATTGTATATGTATATGGATATGTATACGTATACTTATAATTATATTTTTATTTTTTTTTATTTATTTATTTATATTTATAGATAGAAATATATAATTAGATATATAGAGATATATAGATGTAGATGTAGATGTAGATATAGATATAAAGATATATAGATTTTTTTTTCTCCAACTCTTCAAAGAAGATAATGGTCATAAATTCATATCTTTCAGTACTCACTTTAAATGCCTGGGTGGCGCAGTCGGTTAAGCGTCCGACTTCAGCCAGGTGACGATCTCGCGGTCCGTGAGTTCGAGCCCCGCGTCGGGCTCTGGGCTGATGGCTCAGAGCCTGGAGCCTGTTTCCGATTCTGTGTCTCCCTCTCTCTCTGCCCCTCCCCTGTTCATGCTCTGTCTCTCTCTGTCCCAAAAATAAATAAACGTTGAAAAAAAATTTTTTTAAAAATAAATGTCAGTAGAGTCAATGCTCCAATCAAAAGACATAGGGGAACAGAATGGATGAGAGAACAAGCGCCATCGATATGCTGTTTACAAGACACCCACTTTAGTTGTAAACACAAGTTCAGAGTGAAAATAAGAGGATGGAGAATCATCTGTCATGCTAACCGTCAACAAAACAAAGCCAAAGCAGCCATACTTCTATGAGACACTCTAGACCTTAATGTAAAGACTGTGTCAAGTGATGCACAAGGGCATGATGTCATAATCAAGGGGTCTATCCACCAAGAAGACCTAGCAATCGAAAACATTTATGTGGCGTATTTGAGAGCAACCAAATACACAAATCAATTAATCACAAACATAAGGAACCTCATTCTTAGTCATGCCATCAGAGCGGGAGACTTCAACACCCCACTCGCTGCAATAGACAGATCATCTAAACAAAAAATCAACAAGCAAACTGGGGCTTGGAATGACACACTGGACAAGATAGGCTTCACAGAGATCTTCAGAACATTTCATAATAAAGCAGCAGAATATACGTTCTTCTCCAGTGCTCATGGAATATTCTCCTCTATAGATCATATCCTGGGGATAAAAGTCAACCCTAAGGAAGTACAAAGAGATCAAGGTCACACCGTGCATATTTTCAGACCACAACACTACAAGACTCGAAATCAACTACAAGAAACAACTTGGAAAGGTAACAAACACTGGGAGACTGAAGAACATCCTACTAAAGAATGAATGGGCAAACCGAGGGTTTAAAGAGGGTATAAAAAGTATATGCAAGTCAATGAAAATGTATACGGAAGTCAGTGATAACACCACAACCCAAAACCTCTGGGACGCACCAGAGTCGGTAATAAGAGGACCTATCTAGCAAGTCAGGTCTTCCTAAAGGAGAAAGAAAGATTTCAGAGACACAACCTCACTTTACGCCTTACGAGGCTGTGAAAAGAACACCCTATGAAACGCAGAACATTCAGAAGACAGGAAATAACAATGATTAGAGCGGAAATTAATGCTATGGAAACCAAAGTCAAACAAAACAAAAACAAAAACAACCTCAAACAAACAAACAAACAAACAAACAAACCAAAATAGGAGAACAGATCAATGAGCCCAGAAGCTGCTTCTTTGAAGGAATTAACAAAATTGATAAGCCAGTCATCAGTTTGATGAAAAAGAAAAAGGAAAGGGCCCAAATAAATAAACTCAAGAATGAAAGAGGAGAGATCACAAGCAACACAGCAGAAAGGCAAACAATAATAAGAGAACATTAGAAGCAACTATTTGCCAATAAAATGGGCAATCTGGGAGAAATGGACAAATTCCTAGACACATGTACACTACCAAAGCTGAAAGAGGAAGAAGAGGAAAATTGGAACAGACCCATAGCCAGTAAAGAAATCAAATTACTAATCAAAAACCTGCCGAAGGAAGAAGACTGCAGGGCCAGATGGCTTTCCAGGGGAGTGCCAGCAAACATTTCAGGAAGCGTTAACACTTATTCTCTTGAAGCTGTTCCCAAAATAGAAATGGAAGGAAAACTTCCACACTCTTTCTATGAAGCCAGCGTTACCTTGATTCCAAAACCAGAAAGAGACCCCACTGAAAAGGAGAAGTATAGACCAATTTCCCTGATGCACATGGATGCCAAACTCCTCAACAAGATATTAGACACTCGGATCCAACAATACATTAAGACGTTATTCACCACGACCCAGTGGGATTTGTACCTGGGAGGTAGGGCTGGTTCAACATCCACAAAACAATTCACGTGATTCATCACATCAAAAAAAGAAAGGACGAGAACCACAGGATCCTCTCAATCGATGCAGACAGAGGGTTGACAAAATACAGCATCCTTTCCTGGTAAAAACCCGCAAGAAAGTAGGGATAGAAGGAGCACACATGGAGATCATAAAGCCACCTATGGACGACCCGACCTTACTGTCATCTCAATGAGCAAAAGCTCTCAGCTCAAGTCACCAACGAGACAGGAATGTCCACCCTCTCCACTGTTATTCAACATAGTATTGGAAGTCTTAGCCTCAGCCTCTTCATCCTTCTGCTCCCCCTCTTCAGCTACTGCTCTACCAGCCCTGGCTCTACCTTGTCTCCTCCTTCTACCCTCTGCTCACGTCCTCCTCAATTTCCTCCCCCAGCTGCTCCTGCTCTTCGACTAGTGCTCCTCCTCTTGCTCCTCCTGGACTTCCTCCTCCTCCACTTCTTCCCTCGCCTGCATCCGATCATTCACTCTTCCTCCTCGTCGTCCTTCTCCTCCTCCTCCCGTAACTCCTCCCAATCCTCCTCCTCCATCTGATCCTCCACCTCCTCCTCCTCCTCCAACTCTTCCTCCTAGGCATCTTCCTCCTTCTCCAGGTCCTCTCCTGCTACTGCCCTTCCTGCCCTACCTCTGACTTTTGACCTCCTCTTCTTCCCTCTGCTCTCGTCCTCCCCAAATCCCTCCTCCAGCTGCCCCTGCTCCTTTGGCTCGTGATCCTCCTCTTCCTCATGCTGGACATCATCCTCTTCCATTTGTCCTTCTCCTGTACCCAGTCATTCACTCCCCCTCCTCCTCCTCCACTTCTTCTTCTAACCCCTCCCAATCCTCTTCCTCCAGCTCCTCCCGTTCCTCCTCTTCCTCCTCGGTCTCTTCCTCCTTCTGCTCCTACACTTCTGCTCACGCTATTCCAACCCTGGCTCTACCTTTGCTCCTCATCCTCGTCCCTCTACTCTCGTCCTCCTCAAATTACTCCCCCAGCTGCTCCTCCTCCTTTGGCTCGTGCTCCTCCTCATCCTGGACATCCTCCTCCTCCACTTGTTCCCTATCCTGCACCCAATCATTCACTCCTCTCCTCTTGCTCTAATGCCTCCCAATCCTCTTCCTCCAACTCCTCCTTATCCCCGTCCTCCTCCTCCTCCTCCTCCTGCTCCTTCCCCTCTTCCTCCAATGCTTCCTCTGGTCATCCTTCTCTTCCCCAGGCACATCTTTGTCCCTTAAGACCACCACAATCTCCTCTAAGAATGGGAGTAAAAGCTCTCACACTGCCCCAAGCCATCCGCAATGAGCACCGGACCCTGGGGCATGGGCCCTCACAAGCCATCATGTCCTTGCAAAAGGAGCCTGTCAACCTTCCAGGCCTCCCTGGGAGACCTGGCAGTGGGAACCTGGGAGCAGCGACAGGGTCCCCGGTGCAGCGACACCCAAGGGACGATCGTATCGTGCTCTGTCGTTTCAACAACACCTATAGCAGTATCGGATCTAGAGGCCAGGCCCTAACGGGCCTCACATACGACCCCTGACCAGCCAGCCCTGTGTCGGCAGCGCCATCCAGGAGGAAGCTCACCGACACACATGCCATGCCTGGGACCCCAAGGCGCTTCGATCACCCCCTAGGCAGATAAGGTCAGGGCTAGGTTACTCCATGGGACCTGATGCATCCCTACAGTCATCCCCAGTTCCTTGTAGGACAGGTCAGACTTCCTCCACTGGGCCATGGGGTCTCCATGCTGTCAAGCTGGCAGCAGCCAACACATGAACAGCGGTACTGGGACACTGTCCAGCCTTTCCTCTCATGCTGGATGGTGGCCGCATCTTTACCGAAAGCCCTGTATGGGGGCAAAGGGCTGTGGGGAAGGCAGGCAGGCGGGTTGCCAGGCACAGATGTTACCACGCGCTGTGATCCCGCAGGGTCACTGGGACTTCACTTCCATATGGCCCACATGCAAATGCTAGGGATGGGGCCTTGGGGGAAGTGTGGACGCCTTGCAGCTTCAGTGTCAAGGAACTGGGCACACACACCTGTGGGCACAGCCGGCAGCAGACTGGGACCAGTGTTCCTCCCTAGGCCCCTTTGACCCACCACCACCTGAGAAGAATACGGGGGGTGGGCTGAAAGGCTTTAGACTACCCAAAGTGCACACACAGTGGGCCACGTGCTGCCCGCTGTGGTTTGGGGCGGGGCGGGTGGGGCACGGTCGGGATTCCTGACTCCAATGTGCACAGCATCCTCCGTCGACATGCAACCGCTGAGACACTGAGAAAGGAACCCAGTTCCCCATGTTACATGAGGCCAGGAGTCGACAAAGCCTGAGGCTAATCAGGGTCGCCAGCACAGGAACTGAGAGGCTCATGCTGGCACCACTTACATGCAAGGGGAACAGAGTTCTGGGACACACCTTGACATGTCCCGAGCCCAGCTGCAGCGGCAGGGGTGATCTTGTGGGGCGGGGAGAGGTGTTGCTGGCAACAAACTGTCCCCTAAGAGAGCAGCTGGCAGACTGTTCACCTGCCCATCCACACAGGGATCCCCAAACACCACACTGCTGCGGCACTCCAGGGGGACGCAAGTCACCTGAGGTCTAGGGTCCAAGCTCCTCCCTTTCCCTGGGCCTGTGGCACAGGAAGCAGAGAGGAGAGCCCCGAGGAAGAGCTGACTGGTGACAAAACATGGCACGTCTGCCTAGAGCAGAGAGTAATGCTGGACGCCTCCCTCCAGTGAATTATCTACGCCCTCTGCACACAACGTAGCCTAACAGCTTGGGTTCCTTAGCTACTCTGTGCACAAGTCCTGGGCACAACCTTGTAGCCCCTCCATATTTGCTACTGTAGGCCACCAGGACAATTCAACACAGACACACACACACACACACACACACACACACACACACACACACACACAGAAACAGAAGGGTTTTTAGCTTCCTGTATGTGTCCACATAAACATTGTGGCAACTCTTCAAGGCTGCCACATGTGATCACTTCCCCAATTGTCTCCGGGGCTCGTAGAAGACAGGAGACGCATCCACCATTCTCTTCCAGCGCTGCTCACGTCCTCCATTGTTTCTGCATGGGCAAACATAGAAGTTCTGTGCCTTTCACGCCCACACAGATGCAGAGCCCCTGACGCATATGGGCACATGCAGACACATTCGCGTACACGCACACACACGCACCCCCACGCAACAGACACCATGAGTGATACGAGATATTTGCAAATACATCCCAGATTGTATCACTCTTGTGCCTCACCCTTTTGTGATCCCTCTTGCTTTCTCACCCAGGGATTCATTTCCAGGCCCCAATGGCCTTGGACTAGTTCTAAGAATGGTTGTCAGGTTGCGGGAGGACATGGCGTGGTGGGGCACATGGAAGGAAGTGCAAGATTCTCACCACAGTGGCGCCTGGGGACAGGGCAGCTCCAGTCCCAAAGACTGGCAGGCAAATCCAAACTGAAGGAGCAGGGGGAAGCCCGGGATAAGGCAGACATCCACGGGGAGCATTTGTGGTGGAGAAGCATTGCTCCTCCCGAGTTGCTCTCCAAAGCCCTAGCCCACAGCACAACTGCATTTGGTTTGCAGGCATCGTCCCAATGTGTGTTTGCAGCTGAGTCCCTGCAGGTCCCTTGTCATCCTCCCACCCGCTCCCCATGCTACCTAGGTCCCAGTCTCGGCGGACCTTCCATTTCCAAGCCAATGTCTGGCCCACGTTCCCTTGCCCATACAACACACGTGTCAACACACCGCATACTGGCCTTCTCACCGACACGTGCGCACGTCAGGTCACTGTCTTCTTGTCCCTTCCTCCCTCAGGTTGTACTGCAGGGGATTGGGCCACAGGTCCTCGATGATGATCTGGTAGGGGACACAGGCCGGCGCCACATTGGGCATAGTCCACTCTCCTCTCTGGCCGGGGGCCACCCACATCCCCACTGCTGATGAAGGCCTCAGGTGCCCCACCTCGGCAATCCTGTTTGTCCCTGGACAGCTGTGCTCACACAGCCAGTTGAACAAGTGAAGCTGGTGGGGTCATACCAGAGACTGGGAGCTCCATGTTCATAATCGCAGAACCACTGGACTGGAGTGGCACGTGATGTCCTGTAGCCTGCAGGAAGAGAGGTTTTGAGGAACTACCTGATGGCCTCTTCCCCACCCACCTCCCCCTCCCTCCTGCCCCTGATACATGCTCATCAGCCCCCTGCCCTGCACCATCATGGGACCCACACCCTACCAGCAGAGCTAAGCTGATACTCCTTAATGATCACTGGGTTCCAGAAGTACTGGTTCTCCACAAAGAAAAACATCACTCTGCAGCGGTACTTGGGATGGCCCACTTCCTCCACCTGCGGTGAGCAATGGGACAGGACGGGCAAGTGTCCTCCCTCAGGGTCCTGACCTCTTTGCCTGGCTATGAGGGTGAGCACCTTTGCCTCACCCTCTCCTGCCCAAATCCCGCACCCGACGGGACGGCCCCAAGCCACAGCCTCCCCAGTCTGACCTCCAAGTCGACCAGGTAGCTGAGCACGTCTTTGTCCTGGGCAACGATCATGGCCGACAACTGGGGGTGATTCAGAATCTGTGCTGGGTCAAGGAGCTGTGCCTTCACATGCTGTGGAAACAGACACAGCCCACCCCCCCAACCCTCCCAGGCTAAGAGCAAGGGAGTATATCAGGGCATGTGCAGAAAGACCAGGAAACACTAGCCCCCACACTCCTCAGCCTCTGCAAATGCATCAGACCCCATCGACACTGGGCTGTCCGTTGGCTTCCTGTACCTCCCACGCTGTCTGCACACAGCAGGGAGAAACTCCACTGCCTGGACTCCTCACAGTTCCTTCATATACCTGGCCTGTGTGGGTTGCCAGCAGCCCATCATAGCTTGTGATGTTGGCATGTGCTCTGACCCCTCCTCACGGCTGGGTGTCTTGGCATATTCCCGTGAAGACCAGTGTTGTCACCGGCCTTCTGAGTCCAGAAGGGATAACACGGCTTACAAGAAACCGACTGCACACTTACGATGCAAACATAGGGTGTGGGAGGGAGAAAGAGATCGAGAAGCAGGGACAAGGAAGGGAGAGGAGGGAAATGAAAGTAGACACAGTGACACAGCCAGTCAGGAGAGAAAGACATGGGTGGGACCCAGCCGGAGCCTGAGGACAGAGAGGGAAGCAGCGGTGGATATAGCAGGAGAGAATCCTGTGTGTGTGTGTGTGTGTGTGTGTGTGTGTGTGTGTGTGTGTGTGTGTGTCTGGGGAGGCAGATTGTACCCCGCTCGGTGTCGGTCTGAGTCGTCCCACTGTCTGGAACAGGGGGGTGGCATGGTTCCACTAAAGGTCATGAGTGTGTGTCTGAAATGCTCTCTTTTGACGGAACTGCTAGAAAACGTGCACAGCCTGTGAATGTGAAGGTGGGTGTGCGGCCTGTGTAACTCTCCCATTTGGCATCGAAACGTTTCCTTGCCTTATCTGCTCTGAGTGAAGGCTGCTTTGTGCTACCCTAGCTCTGGTAGCATGGGGACACATGCCTCACGTCCACAAATAATGTTTGAGAGAAGCCTGCAGGCCAACGCTGGCGGAGACCTAGAGGAAGCAGGTCCAAGTCCCCAAGTCCCCCCATCCCCAACAAGCGCCCCTGTCCAAGGCCTTACATTGGATCCCAGAACACACCAACCCAGGGCCAGGGACCACTGCCCAGCTCTCCTCCTTGGGGGCCATCGTCCCAAGGCACCTTGCTCTGAGGGCCCAGCCCTCCTGCACAACAGCCCCCGCCATCACCCACCACCACAAGGAAGGATACAGCCTGGGCCCAGAAGCCAGGGATGTGCTTGATGATGGCCCTTCTGTGATCCAGGTAAGAAATGTGCCTCCGAACAATCCTGTGCTTCAGCCGCCATAAGGCCCTGGAATCTTGGGCATTCCCAGCGCTGATCTCCAGCTGAAGACGCTCCAGAACTGCCAGCGGGTCCTGGGCTGAGGCAGGACGCAGCACTGGCTCTTGCTGCTGCAGCTCCTGTGAGAGCTGGGGCCTCCACCTCTGCATCTGCCTCAGGCTTCTCCTCTTGCTCCGGAATCTCCTCCAGCTGCTGTCTCTCCTCCTCTACCTCCTCCTGCTCAGGCATGTCCTCTGCTTCTGGCTTGGCTTCCTCAGAATTCTCCTCTCCAGTCACCTCTTCCTCAGTCGCCTCCCCGTCCTCTTCTTCCACCCCGATCACCACCTCAGCCGCCATAATTCCTTCATCCAATATCACCACCAATTCCTCCGCTGCGCTTGCCACCTGTATCTCACACCCGGTGTGGGTTTCTTGCACAGGATGGGCGCTTGCCACCCCTGAACCTGGGGACTGCGGGCAGCCCACGCCCTCCAGCGCCCCTGCATTCCCGCGGGCCGTGGACTCTCGACATTTCTCATCCAGGACGATCAGGGACCAGGGTCGACCGGAATCACCGCTTTTTCCGGACCGCGACACGCTGACCATGACGACCGGCACCGGCCCCAGTGTAGCTAGGGCAGCCTCAGGACAAGGACAGGGAAATGGCAGCAGGTGGACGGTGCCTTGGCCGCAAGGCCTTGAGCTCCCTGCTGCCTACCGCCACAGTCCGCCCAAGTTGGGTGCAGGCACACAGGCTCTGGGATTTCACGACTCCGCATTGGCTGTGGCTGCTGTGGAGGAGAGGCTGAGACAGAGGCAGTGAAGAGTGTGTGCATGCGGCCTGGGGGCGAAGTGGTTCCATGGCAGGTCAGGCCCGCTGGACAGGTTGGTGGAGCAATCAGTTGCAAGACAGCAAGACAGGGTGTTGGCCACCAGCTAACGTGCGCCAGCGGCCGGTCCGGGCTCTGGAGTAGGGCCCAGCCGCCAGCCTGGACCCCGTTTGGCCGCATGTCCTCTTCAGTGCTGTCACCTTCCAGGCCTGACTCGCGAAGTCCCGTGTCACACAGTCTGTATTCGCTTGTACACCCTTTCCCCAGAGGCTTCACTCCGGGCAGCAGAGCATTCAGCACAGGAATGTCCACAGCGTGATCCACTGCCTGCTCCACCCCTTTGCCCCTTTTTCATGAAGCTGGGGCAAGCCTGGAGAAGTCCTTAGGTGTCGCGCCTACCGGGGCCACATGGCCGTCTGCACGGTTTCTCCTCCTTGGCCATCAGCCTGAGGGCAGCGGTAAGGTGGGTGCCCACCCAGAACCAGTGACACCCACTCTAGACCCACCCCACCGCCGTGTCCTTGCAAGAAAGCAGCTCAGTAGAACTCACTGCACTGCAAGTCAGAGCAAACAACAACCCCAACAGCCCCATCTGCCACTGGTGCCCTACTGATCTCCGTACAGAGCACCAGGGAGATGGGGTAGTAGGATTTAGCAGTTTCCTCCGGTCCGGAAATCTAACCTTCCACTAAAAGGAGGACGACTCCAAGCAGGGCGCTTAGGGGCCCTTCACCAAGAATTACAAACTTGTCTGTGTCTGTCTCTGAGAAAGCCCCATGCCTGTTGTCACTAGTACACATGAAAGTAGACGAGTTCCCTCCACATTTCCCAGGCGCCAACGAGAATTCTGAAGAAGCGTGCACGCAGACACAGAATGTCCACTGAAAGAGACACACAGGGAGATAGAGATATAGAGGGAGAGAGAGAGACACATGCAAGCAGATGAAGGAAGGACGAGTGGACGGGAAGACCGGCCTGGAGAGGGAGAGTCACAGGGAGATTGGCGGGAGAGACAGGGAGGAGGAGCAAGACAAGAAGAGACAGAGGGGCACCTATTACAAGGAAGACAGGTGGAGACAGGGGGAGGCATTAGTGAGGGAGAGGAGGGATACAAAGACAAAGAGACCTGGAAGGGTAGTGGGAGGGAGGGGCAGGAAGAAGACAAGGGAGGGGGAGGCAAGGGGAGGGTAAGAGGAAGGACTGCAGGGGCAGCTGAGGCAGAGACAGGTGGGCTGACTCTGACGACAGGGCAACTGCAGTGTGCAGTTTCACCTGGTGAAGTTCACCTGTGTAATTTCCACAGAAACGAATGCTGTACAGTGGTCAGCCCTCAGCACAAATGGCACCGTTCTCACCTGGATCTTAAGGGCAGTCTGGAACGATCCCTGAACTAGAAGGAAGCTGCAGTGAGGTCACTCTGGGTGAGGAAGAGGGCACCGCAGGGAAGAAAGCAAGGACCCGATCCCCACAGTGCTACTGGAAGCCCTGTACTTACCAGGAGCAGACAGGAAATGGGATTGCCGGAAAGAGACCGCAGAGACCTAGGGACAGCACTTGCAGGAAGAAATCACGTCCCCAAGCTCGGCAAATTCAAGCAAAAGCAGAGGCTGCACATCCATGGAAGTCAATGCTTTCCGAGTGGAACCAATGAGGTTCTCACAGATGCCCAGGATATGTGCTCCACTCTGAAGCCCCTCACCTCTGGCAAGCTTCTCATCCAAAGTGACTCATCACAGAGAAAGGGTGCACCGTGAGCAAAAGAGCCAAGATCTCCTTCGCATCCCCGGACGCAGACAGGTGATCCGCCCAGTAATCTCAATCCAACGTATGGTGATAAAGTTTACATTCCACAACAGTGATGGAGGAAACTCGCACCCGAAGGGAGGACAATGAGTGAGAACGGCATCCCAGGCTGTAAGGTAAGGACAGACGTCAAGCTGTATTGACAAGTCACGAGACCGTGACTCAAATGTCTGTACAGACACAGAGTGTCTGCACAAGCATGAGGGCTGGATAGTTGGAAGCAGGTAGCTCGATTTCTAAGTCTGGGCTGCCCGTATGATATGAAAGGCTAACACGTGCAAGCAGAGCTATGCCCATGTGATGCGGATCAGCTTCCTGAGGCGGTACTTTGTACCCTGTGGATGACCTGGGAGACCCATGCAGGCGGGCTCCTTGTGCACCTCTGCCACCGGGCACATATGTGGGAAACGTAGGGTCAAAGGGTTCCCCGTCGGACTTAGTGTGGCTCACCCTTCAGCGGGTGCATTGATCATCAGTGCAGAGAGCACTGGGCTCCCTGAAAGAGACCAACCCCTGACAGAAACACAGTGGTGGTGACCCCTGCTTGATGGACTCCTGAGGAGATTAAAAGGAGTTAAAGGCATGCAGTCCACCAGAGAGTAGAGAGGTGTTAAGCAGGGGAGGGTGCGATGAGGAGGTGTCGGGCCTAGGGTGTGAAGAGGCAATCATGCCATGTGCATGAGTTCTGGAGATCTAACTTGCACAGGGCAGCCGTAAGGAACGCTTCACCGCATCGTCAGGGTTCTCAGAGCTAAGTGCTCTCACCACAAATATAGACGGTTTGCTGAGAAATGTCCCGGTGAAGGTGGCTGGACGGAGCGCTTGCACGTGAAGGATACGGGCACCTCCGTGACTGCCCGTTGTGTACCTCAATCACGCACTAGTCTTGGTGGACTAAGCTGAGCTCAGTACCTTGCAGTCAAAGGTGTCTGCATGGTTCCCGCAAACATGAATCAGACTCCCAGGTAGGAAGTAATGGACAAATGAGAGACCAGAACACACAGGAGGCACACGGAAACGAGACACACGCGGAAGGGGGAAGTCTCTCCTAGCCAGGAACATGCCACATGGCAAAAGAGTAAGTGGGAAAACGTTGCTAGACCGCTTTTCACACTTTAACCCTGCATCTGCAACATGCAAGCCAGTGACATTTGAGCCCTAGGGTCCAAAGCATTTGAAAACAGAAGGACGGAAAATAGAGGTGCGACTTAATGCTCACAGCAAGGCAGCTGCATTTGGGGACATTAACTGGCTGGCAGTGAGTGCATGGCCAATCCTCTGACGAAGGTCCTAAGGGCACGGAAGGATTTCTGGCTCCGGGAACATATAAGAGAACACGCAGAAGCCCCTCCACCTGACAGCAGGACAGCAATTGGATCTGTCAGTGGAAGAAAGGGGTTGAATTCAGAGGGAAACACACTCAAGCGCAGAAGCATACACCAAAGACAAGACAGGCCAGCAGAGCCGCAGCTGACACAACACGCAGGTGTGCAGAGACAAAGGAGGTTACACGGGTACAGCTGTGCCCACTTAGGCCAGGCAAGGAGGCATCACCAGAGAGGCGTTGGCACAGGCAAAGCCAGGAAAGGACACCGACACACCAGGGCTCACTCAGGGAGACAGAGGAGCAGAGGCAATGCAAGACATTTCCTGTACACAGAGAACAACTGGACGATGCCGACAGGCCAATGAGGGACACATGTGGTCCAGAGACATGGAAGTCAGAAGGCTCCTGAATTGCCGAGGGTGTCCCCTGTCGAGGGACAGCACTCTGGAGCCCACACACGCTGGTGTTGTGGTGGAAGAGGCCGCTAGGCAGCACATACAGTTGTGCAGGGGATTTAGCCGCTCCTGGACCCTGGGGCTCCCCAGGGAGTGCAGCGGCTACGGGAGGACACCCGGGGCTGGGGCTGCAGGGTGTGCAGCACGAGGGCTGTAATCCCTCAGACACAGAGCACCCAGGCCTCTGATCATGGACCCTGGACACAAGTGTCCACACTTGAGGGTTTGGCTCTGGGGGCCGTGAGGACATTCCACACCCACACCTTGCCCGTACCTTCTCTTTGGGACAGGCCGGGCGGAAAAATCACCCTGGCCCCTCAGCAGGTATTGGCGCAATATATGAACATGTGGGGGACCCTGTGTTCCCCTGTCCCGTAAAGTGTTCCTGCCTGGCAAGACCTATCAAGTAACGGCCTGCTTGTGCAGAAAGATGCCCCAAAGTGCCCAGCCTCATGACCACTGAGACCGTATTCCCACTGCAGAATCATTGGCCATACTTTCTTTGGATGTTCACACCCAAAGACACGGGCCAGCACAGTGAGCTTTTCCAGGGTACCCCGATGTTTACACATTAAGCAGCTGTGTAAGACAGCTGCTTCTCCAGCCAGTGTGCAGACAGCAGCGAGAGAAAGACCTGCCTTCCCTTCTAGAGAGTGTGACAGGCTCAGCCCTTGAAGAGTTATGGCTTGGGCGTACAGATCCCCAACTCCGCAGCATGCTGACACCCCACTGACCATGTTGTCTGCATAGTGGTAAGGGCAAGAAGCCTCCATGCATTGGGACTGCCAACACCTTCTCTGGAATAGAGACACTGCAGAGAAGACCCTTCTACTGCAGAGCTGTGCAGTGGGGATCCTGGGGGGCTTGGGCAACTTGGGAGACAGGAAGATTAATGTGGGGATGTCAGTCTCAGGCACGCTGTAATGCGGGCCGTGTAACTTGGGGATAGAGAAGAGCCTGCGATGGACAGGGCTGAACTCTGTCTATTGCAATGCTAGCACGGTGGAGCTTTTGCCGCATCCCTAGCACAGACATGTCTAGCAAGCAGCCATCTGCTGTGTAAGGAGTACCCCAGCACTCTCCTCTTCCCAGGTGAGGCTAGTCCCAGTCCTTTATACCATCCAGGCCTGCCCGGGACCTCTGCACAGAATGCTAAGGCTGCACAAGTCCATCGTTCCCTATGTCGCCGAGGCAGACTTTGTCCAGACACTGAGGCCAAGGAACGCAGGCTGCCCGGGACGAGGCGACCTCTCTGCGCGCCTGCTGGTGTTTTGCCCTTGGGAGTCTTCTCACAAGTCTCACATGGCGTGTTGGACACACGGCATAAGCCTGTGGACCCAGAGGAAGAACAGCATCCGACTCATCACGGCTGATGATGAGAGGGCAGCGCGCACACGGGAGAGGATGGCGTGTCCGTGGCCATTAAGAGCCCCACCTCCCCGCGACCCTCCCCTCTGTTGGCTTGCAATCTGGGCCACCCATTTGTAACCTGAGGTCATTTCAGAAACAGCGAAGTTCACACAAGGGCATCAGTACTAGGACACCTTCAGGAGTCTTGTAGGTGTGAGTGTGTGATCAAATTTGTTGATCAAAAAATGGGTGTTTTGTTTTGTTCACAATTTTATTTTCAACATTCATTCTCAAATTTGTTATGCTTTAATATATGATTTTTAAAAAGCTCCTTCAAAATAAGATTTGGTTTTCAATATTGCAACACCTCTTAAATTTTCATTTATGGAAAATTGGGATAAGAAGTTTGTAGTCAATATTTGAAAGCTTCTCAAATTCATTCCATCTGACAATATTGCCCAAATTGCTGATATTTTATTTGATTTTACAATGTCTCAACTTATCTTTTTAAAATTTATTTATTTTGAAAGAGAGAGAGATAAAGAGACATCGAGACAGAGAAAGAGACAGAGAGGGACAGTTCAGAGGAGGGGCACAGAGGTGGTGAGATAAAATCTCAATCGTGAATTAGTAATCCAAAAGCTCTGAAGAAACAAACTCCAGGACCAGATCAATTCTACTATAAACTTGAAGAAGAGTTACTCCCTGTTCTTCTCAAAGGAATTACAACTTCATTCTATGAGACCAGCATTAACTTGATATCAAAATCTGAAAACTAGTCCACTAAGAAAAAAAGGACAAGCCCATATGTTTAATGAACATAGACGCAAATATCCTCAAGAAAATACTTGCACACTGACTCTAATAATACTTTATTAAAAAAGTATTCACCACAATTGAGGGAGATTTTTTCCTGGTTTGCAAGTATAGTCCAATATTCACAAATCAATTAACACGTTACAGTACACCAATGAGATAAAGGAGAAGAGCCACATTATCATTTCAACAGATGCAGGAAAAGCATTTGAAGAAGGACAACATCCATTCATGATAAACACCCTCGGCAAATTAGGTTTAGAGGAAAAATACCTCAACATAATAAAGGCCATCTATGAAAAATTCATAGCTAAAATCTTTTTGAATGGGGAAAACCTGAAAGCTTTTCCCATAAGCTTAGGAACAAGACAAGGATGTCCACTCCCACCACGTTTTTATTCAAAACAGTACTAGAACTCCTAGCCACAGCAATTAGACACTAAAAAGAAGTAAAAGGCAATGGAATCAATAAAGAAGAAGAAAATGTTCTCGATTTATAGAGGACATGATACTCTACTGTAGAAAACCTGAAAGATTCCACGGACAAAAGTGTGAGAACTGAAGAACGAATTCAGTAAAGTCATAGGGTACAATCAACATACAGAAATCTCTTGCATTTGTATACACTAATAATGAAGCCGCAGAAAGACAGATTAAGAAAACAATCCCATTTATAATTGGATCAAAAAAATAAGATATCTACGGGTAAACTCATACATAGAGGTGAATAAACTATACTCTGAAATCTATTAAATAAGGTTGAAAGAAACTGAGGTCAACACCAAGAAATGGATAATTCCATGCTCATGGATTGAAAGGGCAAATAATGTTAAAATGTCTATGTTACCAAAGCGATCTACATATTATATGTAACACCAATGAAAACACCAACGGCATTTCTCACAGAACTAGAACAAACAGTCCTAAACGTTATATGGGACCACCAAAGAACCTGAAGAGCAAAGCAATCTTAAGCAAGCAAACAAACAAACAAACAAACAAACAAACAAACAAGCAGACAGACAAACAAAGAAACACTGGAGGCATCACAAACTCCAGATATCAAGTTATACTGCAAAGCTGTAGTTATCAAAACTGCATGGTACTGGCACAAACTGGAACGTAGACCAATGGAACAGAACAGAATACCTAGAAATAAACCCACAAGTATCTGGTCTATTCATCTTTGACAGAGCAAGAAAGCATATAAAATGGGAAAAAGGTATTCTCTTTAGCAAATGGTGTTGGAAAACTGAACAGAAATGTGGAAAAGAACGAAACTGGACCACTTTCTTACAAAACACATGAAAATAAATCCAAAATGGATTAGAGATAAAAATCCTAGAAGAGAACACAGGCAGTAATTTTTTGACATTAGCCAAAGAAACGTTTTCTAGGTATATCTCCTGAGACAAAAGCAAAAATACAAAAACAAAAGCAAAATAAACTATTGGGATTGCATCCAGATAAAAAGCTTCTGCACAGCTAAGGAAAAACTCCACAAAAATAAAGGGCAACCTACAGAATGGGAGAAGCTATTTGCAAATGACATATCCAGGAATGGATTAGTATCCTCTATATAAAGAACTTACAAAACTCAATACTGAAAAACGAAATTATCCAATTACAAAATGGGCAGAAGACCTTAACAGACACTCCTCCATGAAGACATCCAGATGGCCAACAGACACGTGAAAAGATGTTTATCATCACTTACCATCAGGAAATTGCAAGTCAAAAGGACAATGAGATACCACCTCACACTCTTTGGAATAGCTAAAATCAGCAACACAATGAACAACAGGTGTTGAGGAGGATATGGAAAAAGAACTTTTGCACTGTTGATAGGAATGCAAACTGGTGCAGTCACTGTGGAAAACATAGTGGGTTCCCAGGAACGTGAAAACAACAACTGCAGCAATCACACTACTGTGTATTTACCCAAAGAATCCAGAAACGATTATTCAAAGGGAGACAAGAACCCTGATAATTTTGGCAGCATTATGGGACAGCCACGTGTCCATCAAATGATGAATGGATACAGATTTGGTATGTATATATGATGTGGTATATAATGTGGTATGATACACACATAATTATATGATGTGGTATCTTATGTATAATACCCACACACAGGGGAATAGTACTCAGCCATGTAAAATAATGAAATCTTGCCATCTGCAACAACATGAATGGAGCTAGGGAATATAATGCTAGGCAAAATAAGTCGGTCAGAGACAGACAGATACCATATGACTTCATTCATATGTGAAATTTAAGAAAATAAACAAATGATCAAATGTTGGGGAAACAGAGTAATAGACAAATCAAGAAACATACACTTCTTTATAGATAACAACATGCTGGTTACCAGTGTGTGTGTGTGGGGGGTCAGTGAGTGAAATATGTGATGGGGATTAAGGAGTGCACTTGTTGCCATGAGTACTGGGTATTGTAAGGAATTGCTGAATCATTATATTGTACATCTGAAACTAATATAACACTATATGTGAAAAAAAATAGGGGCATCCTGGTGGCTCAGTTGGTTGACCATCCAACTTTGGCTCAGGTCATGATCTCGCAGTTCATGGATTCAAGCCCTACATTGGGCTCACTGCTGTAGCATCATGCCCACTTCAGATATGCTATTCCTCTCTCTCTGACCCTGCTTGCATTCTCTCAGAAAGAAATAAAATATTGTTTCAAAACCATAAAATATTTAAAAATAAATTCAATTTATAAGAAAAAGAAAAAAAAAACATTTTAGACCACCTAATTAAATTACTGGATTTTCTGATATTTTAGGTATCAGGAAATTCATTTGTTTGCACATGTGTTATTATATCATTTTAGGTATTCTCTGTCCCGTCCTGTTTGGATAATAATAATAATAATAATAATAATAATAATAATAATAATAATAATAGCAGTAATAATAGGATTCTATATAAGGGGTGTTTGCTATGTTTCAGATCTTGTTCTAAACTCTTTAGATGATCATTATATTCATCTCTTGGTCTTACATATATGAGAACTAAAACACAAAAGCATTAAAAAATTGTGTGCCGATGATCATACACCTAGTACTGGTGAGACAGGATGTCAACTTGGGTGAGTTGGCACTAGAGGACACTATTTCATGCCACCTCTCAGTTCCATCACATGCCACCTGTGTTGACCTTGCGAGCAGACAAATTCCTTAACCTGTGAACTTCTTCACTTTGCTGATGTGTAAAAGGAGGTTAATAGTAACCCCTCCCTCATAGGGCCCTAAGGAGAACGACATGAAGTACTTGTGAAATGTTCAGAACCTCACCGGTATGAGTAAGAACTAAGTAAGTGTTGGCAAGAAACCTCTCAGCCAGGCTAGCTGGTCCCCAAGTCTTACTCATTTGCTCCAGTGTTAGAGTTATGGGGTTATGCTAGTTTTTCAAAGAAATGACTTGCATCGCTTTCATTCTCTTGCTTCTTTTTCTTAAACCAGTTGTAGTCAGTTACATTGTGTCCAAAACATTCATTGTCTGTTTTATTGGCATATGTACATAGGAGTTTTTAATAACCAAAAGCTCTATAATGTTACCATGTTTTACTTTAATAATTTGGTTTCCTTGAATTTTCTGTTTACAAGAAAAAAAGTTTAATTTTACTGACTTGGTAACTTGGTTAACTTTTTAATTTCTTGGTTAAATACAAAAGTTTTTGTATTTAAGGAAAACACCTAACACTTTCAAGTTGCCCTTGTACAGCTTTGATCATATCTGACAATTACTTTTTGGTGCTATTCCTAATCAACCTGCTTTTTTGGGTGTTGTCCCAATCACATTGTTCAGTGAGCTCCTTTCTGGGTCACATTTGTTCCCTCTCCAATTGCTCTCTCAGGCTACTCTCACCTCAGGGGCTTCTCTTCTAAGACTGAAATTCTCTTGACTTTGTTTATCTCCTTCCAACAAGTGTCAATTATACATAACTGCGATGAAGGAAGGGAGATCAGATTTTTCATGAGTCCTCCTGATGATATTACATGATCCAGGCTCACAAGGTAACAATTTAGCATTCTCCTATACATACAAGAAATAATTAGAAATATGGTCAGAGAATTGGCGGCATTTGCCATAACAGAAGTAAAAGGAGAAGGAGGTGGAAGGAGGGAAGGCAGGAAGGCAGGAAGCCAGGAAGGCAGGAAGGCACGAAGGAAGGAAGGAAGGAAGGAAGGAAGGAAGGAAGGAAGGAAGGAAGGAAGGAAGGAAGGAAGGAAGGAAGGAAGGAAGGAAGGACGGACGAAGGAACGAAGGAACGAAGGGGGGAAAGAAGGAAGGAGGGAACTTAACAAGAAACATGAAAGAAGTATATAAATAAGCCTTTCAGAAAACTTTAAACTCATCTGAGAGATATTTTTTTTAAAAAAGCTTAAATATAAACATTCCCTCTGTTGGAATAGGAAAAGTTATTATTGTAAGAATGCCAACTAAATTACTATGGAAGTTTGTTGCAAGCCCAATAAAATATGGATTTTTAAAATCAGATCAGCTGGTTCTAAGATTTTTGTATAAATACCAAAATTCAAGCTGATTCAGAAAAATTTTTCTGAAAAGGAAGCATATGTATTAGGTGAGTTCTACCAGATAAAAAATTATGTTATAAAGCAAATGTGGTTCAGCTGAATGAATGAATCATCATAGAGAATCCAGAAGTAGGTTCAAAGCATATGCAAATTTAGTATATAACTAAGTGAAACTTTCAAAGCTAATGCATTGTTCGAATGATAGTAACAATGATACTATTCATGAAGTCAATACTTTTCGTATAAATGTCTTAATTTGCATTATGTCATATTATTATATGCTATAATATTGTTACCAATGTTATATGTTTTCTTATAAAAATGCATCTATAAAATCCTAGGAGAAAACAAGAAAGTTATTTTTCTATTCTCTATTGGGAAAAGCCTTCTTAATATTTACTGAGCGTTTGTTTCTAAGAAATTTTAAGCACTTACGTATTTATTTATTTAATTATTGAATTTCCACACTGTGATAATGCCCATTTCACAAAAGAGAAAGCAAAGAACAAAAAAGGTAAGGGGACTTTATTTGTTTCCCTATAGCTCAAGATGGAAGTACATAGTCAGATAGTTTTACTCTAGAGCGTGTGTTCTCAAACGTGATGATAACAACTGACAAACACCAGAGAGAGCAGAAACAATGGTGGAACCCAGTGGAAGGCCATGGGCTCAAACCCCTCCCTGGCCTTAAAAGGTCGGCAGTATCTGCCTGCACTTGTCCACAGGTGGGTCATTGTTAGCATAGGCATAAAAATGTCTTGGCATCATTACTTAACCTGTGAACAAGTGGCAGTATGGCCCTGGTTGCAGACAAGGAAATTTTGCCTACCACCAGGGAGCGATGTGTGAGAGGCAGTCTTATAAACTGGGAAATTAGTTATGCTGTACCTGGCAGCACCTTAATCTGGAAATACAAAATTCCATTATAAACAACCTATGCGTTTCCCCCTAAGAGTAAAAAAAAAAAAAAAAAAAAAAAAAAGAAAAAAAAGAAACAAAAAAGCCCAGGAGGCAAGCTTACCCCATACGTGCAAGGAGGATGGTTTCCCACATGTTGTTTAAGAAGTGTCTTTTACGTGGATCAAAGGAAAATATAACTTTCTTAGGCAAGATTTAAGTGTCAAAGCATTCATTTTTGCCAACGCATCAACACAGTCATCTGCAGAATCACTTTAAATCTTATCTCACTGCCTTCCCCAGTTTTATTACAAATGGAGAAGATATTTTTTTATGTAAGTCAATCTATGAAGTCCTAGGAGAAAATATGGGGGAATTATTCTTATAATCCAGAATGACAATGATCTTTCTAAAATAGGGGTGGACATTAAGCTCAGATGTAACGATAGTAGAGAAGGATCATTTTTATTATATTGAACATACATTTTTTTAATTTTGTAAAGAAAAAATAAAGACAAAAAAAAAACAGGAAAAGAAAAAAAAAAGTGAGTTTCCTGGGTGGCTTGGTAGGTTAAGCCTCCAAATTCGACTCAGGACACGATCTCTTGGTTTGTGCGTTTGAGCCCTGCATCTAGCTCTTTGCTGAAAGCTCAGAGTCAGGAGTCTGTTTCAGATTCTCTGTCTCCCTCTCTCTCTTCTCCTTCCCTTCTCTCTCTCTCTCTCTCTCTCTCTCTCTCTCTCTCTCTCTCTCACAAAATAAATAAACATTAAGTTAAAAAAATAAAAAAAATTAAAAAAAAGGCAAATGAAAATTAGTGGAAATATTTGCCCCACCAATAGAAACACAGAAGACAAATTCCCATAATGCTTATATTGCTTTTTTTTTAAGCCACAGTGTAAAACAAAACAAATATCCAATAGAAGGAATAGAGGAAAGAAAAAGGAAGTTCACCAGAAAACAAGCATAAATGACTTTTAAAAACTGTAAAGACGTACCACCACAATTTTGGAAAGCAATTGCAAATAAAAATGAAATACTACTACTCTTCTATTGGACAAAAACATTGGTAATGCCCACTATAGATAAGGGAAGAGGAAAGAGGCATTTCAGAAATGTAATTGGCGAACTGGTACCTCTTCTTTGGAAGACAGTTTAACATGATAATGGTAAAAATAACACTAATAACATCTATTGAGTATTTGGCATGTTGGACAGACACTGATCTATTTCACATAGTTCAATTTAATTATTCCTCATAACAACCAAATGAAGTGCTTTATATTACTACCCCTCTGAGAAATCAGAGGCACAAGAAGATTAAGACATGTGCTGTGAATGGAGTAGCTGAATTCAAACTCAGTATTAAAAATTCAGTTTACAATACCAAACTTGACAATATCCATAAAAACTCAACATATTTATACCTGTTATCTGTACACCTTCATGAGGGTTAGGTTTTTCCCCACGACACAGAACAAGGAAGAACTATGGTTTTAACAGGGTAAAAGTGGATTTCTCTCCCAAATCAATGAACTTTGGAGGTATACAGTTCAAGTCTGATTCGGCAGCTGTATTCTATGAAGTGCATAGAAATCTATTTCCTACCAGCTCTTGCTGGAAGAATCTCAGTTCATTTTCCATCCAAACGGTTTGGCCCTAGAGTTCAGGATCCAAGGCAGCATGTGAATGACATCAAAGAAAAAATAAAGGACACAAGGCACACAGGTGTCTCAACTTTCTCAGAAGCTGCCACATGACACTTCCTCTTATATTGTTTTGGCTGTAAGGGAAGCTGGGGTATGTAGTCCTAATTCTGAGTGCCCGTCGGCACAGCTCAGCGCTGGTAATAACCTGCAAGGGAAGGAGGTGGAGGAATGGATGTGGAAGAGGTTCTTTCTGTCCTACTGATACCACAATTCCAGTTCTAAAAATTTCCCAAGATTTTTACATTACAAATCTTCCTTGATTTAGGATGGAGTCACCACTAGATAAAACCAGTGTGAGTGGAAACTATTCTAACCCAAAAATGCATGTAACACACGTAAAGTGCTGAATATCATAGTTTAGTCTAGCCTCTATTATGTGTGTTCAGAATAGTTGCATGAGCTGAAATTATGAGACCTCATCTAACACACAGCCTATGTTCCATTAAAGTTTAACTGTCTCATGTATTTCAGTGAATACTGTGTTGAAAGCATAAACACAACGGTTGTGTGAGTACAGAATGGCTGTAAGCATATAGATTGTTCACCACCATGATCATGTGGTGGACTGGATGTGGCTGGATGCTCTGCCAGGCATCACAGGAGAGGGTCGTATCGCCTCTCATTAGCACTGGGAGAGGTCAAAAAGTTAAATTTGAAATACAATTTATCTTCGAAAACGTTTAATGTTTATTCAAGTTTGGAGAGAAAGAGAGACAGAAAGAGTGCGAGCATGGAAGGGGCCGAGAGAGAGACACACACACACAGAATCTCAAGTCAGCCCCAGGATGCAAGTTGTCAGCATAGCCTGAGGCAGGCTTGAACTCACGAGCCATGAGATCTTGACATGAACTAAAGTCAGATGCTTACACCACTGAGCCAGCCAGGTGCTCTTCAAAGTACAATTTGTTAACAATGTTATCATTTTCACACCATTGTAAGGTCCAATAAATATAAGTCAAACAATATTAAGCCATGGACTGCTAATCCTCCATTCATGCTTGAAGATATATTTTTGATCATCCTAGGCCTGCCAGTAAGCTAACCTCCATGGACTGCATCGTTGAGGCTTTCTTGCCGTCTGGCTTCCATCCATAGTTGGCAGGTATACTAACAGGTAGCCAGAGAGCAAAAGAAAAGCAGTCATTATATGTACTCTGAACTCTGGAATTTTGGCAGTGGCTTATTCCTCAGTCTATGGCCACATCTCCTGTTAGGTGGCTTCTCTCCCAGCCGTGGGCTCATTGGCTTCCAGTAACACTTGTCCTTTCCTTGTCCCTTGGTGCCTGGGAGAGGTGAAGTCTTCTCTTGCTAGTCCCCAAGGACTCAACTACTTAGTTTGGAGGCCGTTTATCTCACCAGCACCTGTGTTCATAGTTCCTCCATTAAACTCTTTCCAGGTAAGGTTTTCGAGGCACCACCCACACTCTGCTGGACTCTGGCAGGCAAACATATGTACAAGGACTTTCACGGCAGCATTGTTTTCTATAGTCGTAGACTACAAACAAATTAAATACACATAAACAGGGGACAGATTAAATACCTCGAATGCAGCCAGGGTAGGAAATACCATGAAGTCTATTTAAAAAATAATGTCCCATTGGACCAGACACTTTAATTTTTAACAGGGCAAATCTCATGTCATACCTTTTCACAATCACAAAAATCATGTTTCTATAAAATGGAGAAGTGTAGATAATATCTTGGTACCAGCTATATGCATATTTGCATATATATATATATATATATATATATATATATATATATATATATATATATATATATATATATATATATATATATATATATGCAAAGTACATACCTTGAGATTCAGGAAAAAAAAACCTACAAACTGTTAAAAGTGGTCTTCTTCTGGGGAAGAATAATGGAGGCCTAGCGAAGACATAGATTTAGTTTCATTGAATAACTCGTTTTGCTACTATATGAATTTTTACAATGTGTATATTACCTTTAAAAAGCTCGTTAAAGGAAAAAAAAAGTTTTCCTTGGGATATATATAGGGAAGTTTATGAACATGACAATAACTCTCCTCTGATATTTCAATATTGCAGTTTGGATCCCAACTTCCTCCCCTCCCTACTCTGCCCACCCTTTATCCTCTCCCTCCATACAGGGTCACTAAACCCTCTTTTCTCATACAGGACAGCACTTCCGGGACTACTGTGGTCCTTACTGTGTGTTCCCCATGTTGTCACGGCTCTCACAGCACTTGAGTTTCATCATGATCCAGAATCATCTTACATCATATAGTTCTTATAGTTAAGCTTACAAAGCTTGGCCTGTTAGGAAATTAAATTACCTTTCATATTTCTTCAAAAAAATCTTACTCTCTCAGCTTACAACTCTTAGAATATGGTAAATTCTCCCACGATTGGCTAAAGGACACTCCAGTTGAAATCACATGCTCTAGTGTTACTCTGGAGTGAATTCATAGGAACAAAAGTCTTTATTGAGCCCTTTGTCTTCAGACCCATTCATTCCTTTATTTCTCAATTGAGCATCAATTTATTGAGTGTCTATTTTATTCCCAAACTGTAGGAGGTGCTAGAACTTCATGAATGGATAGTCCTGGTCCACAGAAATATTTAGTCCTATTGGAGACATGAAAATGTAAGATGTGTTGGGGCACCTGGGTGACTCAGTTGGTTAAGGGGCTGACTTCAGCTTGGGCCATTATCTCACAGCTTGTGAGTTCAAGATCCATGTAGGACTCTGTGCTGACAGCTGAGAGCTGGAGGCTGCTTTGGTCTACACCTCCTTGTCTCTCTGCCTCTCACCCACAGATGCTCTGTCTCTCTCTCCTCCAAAAATAAAAATACATGAATAAAACATAAACATTAGGAAAAAAATTAAGTGTAAGAGGTGTCAATTGAAGTGTGTATAGAGATTAGAGTCGGGGCATAGAAAGAGAGTGTTGGACCAGGATAAGTAACTAGAGCAACTTTCTAAGAGTATGAGAGACGGTGGGTAGTAATAAAAGGTGAGTAGGAGTGCCCTAGAGGGACTCGTGAAAGGGACGTCATGTAACACATTGGAAACAACATAAATTGAAGCCGGAAAGCAGGACACTTGAAGTAATGTATGACCTTTGATAGAAGAATAAAATGGTGAGTTAAGATGTCAGATGACATCATCAGTGTCGTCATCAGGCTGAAAAGAATCAAAAGGGAAGGGGAAAGGGATCAATTAAGAGTGTCTACTACAACACCAGACACATTAAAGATGCTCAACATCACTAACCAGAGAAACCTGAATCAAAACCACAATGACACATCAATTCACACCTGACAGAATGCCTATTATCAGCAAGACAAGAAATAACAAGTATTGGTGAGAAGGTAAGAGAAAAAGTAACACGAATGCACTCTTGGTGGGAATGTAAATAGGTGCAGCCACTCTAAGAAACAGAATGCAGGTTCGTCAAGAAATTAACTCAGAAGTACTATATCATCCAATAATTCCACTACTGGGTATTTACCTAAAGAAAACATAAACCCCAATTTGAAAAGAGGCATGGACCTCTGTGTTTATTAAAGCATTATTTATGATAGCCCGGCTATGGAAGCAGCCCAAGAGTCTGTCAACAGATGAATACATAAAGAAATGTAGTGTCCATATAATGGAATATAATTTAATTGTAAAAAAAAAAAAAAGGAATAAAACCCTGCCGTTTGCAACAACATGTGTAAACCTAGAGGGTATTATGCTACATGGGATTATTCCGATAAAAGGAAATACCATATAATTTCACTTTTATGTAGAAGCTAAAAAACAAAACAGAAAAAGAAAAGACAGATTCTTCAATATAGAGAACAAACTTCTGGTTACAATAAGAGAGGGGGTGGGGTGTGTGAGATAGGGAAAGGTGACTAAGAGTTACAAACTTCCTGTCACAGAATGCATAACTTACAGAGATGAAAAGTACAGCGCAGGAAATATAGTTGACATTACAACAACACGATATGGTGAAAAATGATGATTACACTTACCACGGAGAGCACTATGAATAATGTATAGAATTATCAAATCGCTATTTTATACACCTGAAACTAAAATAACACTGTATGTAATCTATACTTCAGTAATAGAAAATTAAAAATGAAAAAAAAAAAGGTCATCTATTACCGTTGTTATCTGGCAAATAAAAAAAAAAAGAGATAATAGGTTAGATATTTGATAGTTATTTTAGCCTGCCTTAAAATACGTACCAATTAAGATGCTTCATCAAAACATACCCATGGTGATAGGGAAGACATCTAGGCATAAAACAATAGGGCATATTAAGGAATTTGCTGATAGTTGATCATGAGAGTGTCTAAGGGCATGAACAATTGGCCCAGGACCAGTAAGGATGCAAAGGTGGGGGCAGGGTGTGGATGGGAAAGGTGTTTTCTCTCATGCTGGAGTGTGGGGGAACCACAGCTTGGAAGGCAGTGATGGAATAAGTTTTGCATGTTACAAAGTCCACTCTAAGGGGAGTAGAGATATGAGCTCCATCATGAGGCTCCACTGATGCCAAGCAAAGATACAGAAGGGTGCAGCATAGAGGGAATGTGGTTGCCATAGTATCCACAGAAGTGAGTTACTAATTGAATCATACTGGTGAGGGAATGAGAGGAATTACACTAGGATAAAGAATAAAAAATGGAGAAGGAAATTTTGGGAACATGTGCTCGTTTGTGGTTCTTTGTGAGATGACCTCTTCACAAAGCGTAGGACACAGTCAAGAATTGGAATGAGTCAATTTCCAATTTTTACTTATACCCTCTCCCTACATTCAGTGTGATTTTTCTCTACTGTGTAATGCCTGAACCTCTTGTCTCCTTCCTACTCCAACCTTGCCTAATTAATACCTACTCACTCTTTAAGGATTAGTTCAAGATACCACCCCATCTGAATAGTCCCTTTACACACTTCATCTCCTATCCCTGAAGGCTGAGTTACATCGATTTTCCCTTCACACTCTCCTAATGCTCCGTGCATCTTTGGACCATTACACCATAATTTCTGTCTCCCCTACATGATTGTAAGCTCCTTGTGACTGTAAGCGCCTTGTGAGTAGGGTCTACCCCCTCATCTCTAATGTCCCAAGCATATAGCACAGTGCTTCGTAAGACTCAGTTGGCTCTCAGTGATTGCCGAATGAATTAATGAATCTAGAGTGGGAATAGGAACATTTTTGTCTCTCATACTGCGGTTGTGGTTTAAACTTGTGTTGAAAGGTGTCATTATGAGGTCTGAGTGAGTGTTTGAAGGTGTCTACAATCTACGTTCTATTGATGAAATAAGAGCCATTTCCCAGGGAAAGGTGAAAAAGATAGGTTGAGGGAAATGATGGAGATATGGAATAGCTGCTGTGGGGAGAAGACCGCTTAAGATTGGCAAGAAGCTGTGGGGGTATGTTGACATCCACAACCATAAAATTAGAGTGAGTGACCCTAGTGACTGTGAGTCCCTGTAACAGTTCACTGGGCTGAGTGACACAGAGGATGGGCTGACAGGGTGGAGGACTCAGCCAAGCTTCAAGGCCACCAAAGCAGATGCAGCAGAGGACTAGGACGTTCCAGCACAAAGTGACATACTGAGGTATATACACTGCATTAGGAAGGGAAGTGGAGCCACAAGGGATGATATGCAGGGAAATGAGACGGAGGAAGGAGGGACCACAAGTCTCTATCGGGCTGAAGAAGAGAAATTGTGAAGTCAAGTAGTGAGGCACCTGGTTAGGGGAGGTTATCTTCTCAGATATTGACACGTTAAGTTTGACATTCTAGCAGAAGACATCTGGATGATCATAGAGCTCAAATACCATCACGGAAGTTAGCTACTGGAGGAAACTGACTCTTAAGATTGTAGGAGCCAGGAAATTTAAAGAACCCTGAAGCTACATTGCTAGAGCAATTTTACCAGGATTGTGAAATTGCCCACAACAGAGGTAGGAGCAACGTGAGAAGAAAGAGGAGTAGGAAGGGACTCCAGAAATTTCCATGAAGAAAAGGGTAGCACTCTGGGATTGAATAGATGGACTAAGGAGGTGAAGGAAGGAATTGCAGGGGAGTAGAAAGATCATGGCCTGGAGGTGGTAACAAGGGGCCTGTAGATCACTATCCAGCCTCTCCCCTAACCCTGAAGGAATTTTCTCTCTGCTGGAGCAATGTTCCAACCTCTAGAACCTACACAGCATTTATCTTTGTTCCTCATTCTGGCATCTTGATTCTGCTTGCTGAGTCATCTCTTAAATGGAGTCCCCAGTGTGATTCTTTTTTTTTTCCGCATGGCCATCACTACATGTCCCAGAATGTTATGACATCAAAACGAATATGGCCTGTTTTTCATTCCTTCATGTGACCAATGGGACCAAGTCTACTGGACGTAGACTGAGTTTCACTCCAAATGATGACGGACTCAACATGCTACTTTGCCCAAGAAATCTACTTGTATCTTAGAAGATCCTCCCAGAAATAACAGTGTTACCCAACCCACCAGCAGAGTTGGCAAGTAAGGCAGCCTGCTAAGAACACATCAAAATGCAAACATGTTTTCTAGTGATGCATCTATTAGCATGTAGGCAGGTAGTCCAAAGCCAAAGAAGTAAATTATTTTAAGTTAGGGAATGAAAGGAAGGTAAACTGCCATAAAGGTATTTTAAACTGTTGGGAAAAAGGAGTAGAATATGAGTGTCATAAACTCACAATCATTCATACAGGACATCATACATATATTCCAGGAATTTTAAGATAGTAACATGTGGTTCATATGGTAGAGAAAGCGCCACTATTGCCACCTCTTTATGCTCTGCCTATACGTGGTCACCATGAAAGCTGCCTGACACCTACTAAAAACCCAATTAATAACAGATGATAACGGAGCGCCCATGAAATACCATGGAAGACATGTGTGGGCAGAGGTTAGGAAGCCCAGAACATGGTCCCTGCCCTTAAGAAACCTGAAACGTAAGGGAAAGTGAAGTGAAACCAATAAGAGTTAAAACCTGTGTTAAAATAACTGGTTGACTTCTAGTCAGCATCAAGAATCAGACATGTTATTGCTGTGGAACTGTGAACATCGCCTCTGTGTTAAAGAGTTCTCTTGAGTTTTATAATGTTGCAAAAAACTGGCCTTTTCCGAGCCTGGGCAATTCCCAAACTTGTGCATTGTGACACAAGCCTATCAGAGCAGCGGGCTCCTTATATGCTGCTTCCTGCAGAATGAGCTGGCAGTTTTATCTCTCTTCCACACCACCTGGCTTAGCAAATTAGATCATAATAGGGCTATTGTCTCAGAGACAATAAGAGGCATCTGTAACTGAAGGAGACCATGATGATATCTTCTAAAGAGACTTTGAAGACTAGAAAGGTCAACAAGACGAGTATAACTATCATCGTTTTTTTTTTTAAACCCGTCCTTCTCTTCCTCTGTTATACATGCTACCCTTTAGTAAAATATATAAAATCAACACATTTCTTTTATCTTGGCACAGAGTGTTGTGAGAAAGACTAACTTACATTATGTAGCACATTTTTATGTACAAAATCCTTCTGCATATATGAACTCTTTTGGTCCTCAAAGCAAACAGTATAGAAGTAAGAATCGTTGACACAATTTACAGAAGGTCATTTGGGGTTTCGGCTCCATTCACTGCACCACTACATGTGAGGAAACAGTTACCTTTCCCACTCTCATGAGCAGGAGCTCCTCTCCTTGTAGATCAGAAAAGTCTTGTTCTAAATGTCACCACTGTTTCGAGGCTCTGCCTCTCCTACCTGCCAATTCTTTCTACTAATTCTCTCCAGTCAATTCAATTCAATTCAATTCAATTCAATTCAGTACATTCAATTCAATTCAACTCCATTCAATTCAATTCAATTTAATTGACAATTAACAAAAGCTACCCATAAGTCAACCTGTATACTAGGAGCTGCAATGACCAAATTGACCCCCTCAAGGAGTGGCTAAATTATCTAGGGAGACAGGGATGCAAATTATTACAATATGGCAAAAATTACGGTACAGGGCACTGCACATGGTACCACAAGAGCTCCAAGAAGGGACTAATTAACTCTGACTGGTGGGATTAACTAAGTAATGGTTGAGGCAAATTTGAAATATGAGTGATTATGGTAGAGAGGGCTTCTCAGGCAGATGCAACCTTACCTATGCCAAGGTAAAGAAGTGGGGAACCGCAGGAAGTTCAATCTAGTTCCTGCACATAGCAACATCCTATGTAATTGGAGGAAAGCAGCGCAAAAGTTACTTGATGGCCACTGACTCAAGTGAGGTCAGAAGGCTACTTCCTCACACACCTAGACCTCTAGTTCACAACTTCCTTCTCCACAAACTTCCAACTGTTCCGAACCCTTCTTCACTCTGGTCTTATAACTTTGCCTATTACCGCACTGAGAAAACCAGGTCAATGAAAAGAGATTTTGCAAAATCACCTATCGCATCTACCATTCCATCTACATCTATTTCCTTGTGCTCTGCTTTCACCAACATTAACATGAAGGATCTGTACATTCCTCTCTGAGCCAATTATCTTTTGGACACTAGACCAAAGTCACTCTTGCCCTGTTAAGAACATTTCTGTCAACAGTTATCCCCCACTCTGCCATATCAACATTTCCATCAGAAATATGGAAATTACAAAAATGCTTTTATTTCTCAAATTTTAGAAAGAAAAAGCAAAGCCCTCTCTTGACCCTGCTCCCTTCCCTTCCCACTGCTGCCTCATTTTTCGCCCTCATTTTGTCACAACGCTCCTTGAAAGAACTGCCTTACTCCCTGTCTACAGTCATTCTCCTCCAATTCTCTGTTGAATCCACTCCCATTCGGCTTTTCCCCGGTGCTACTGAAATGCTTCTCATCACATGTCAATGACATCCACTTTGCAAAACACAGTGATTATTTATATTTTAATAATTTTTCAAGTGTATGTATTCATTTTGAAAGAAAGGGAGAGTGAGCAGGGGAGGATATGAGACAGATGGAGGCATAGAGAGAATCCTAAGCAGACTCCACACTGTCAGCATGGAGCCCGACCTGGGGCTTGAACCCACAAACCATGAGATCATGACCTGTGATGAAACCAATAGTCAGACACTTAACCAAGTGACCCCCCCACGTGACCTTGATGATCATTTATTTGACCTCATCCTATTTGACTTCCCATCAGCACTTGATCAATTTGATACTTCCTTCCTTGAAACAAATTCCTTACCAGGCTTCCTGGACTCCAGAGCCTCCTCATGTCTCGCCTACTCCTTCAGTGGCCACTGTGTCTAGTTTCCTTCGCTAGGTTTTCCACATCTTGCAGTACTTTAAGAGTTAGAGACCCCAGAGCCCAGTCCTTGCATGTCTTCTCGCTCATCCATTCTCACTCCCTAGCTGATCTCATGTGATCGCATGCTAAGTAATCCAGCCTACAGTCCACACTAAACTTCTTACTTTAAACTCCAGATGCCTATATCTAACTACATTCAAAAAAAGGCAGCTTGGATGTCTGATAAGCATCTCAAAATCACCATGTGAAAAGAGCAAGTCCTGATGTTTCCCCTAAAACCCATGATCTGAACAGACAACTTAAAACTACCACCAACCTGTGGTCCAGCCAAAAAAAAAAAAAAAAAACAAATACAAAACAAAAACAAAAACAAAACAAAACAAAAAAAAACCAACATTGGTGTCATCTTTTATATCTGTTTTTCTCATCCCTTATATTCAAACCACAAGCAATCCTATTATATCCACATTTATAATATACACATGATCATAATTTTTCACTATGTCCCCTTCTTCCATCCTTATTCAGGATGGAAGTTATTTCAGGATTACTATAGTAACCTCCTTATTTTGTTGCTGTTGTTGCTTGTATGCTTGCTTCCCACTCCAACCTGCTCCCCAGATAGTAGTCAGAGTGATTTGTTTAACATACAAATTAGGGTCACCTGGGTGGCTCAGGTGGTTAGCCATCTGACTCTTGATTTTGGCGCAGGTCATGATCCAGAAAGCATGACGTCATGGGGTCAGAACCTGTATTAGTATCTGAGCTAGGCATGAATTAGGCATGGAGCCTGTTTGAGATCTCTCTCTCTCTCTCTCTCTGTCTCTCTGTCTCTGTCTCAGTTTCTCTCTCCCTCTAAACTGCTGTGGGCACTCTCTTTAAATTAAAAAATAGATAGATGATAGATAGATAGAAAGATAGATAGATAGATAGATAGATAGATAGATAGATAGATAGATAGATAGATAAAACAAACTCAAATGTGAATTTGGTCAGACTACTCAACTGACTTTCCATCTCATCGAAAATAAAAGTCAAAGTCCTTATAATGACTTTCACATTCTTCATGATATGTACCCCACACATACCCTCTCTGACTAAAGAAATAAATGAGTAAATGAGTGAATGGTTGGTAGAGAAGAGGAACATAAGATTAGATTAAACTTATAGAATTAATCAGATGATGAGCAACGTTCTCACTAAGCCAAGAAGTGTCTTCAGGTTTATTTGAATACAATGGGTAGTCATCAACGACATTCGGGCACCATAACTATCTCCTGTTAACTGTTTCTAGGATCCAATTCATATGTCATCTTTTACATTAATCCTCACTCTTTACCAATCTCCCATTCCCACATGAAATCCATCCAAAGGAAACTTTGCTACTCCTTTAATGTGTCACATTTTCAAACTTCCGTGTCTTGCTCTCTCTCTCTCTCTCTCTCTCTTTTTTTTTCCTGCCTGCAATGCCCTTCCTTACTCTGTTGATTTGAAATATGTCTTCTCTAGAAGACTCACTTCAAGTGACTCTCATTTGTGTAAAGCACTCCCTGGGTACCTAGAGAATCATGTGTTTTCTTCTTTGCAATTCCAGGGTACATTTATCCACCACTATTACAGATGTTATCAACTCACTATAGTTAATTTGTTTACACAGTGGCAGATCCCTGGATAACAAGGTCCATTAATAGTTCTAGATAAGACCTCTGTACTTTGTATACAGTGCCTACAATATAGTACGTGCTCAATGCATGCTTGATGAATGGAAATGAGGCAGGAGAATAGAATGAAAATTAGTAGAGGGAATATATAAGAGAAACCAGGAGAGTCAAATGTTATCAAACACAAAAGAAGAGATAGTTTCAAGAGGTAAGGAGTGGTCCGTTCTTTAGAGCTTTGTGTTTTGTTTTACTTGAGTTTGAAATAAGCTACAGGTATCATTGCATTTACCAAGTAGGAGATATGTGGAAATAAAATAGTCAAATTTCAGTAGCATATGGCAGAAATTACCTTATATCCAAGCAGTGACTTAATATGAGGAATTGTGTGTTCAAACCATCAGGAGAAGTGTTAGTTAAGTGGGGTGTACACTGCACTCCCAGAATCCAAAGACAGCCCTGCAGAATTGTCTTGGCAGAATAACCCCAGCAGACTCACTGGTCTGTCCAGGCAGACTCACTGGTGTTCTTGGCCTAGGGTATCACTAGGTAAGAGTCAAGTGTCAGTAGGTTGGGTTCTTATCTGGAGAAATCTACTTCTGAGATTATTTGGGTTTCGGACAATTAAGTTCCTTGCAATTATACAACTGAGGTCTTCATTTTCAGATTGTGGGATGGCCAGCCAGAGAAAACTCTATGCTTTGGATGGGTTTATGATGCATGGGTTCATGATGATACTAGGTTGATCCAGAAAATCTCTCTCTATAATACAACACGACTATAGAAATGGTCTCTCTTCATATTCATGGGTTGTCAGCTGTAAGGTATGGATCGTTGGGGGCTATTTTTTTTTTCTTTAGAATAATGTCTACCACATTAGTTTTTAAAAAAAAAAAAACAGCTGTAGAACCAATAGATAACTTTTCACCTTCTGAATTAATAAGATTCAACAGAGAAAATTTCTCGTTCTCATATATATATATAATATATATTATATTATATAATATATTTATATATTTATATTTGTTTATATTTATGTAAATACATTCACATAAAATATGAATCTATTACTATAAATATATATATTTATGAATGTTTTATTTATTTATTTATTTGTTTGTTTGTTTGTTTGTTTATTCATTTATTTATTTATTTATATTTCTTATAAGGAATTGGCTCCCATAAATGTGGACGCTGACAAGTCCCAAGATCTTCAGGATGTGTTGGGTAGCTGGAAACCCACGAGATCTGATGGCGTAGTTCTTGTCCAATGGCTGGCAGGCTTGAATCTCAGGTAGAGCTGCTGTTTCAGTCTGAATCCGGGGAAGAGGCCAATGTCCCAGTTTAAAGACTTTCAGGCAGGCAGGAGCAATTCCCTAGTATCCCTGGGAGAATCATCCTTATTCTATTCAGGCCTTCTCACTGATTAGATAAGGCCCACTTACATTAGGAAAATAATCCGTTCTACTCACTGTACAGACTCAAGTATTTCCCATCACAAAACACCAGAAAAACGTTTCACCAAGCATCTGGACCTCTGTGGCCCAGTAAAGTTGACACATAAAATTAGCCATCATATCTTCCAAATTTCATGCAAGCGCATGAAAGAGGCACCAGGCAGCTTGATAAGGTGCATTAGCACAGCGTCTTTCAAATATTTTATCCCCAATCTACTGTAAGGAACACATATTTCGCCACAGCCCAGTATAAGCATACACATACACATACACATACACATACACATACACATACACATACACATACACATACACATACACATACACATAAATAAATGAAATAAACAACATTTCATGAATTATTGGTTATCCGTACTAAGGGCAAATGTACTTGTATATTTTCTTATTGGTTCTATTTTATTTTAATCCATTCTTCCCTTGATCCGCACCTTCATGACCTTCCAAAAAACAAGGCATCATTAGTAAGGTGTACTGATTTTGAGGGTCAATCTTTGTGAGGTAATATTCCTTCAGTTATATGTTTCACAATGTCTGACATATAATACTCTCTTGGTTAAGTTGAATTGACTACAGAAAATGGGCTTCCAATTCAGTCTTAAGACATACTAAGAAAATTGCGAATCCTTTTATCGGGGTAGGTCCATAACTATCGAACAAAATGAAACAACAGGTACCAAGAGATGCCCTTTGGATGTCTCCAACCCTATTCAGGAAGGCTAAGTTTACAAGCCCACTGTAGCACAAGGGACCATTTCTATCTTGGGGAAAATGACCAACAACGGAATGTTCACGTGCAAAGAGCAGACAGGACTAATTATTACATAGAGGTGATGAAGCATGTAGAAACTGTCCACTTCTATGCCACTTAAAATTTTTTTCAACGTTTTTTTAATTTATTTTTGGGACAGAGAGAGACAGAACATGAACAGGGGAGGGGCAGAGAGAGAGGGAGACACAGAATCGGAAACAGGCTCCAGGCTCCGAGCCATCAGCCCAGAACGTGACGTGGGGCTCGAACTCACGGACCGCGAGATTGTGACCTGGCTGAAGTCGGACGCTTAACCGACTGCGCCACCTAGCCGCCCCTAAGCCACTTATAATTAATGCTTGTCTCCCTTGGATTATCATGTCAATGCATAAGGCACAGTTAGAGAACATTGTTACCCAACAATGGCAGCTCTCAGGTTTCATGTTTCTGTTAAACACCCCCATAGGTTGAACTGTGTCTCTACAATAGTTAAGGCCATAGAGAAGAATTGACCCACTTTGCACCACTCACTCTCCCTGATTAAGCTGTTCTGCAGGGAAACGGATTACTTTTTTAAATGCTTGCTTTTTGTTCCTTGGATAAGCAGCAGACATATTTCTGAGTGCAGCATTTCTATTTAACTGTACTCATGCCCTAAAGAGATTCTAGGGGTCAGCTCAGGGAGTCCACTTGAATTGATCTTCTTCATCTCTATTGCAACATTACTGGCAGACGTTCACAGTCAGATTTCATTCTGTCTGACTGAGAGAAACTGAGGAATGTGGCTTTCTGAATCAAGACCACATTATGGAATTGTCTGCACTCAGTTGCAAAAGATTGTGAATGAGGAGGAGACAGGGGCATTATATGATCCAGGATGTGAGGTTGTAGGGTTAGCTTATGGTGGTTGTAACCAAACCTTAATATTGTGTGGGTACTAGACAACCTTGAAATCCCTATAATGTGATGGTCTGGGGACTCTTACCATATAGATTGTCAAAATTCTTGTTATATGTCCGATACAGAAACAATAGAACTATTCACTTAATATAGATATAATGAGCATATATTATGTGGTATTTAGAGCTCTACTCTTGTTGGAGAAGTGAATAAAGTACTCCAAAGATGGTCAACGGGGCTCAAACAGACTCTGGTCTCTAGCTTAGAGACCTCGCTTCTGGGTTCTTCTTCCTTTGTTTGGTGCATGTGCGAAAACCCCCACAGATATGGAAGCTGACGACTATAAATTACCTTCCCCACTTGACTCTACGCTCAGATGTTTGGTGAGTCAAACTCTCTGACCAAACTCTCTGAGTGCCACTTGGTTTTTCCTCCAGTGTTCCAGCCTTGTTCCATAACATACTAGATTGCTGACCAGGAAACCCAACCGCACTGGTCCATTGTTGCCACCGGTTTGGGAGAACGGCGAGGTGGTGGCAAAGCAAATTCTCACAAGGGAGAAAGTGCATGCTCTGCCTGAATTTCAGCAGCTTTCTTTCCGTTGTCTTGGGCAGGTCCTGCTCCATGGACCTGGTAAGGCCGGGCCCTGAAGAAGTCAAGCATACCCAAAAGAGTGGAAGGGGGACATGATCAATCCCCAGAGGTCTTAATAGGTGTCCCTGGTAGAAAATTTTGTGGAGGGAAATGTAATAGACTCTGGTGCACACGCGCGCGCGGGCGAGTGTGTGTGTGTGTGTGTGTGTGTTTGTGTGTGTGACAGAGAGAGAGAGAGAGACTGAGAGACAGAGAGAGACAGAGAGAGAGAGAGAGAGAGACAGAGAGAGAGAGACGATGTACAGCTAAGCCAGGGTTGCCTGTCGAGTTACAGTTTGTGGCTTTATGGACGGGCGCCCTTAAGGTCCCCAAAAGTCTATGGAGTCTGAATGGGCTCCCCTGAGTCATTGTGAGAGTATAAGGTCTAGGGCGATATCAGATCAGATTCCCATCACAAGTCACAAAGCCGAGTCCACTATAATCAAACCTCACCTAAACTTTCCCTCAGGAATGCGACCAGAGGAGTATCTGAATAGTCCTTTCATCGGCGGTATACCCTAACTTTGTCCGTCTTTGTGTCACCAAATATGAGAAAAAAATTAATAATGGGATGAAAACAGAGTAAGCCTACGATTTTAGAGGTTGTGACCAAAAAGTGTTAAAAGGGTTTTTCAGGTTACCATGGCGTGACAACGACACCCAAGAAGTTAAGGAAACTTTGTGAACTAGAATGGCCCACATTCAATGTAGGATGGCCTCCAGAAGGGACGTTAGATGCTCAAATAGTGCAGCAGGTTTGGCTAATAGTCACCTGGAACCCAGGCCACACTGATCAATTTCCGTACATCGACTCCTGGCTTGAAATTGCCCCAAATCTACTGCCTTGAAGGTGATTCATCATTAGCAAACAGAGCCAGGCAAAGGTTTCAGAAACTTTATCTGGAGCTCTCCCAGGGAGCCAAAGAAGCGACCCACTGCTCCTCTAATATTTGAAGGAGATATGGAGGAAGATATTGTCTTTCCACCTGCTCATGACTCTTCAAGCTCCCGCTCCCCTCCCCCGGAGCTTGAGACTCCTCCTACATCTGTCTCTCCAGCCACAGCCAGAGTCAGTGCAGTTGCCACTGCAGTCAGTGCCGCCCATCTCCCCGCCGCTCTCAGACCCACATAACCCACCCCCACATGGGCCAGCAGCCAGACTGCGCCTCAACCCAGACCTAAAACTCTCCGAATGCATGTAAAGGAGACGAGAGAGCCTGAAAGACAGAATGAGGATGGACCGAGTCCTGACCAGACATTCCATGATGTGTTATCTACCTTTCTCTACAACCGACCTCCTCAATTGGAAACACAACACTCCACCATACTCCGAAAAGCCACAAGCAATGGTTGACTTGATGGAGTCCCTCATCCCGACCTACTGACAGACATGGGAAGATTGTCAACAGTTACTCCATACTTTGTTGAATTAAAAATAAGGATGACAGAAACATGACAGTACCTAGAAAATCACACATCTCCAGGAATCAATGACCCTATATCTGGGCTCAAGCTGCATGCCTGAAGAACACCCACCATGGGATTGCACCACAGAAGGAGGACAGGGCCACGTCTGATGATACCAGGAAGCCCTCCTTCAGGGAGTCTGAGCTGGAGTCAACAATCCCATGAATATGACTAAAATATCATGAGTCACACAGCACCCTGGGGACTCTCCGGGAGACTACTATGAAAGATTCTGTGAAGCGTACCCTGTATACGTCCCGTTTGACCCCGTGGCACCAGAAAGTCAACAGATGGTAAATACCTCTTTTGTGGCACAGGCTGCCCCAGATATCCGACGAAAACTCCAGAAGTTGGAGGGCTTTGCCAGATGAATATCATTCAGTTGTTAGAGGTCGTCAATACAGTTTTCAGGAAAAGAAATTTGCAGCTGAAAGAAGTGAAGACTAAAAAAGAAGGCTACCTTTCTCACAGCAGAACTAAAGAACAGATGCTGCTGTTTTTTTCGCAGCATCGAAAAACCCCAACCACAAAAAGGGTGGAAGCCCACAGCCCCCTTAGCTAGGGACCAGTGTGCATACTGCAAAGGCAAGGAAAACTGTAAGAATGTCCGAATTGGATGGGGACCTCAAACCCAGCCAATATCTGGAGGAACCTCGAGGTGAGAACCTTCTTGATGTGGCCGGGGTAGAATTGGACTGAGGGGGACCAGACCCTTTCTTTCTCGGCCCCCATGAACCCACGGCTGAAATGAGGTGGAGGCTGAACAATAACTTTCATGGTAGAAATACTTTTCAACTGGGGCTGAATACTCCTTGGTTACTTCCCTGGTAGCGCCCATAGGCCAAAAGACAGCAACCATACTTGGGGCTACTGGAACACAGGCAATGCAACAGCCCTTCTGTCAAGCTCAACAAGGTGCACTTGGGGGTCACAAGGTCCGGCATAAGTTCCTCTACTTACTTGACTGCCCGATTCCTCTCCTGGGCCGTGATCTACTCTCCAAACTTGGGGCCCAGATACCTTCTGACCCCACTGGACACACTAGCCTCCAATTAAACTGAAGGCAGAAGGAAACCTGGTCTTGACGATACCCCTGCCAAGGGAAGAAGAATGGAGACTGTTCTGTGCCCAGGACTTACCTTGTCACCCCTAAGAATTCAGGCTTACATTCCCCTCCCTATGGTCTGATGATAACCCGCCTGAAATAGCTTGGAATTAGGTCCCAATCATTGTGGACCTGATCCCTGCAGCTCAACCTCAGACACCAAGGCAGTACCCCCTTCCACTAGAGGCTAGAATGGGCATACAAGAGCACCTGACCAAGCTCAGAGAAAGAGGTATTCTAACTGAGTGCCAATCAGTTTGGAATACCTCACTCTGGCCAGGCAAGAAGCTAGGAGGAGGACACCAACCAGTACAGGATTTGAGGGCCATCAGCAAAGGGACTGTTTCCTTACACCCAGTCATTCCGAACCCTCAGTATACTCTCTTCATCCAAATTCCGTGGTCACCCAGAAGGGTTGCGTGCTTCGACCTAAAAGATGCTTTCTTCTGCCTCTGCCTGGCTCCGCAAAGGCAATCATTGTTTGCCTTTGAATGGACTGAACCTGTTACAGAGCGCCGGATACACATGTCCTGGACACTACTTTCCCACGTTTTCAACAACTCGCCCATTCTTCTGAGGGAAGCCCTAGGTTCATATCACTCTGACTTTCCGAAGGAAACCGCAGGGTATGTCCTTCTCCAATACATAGAAGACCTCCTTTCCAGTGACACCCAGGAAGACTGTATGAAAGGTACACAGGCCTTCTTACAGCTCTGATCCTACTTGGGGTACCAGGCCTCTTGGAAAAAGGCACAGATTCGTCAGCAGCAGGTCCAATACTTAGGCTCCCTCCTCACAAAAGGAAAAGGAGAATGAGGACCGGAAAGGAGAAAGTGTGGCACCACACTGCCACAGCCCCAAACAAAACGAGGCTTGTGTGAATGTTCAGGGCCAGAGGGTTCTGTCGCATTGGGAATCCTCAGATGCTCAGCCATAGTGAGGTCCCTCTATGACCTGTTGGGAGGACCAAACTGGGAGCCCCTTGCATGGACTGAGGAGGTGAGGGCTCTCAGAAATAAAGTTGGCTCTGGGACAAGCCCCAGCCCTTGGTTTGCCTGACATAGACAGACCCTATAACTTCTTCACACACGAAAAGGAGTGCTCACTCAGAGCATGGTGATTCGGCAATGGCCAGTGTTCTGTCTAAAAAAAAAAAAAACAAAAAAAACAAACAAACTTGATCCTGTGGCTGGAGGATGGCCCCTGTGCCTAAAAGCTCAGAGCCACAGTCCTGCTCATCAAGGTTGCAGACAAACTCACACTGGGCCAAACATTTAATGTTAAGGTCCCACACACGGTCGTGTGGCTCACAAGCACCCAAGGATATCATTTCCTCTCCATTTCTCAGCTGACACAATCCCAAGGCCTTCTCTATGAGAACCCAAGGCTCACTCTCGAACAGTGTAAGAACACTAAACCTGGCCACTTTCCTTCCCACAGAGGACAGTGAACCTGACCATGAGTGTTCTGGAGTACTGGATGAAGTCTACGCCAGCTTCCCAGACTTTAAGACCAGGGTATAACAAGCCCAGGGATCACCCTGTTTAGCGATGGGAGCGGGTTTTTAGAGGAGTGCAGCCAAAGAGCAGGGTATGCAGTCATCACAACCACGGAAGTTCAGGAAGCTAAGGCCTTGTCGGAAGGATGGTCGGCACAATGGGCTGGACTCAGTACGCCTTAACCTGAGCCATCATCCTTAGCAAAAGTAAATGAGTTAACATCTACATCGATTCCCCTATGGCTTCGCTACTGTGCATGTACATGGGGCCATCTATAGAGAAAAAGGCCTCCTTACCGCTTCAGAGAAAACTATCAAAAATGAGGAAGAAATACTAAAGCTTCTTGAGACCATATGGCTAACAGACAAAGTAGCTATCCTACACTGTAAGGGACCTCAGAAATGAAATGAACCCATAAATCAGGAAATCACCAGTCCGACAAAACAGCCAGAGTGGCTGCCTGAGGTGACCTAGGTGAAGCTCCTACCTACACTCTGACTCTTGCGCCCCAGAAGGAAGCCTCATCAGCCATGAACACAAGTGAAGAAAGAAATTGGGCTTCCACAGAAGTGGGCACACTAAGCAAAGCGGATGGTGAGTCTTGTCCCATCATCTATGTAAAAGCAGCTAGTGAAAGAAGATAACTAACTCACCCTCTTAAGGAAAACTGCTCTAGAGGTCCTCTTCAAAAAGAACTGCGATATCAGCCAACTGCCAGCATTATGCCAGGCTGTCAGTGAATAATGTGTAACGTGTGCCAAAAACAATGCTTGCTCGGCCCCACGGCCCCTGCCTGGCTCACAAAGGATGGACTTAGGAGTGGACTTTACCAACATACAACCAAATAAAGGGTTGAGGTACCTCCTTGTAATAATCTGCACCAATTTGGGATGCGTCCAAGCTTTCCATACCAGAATGGAATGAAGTCACGAGGTGGCCTAGGCTCTTCTATGGGAGATTGGGCTTAACCACACACAGTAATAATGGACCTGCATTTCGACGGACATTATATGAACCCTAACAAAGTCCCTTAACATTGCCTGGAAACTGCACACTGCTTAACGCCCCCAGGGCTCAGCGAAAGGTAGAGCAGATGAACTGCACCCTCAAGGAAACCGTGGCCAAGTACCACCAGGAGACTAACCCCCCATGGCCAGATTTCCTTCGGCTGGTCCTCCTGTGTGCCCAATGCCCGCCTGGGGCACTGAGATTCTCCCGTTTTGAGTTATTATATGGGCGATCCTCCCCCCACCCCCACGCACACCCACATTTAGGAAAGCTCCCAGGAGACCTAAACCAGATTGCAGACAAAGAAATAAGATAACAGCTCCAGAACTTGGGGGAGTCCTAAACAAGTTTAGATACACCATAGAGAGGGTCACAATTTACTTAGGGACCCCGTTCACTTCTTTCAGCCAGAAGACTCTGTGTGGGTCAAAGATTGGAAGAAGGAACCTCTTATACCATGGTGGACTGGGTCTCTCACTGTTATTCTAACAACTCCTACAGCCCCCAAAACTTCAGGTATCACCCCACGGGTCCATCACTCCACAGTTAAGAAGTGCACTCAGAAGAATCCACAACCTGGTGAAGTGATCCAGATCCAGTCATCCCATTAAACCTACCCTCAAAAGGGAACTGACCCCTGAGGTGTCCAGCCCTGCTCCAGCCACACCATGGGAGATGGCTGGCCTGCACACAGCAGGATCTTGAGGAATCAATGCGTGAATCAAGTCCAGGGGTTTGAATGCTACTTTGCCAACCCTTGCCCCTTACTGGTGTCATAAGCCTGGTCTTACTTCTTACTGTTGGGCTGATAGAGACTGCACCAACAATCTGGATATGGTGTAAAAGATACATCCTGGGCCTCACATACCTCCTCTGGATGGGAGGGTTACCAAGTATTGCCTGTATATTATGATAACCACTCTCACCCTCACAACTGCCGCTTATCAAATTTGCCCCCACAATTGTTATAGGACAATAAGGGCGTCCAGGGTGTTCAGCACCTTTCCCTCCCTCCACAAAGATTGCTACATGGGAAAAACACCCACTCTCTGTCAGTCACCTGGTGCCCGAAGTGCTAAGTGTTGGACCGAGGATATAACCAAACTATCAGGAACCCATGTCACAACAAGGGCCTCCAGACACGGAAGCGAGCTTGCTACACTTACCTTCCTCAATGGGGAATCTCAAACAGGGAAGGGCTGCACTACAGGGCCCTTCAAAAAGTTATAAAGCATATACCCAGGATAGGATAATTCAAGCCATAAAGGCGACCACTCTGCCAGTGGCCAAACAACGTTTGAAACTTCAGCCGTCAATCAGATGCCTACCAATTCCCCACTCCAGCATTGGTCTGAAACTGCTCTACTAGTCCTCCATAAGATAGATAATCACATGCAAACATGCTGGATGTCCTTGCCCCTCAACCAGAGGACTCACTTAGCTACTCCGATCCGTTTGACCTAGGAAGCTCCTGAAAACCTCAAAACCAACACCCCTGTCTGAATTGGACCCCTGGTCACTAGGGTCCATCTCCCAATGCCAACAACCTCATCCGTACAGTCACTAAATGCCCTCTGTATGAGGAAGAGATAGAACATTAATGAGGACTACAACCCTATGTTGCACCCTTGGGGTGTTCTATCTGTGTACTAATTCGGCCTATCGATGCTTAGAGGCCAACTGGACTCAGAAATGTTATTCCATGTTCCGGACCCCAGAGATATTTGTATACACTGAAGATCAGTTCCTAACAACCTTTAGCCCCAAGTCTCAGGCTAAACGGGCAGTCCTGCTACCCATTCTGATAGGCTCAAAAATTGTGACAGCAATAGGAACTGTATAAGGGGGCATAGTTTTATGCATAGGACTGTACCATAGACTATCTCAAGAGCTAAATGAAGACATGGAATGGGTGGCCGAGTCTCTGGTAACTTTAGAGAACCAAATAAACTCTCTGGTGGCAGTAACCCCCCAAAATAGACAGGCCCCCGACCTCCTCACTTCAGAAAATGGAGGGACTCGCATCTTTTCAGGGGGAGGAATGTTGCTATTTTTTAAACCAGTCAGAAATACTTACAATTAAGGTTAAGGAACTAAAAAAGTAAAATAATAATAATAATAATAATAATAATAATAATAATAATAATAATAATAATAATAATAATAATAATAATTCAAGATAGACAACAGGAAAGTACCAATCAATGGAACAAATGAGATCTCACGGATTGGGATCCTGGCTTCCTGCCCTGGCAGGGCCCCTCTTCTCCATAATTTTACTTGTACCCATTGGCCCCTCTATACTGAATACCATAATACATTTTCTTGAAAACACTGTTGCTCGCCAAACTACTGCAGACATCTTAGCCTTCTGAGGGTACCAACCTAAAAAACTGAAAGGTGATACCTACTAAAAAGGTTTCTTAAAAGGCATAAAATGGGATAATGTTGGAGAAGTGAATACAATACTGCACCAAAGATGGACGGTGGGACTAAAACGAACTCTGGTCTCTATCTTAGAGACCCCTCCCCCTGGTTCTTCTTCCTTTGTTTTCTGTGTGCAGGAAAACCCCCACAGATACGGCAGCTGATGACTGTAAATTTCCTGCCCCACTTGCATTCAGCCCTCAGACGTTTGGAGAAACAGGGTCCTCTGAGCCCGCCGTTCCACCAAGATCTGCAATCCAAAGAAGATCTCCGAGCGCCATTTGGTTTTTCCGCCAGCATTCCAGCCTGGTTCTGTAACATTATAAACACAGAAGTGAGCAAGACAGACCAAGTCCCTTCTTATACAGTATAAGGAGACAGAGGACCATTAACTGGTAAACTAGTAATTAACAAGTGTACAAGGGTAATGGGGTGCTGGGACTCAAACAGCTCCAAGTTGTCGAAAGCAAACATGTGCTATATCACCCATCTCATGTATGGATCATAGTTCTAAGTGATGTGACACTTATAATTGATACACGTGATAACTGCCAGGGGATTTCCCCTTTTCCCAAGTTACATTTATTTTGAAGAACTTATGTGAGTGTATGAAAGATACTGGGGGTTCCGAAAATCAGTAGATGCTGGTGGACCAGGTTTGAAATAGCAGCCCCAGAGGTCAAAATACACAATATCCAATCATGTTTTGTTTTGCTTTTTTTAACAACTTCATTAATGTTTAACTGATATACACAAACTGTACATATTTAAAGTACGTAATTGGTGGAGCACCTGGATGGCTGTCACTTGAGCATCAGACTCTTGATTTTGGCTCAGGTCATGATCCCAGGTTCAATTAAGCCCTTTATTGGGCTCCATGCTAAGCATGCAGTCTGCTTAAGATTCTCTCTTTCCCTTGTCTCTCTCCCCCACTTATGAACGCTTCATCTCTGTCTCTGAAAAAAAAGCCCTAATAAATAAATTACTTAATTAATAATTAATATTAATACCAATACTAATAAATACAATTACATAATTTGGTAAATTTTGGTCACATATCCACCAATGTATACATAACAAGGAAAAGAATATGTCTGTCACCACTAAAAATGTCCTTGTATCCCTTAGATATCCCTCCGTCCCCCACGTCTTCCCGATTCCCATTCCTAGGCAATCTCTGGTCTGTTTTCTGTCCCTACATATTATCTTGCATTTTCTAGAATACTATACAAATAAAATTATATAAGACATACTCCTTATTATTTAGAGGTGGGGAGTTGACTTCTGTCACTTAGTATTTTGAAGATTATCCATAGTGTTGTGTGTATCAATAGTCTGTTACTACTTTGTTTATCCGTTCACATGACAGTGGACATTTGTATTATTTCCACATTTGGCGTATTCATTTCTTATTATGAGAGAGAGTGAGAGAGAGAGAGAGAGTGAGAGAAAGAGAGTGAGTGAGAAGGAGAGGGGAGGGGGGAAGGTGAGGTGGGGGAGAGATAGGGAAAGGGAGATGCAGAGGGAGAGGGAGATGGAGAGGCAGAGGGAAAGGCGGAGGGAGAGAGAAAGAGAAAGGGAGAGCAGAGGGAAAGAGAAAAAGAATCTTAAGCAGCCTCCATGCTTAGTGTGGACCTCAATGTGAGTCTCAATATCAGGACCCTGGGATAATGACCCAAGCAGAAATCAAGAAATCTACCAACTGAGGCACCAGGTGCTCCTTTGCCTATTGAAAACAAAGCTTCTATAAACATTCATTTTTTCTTTTCTTTTCTTTTTGTTTCTTTTCTTTTCATTTCTTTTCTTCTCTTTTCTTTCTTTCTTTTATTTATTTATTTTTTTGTATGATCGTATACTTTGATCCCTCTAGTGAACATATCTGAGAGTAGATTTGGCTGAATCATAGAATAGGTTGCATGTTCAGCTTTTTAGGATACTGTCAAACTGTTTGCCAGGGTAGTTTTATCACTTTGACATTCTCATCAGCAGTGTGTGAGAATTCCAGTTCTTTCATATCCTAGCTAACACTTCGGAACCCTGTCTTTTGATTTTAGACATCTTGTAGGCATGAAGTAGTAGTTGATCTCATTGTATCTCATTTATCTCATTGTAGTTTATATTTGCATTTCCCCTCATGATGCTGAACACATTTTCATGTGTGTATCTGCTGTACATATATCTTTTTTGGTAATGTGTCTTCTCAAATCTTTTGCCTTTTTTTTAGATTATTTAGCTTCAGAATATTGAATCTTGCGGATTGCCCATATGTTCTAGATATAAGTCCCATTTCACAGAGATGATTGGTAAATATATTCTCCCAGTCTCATTCTTGTGATTTCAAAGTATTTGTTCATTGAAAAGCGAAAGTTTTAGTGTGATAAAATCCAATCATATTTTTTTCTTGTAATGAATCATATTGTTGGTGGTGTATCTAAGAAATGTTTGCCTAACACCAGGTCATAATGGTTTCCTACTTTAGGTACTTTAAAAATGTTATCCTACTGTATTTTAGATTGCATTGGTTCTGATGAGAAATCTTTTCCCTCCCTTTCCCTGGATTAAAGCAATTTGATTGTGGGGTGCCTTGGTGTAGTTTTTCTCATATTTCCTCTCCTTGAGGTTCATTGACCTTATTGGAACTATATATTTTTGGTTTGCATCAACCTTACCAACTATAAATTCAAATTAGTTTCATTATTTACTCAAATTAGTTTTCTTGTCTGTGTTCCTTGGAGATACAATTACATGTATGTTGGATGGTTTGCAGGCATATTTTGTCTGTGTGTTTCATTTCAGACGATTTCCACTGCTATGTCTTTAGGTTCATCAACCTTTTTTTCTGCACTGTCTATATGCCTTTAATTCCATTCAGGAATCATAGACCTGATTTCTTATTTTAGTCATTGCTTTTGTCATGCGAAGTTTGGTTTAGGTCTTACATACCACTTGCATGTCTCTTTTTAACATGCTCATTCTGCCCTACAATATCGTGGATATACTAATATTAGTTATAATAACTATTTGAATGTTCTGATGTATAAATTATATCATTTGTGTAATTTCTGGGTCAGTGTCAGTTGAGTTCCCCTTCCTTACGTGTCTTATTTTCCTGCTTCTTTGCATGCCCGATAATTTTTTATGGGCTGCCAAACATGGTCAGTTTTAGCCTGTCAGATGCTGGAAACTTTTAGATTCCTAAAAATATCCTAGCCTTTGTTTTGGGACAGGGTTTAGTTACTTACAAGTAGCTTGACCTTTCAGGTCTTTCTTTAAAGATATTTTGGGCAAGGCACAGGCAGCACTTAATTTACGGATAATTTTTGTCCAGTACTGACACAAAGATCAAGTATTTTCCAAATGGCAGGTACATTGTGAGGTCTTCCACACTGGCTGTCAGGCATTATTCCTGACCCTGTATGGCAGTGGTTATTATTCCTTCCCCTGGTCTCAGTGTCCTCATACACAAGAGTTTATCAATATTCCATTGAATACTCAAGGCAGACCATCTGTTGATCTCTGGGGTTCTCTCTGTGAACAACTTTCTCTTCTTTGGTACTCTGCTCTGTGAAATATAGCAGTCTTCCTGAATCAGTGACTACCCCCTCCACAAATCAGGGAAAATGTTGGGCTATGCCAGCTTCCTCCTCTCTATAACACAGACTCAAATCCCAGCCTAGTCAATAGAATAGGGCACTATAGGAACCATTTCACTTATTTCCCAATATCAGGGATCAGTGTCCTTCACTGCGTGAGTGTGATGTTTTGAGAACAGCTTCTTATATATTTTGTCTACGCTTTTAGCTGCTTCCATAAGGTGTATAAATCTAGTGTTTGTTATTACATTTGGTTGGAAGTAGAAATGTTAACACCAGTTTACATTTTAGTATTGAGTCTTACTTCTCTGGCTTTGTTCTTTTATCCTTTTATTCTCCTTTGATGACAGATTTACTGTGGACAAATGGAGAATGGCCATTGCTAGACATATGGAGAAACAGGGATGAGCTGGCATATTGGAAGTATAGTTAGAAAAGACAAAAAAAGGAAAGAAAGAGAATATGCAGTCAAACTTGAAGAAAGGAATTGATGACGATTGTCAAAGCCATGTGAAATTCCAGCTCCCACTTTAACACACATAATATGAGAATTGAAACTAATGTCTTCGACTTGGAAAGTTTAATCTGCCAGTGAGCTTTACTAATTTTTACTGGTCTTCATAACTCCGTAACAAAGATCGAGGTTTGGAATTTCTCACCTTTGTTTCTCAGAGAGAAAACACACCAATCTCACCCAGAAAGCAGTGCTTGGGTGAAAACTAGACGTTTTAAATGATTTTTTTTTTTTTACTGCTTTGTTCAAATCTTTCTTTAGCAGTGTTCGCCTTGGAAGAGAACAAACTGTGGCACAGAAGAAAACACACTGGACATGGAGGAGGAGTCCCGGGTTGTTGTCTAACACGGTCATAAACAAGATATGGGAAAGGCACTTGACTTTCCTAGGTCTCAATTTCCTCACCTGGAAATTGGAATAAGGACTCCCATATGAAGGCCCATTGTAGATTAAATGAGATGATGCATGTGCCAGTATTACAGAGCCTAACACTTAATATTACATGCAAGCGTCTGTGTATCATTTCTTCTAGAGGGAGGGATTTACATTTCTTTTCAGTGGAAGGAAGGAGATGAATATACAACTGGACTATCAAATAAGAGGTGGATAGAGGGCTGGCTTACTGGTCTACCTCCTTGTACTCTTTAAGCCATCCTGGCCCTGGGTTGCCTCCAAATTGAAGAATCAGTGTCAGAAGACCTGAGATTCCTCCGTAGGTATCTGACCCCAGACAGAATATTAGCCTGTCTTAGCTGTTCAAATGAGGCTAATGATGGCTATCATCTGTGGAGCACTTGTTCCGTGTTGTCAGGTGTTGGATTAAGCACCTTGCCATTAGTGTCATGTAATTTTTTGACCCTTTCTTGTTATTTCCATTTTATAAATTAGGCAACTGAGTTTCAGATATGTTAAGTAAATGGTCCAAGATAACACAAACACGAGTGGGGTGGCTGGGATGGGCACCAACTCTGCTCCTATGCCAACATGCATGCTCTCACCCATGTTACACTGCCTTCCCATGAGCGTGTTAAGGGTTTGGAAAGCTAAGGGCCATCCCTGATAAAGTAACATGGAATATGTTGGTGCCCTAGCTAAGATCTCTTTCCCTTACCTTACCGAAAACATTTTTATATCAACTGAAACACTAGTCCCTGCACAAGACAACTTTCCTCGAATTTCTCTTAATGCTATACACTGGTCAGAATATAAAAAGCAATGGCTTCAGAACTTGAAAGTTAGCAATAGGAGGTGAATGAGGGAAGGGAAGCAAAACAAGGATCACCCTATGATGGTTATTATTACACGTCTACTTGAGTTGGCCGTGGGGTGCCCAAGACTAAACATTTTTTCTCGGGATATTTGTAGAGTGTTTCTGGGTGAGATTAGTGTTTGATTTGGTGGACTCAGTAAAGCACTATCGTCCCCAGTGAGGGTGGGCAGCATTCAATCTCCTGAGTTCCCGAAGAGAACACAGGGTAGAAAAAGGAGGAATCCATGTCCCACCGCTTCTTTTCTAAGCCTTAGAAGGTGATCCCGCTTAGAGGCAGAGCAGTGGGTAGGGGTAGGGTTGGTTCCTCGGAAGTGCCTTTGGTCCAACCACCCACAGGGATATGATTTCCCTGCAGGACTGAAATGAGGGCCCATGTGTGGTTATGGGTCAGAGCTAGCGTGGAAGGGCGAAGCCAAACATATGCGTGGGCCAGACTGAAACTGTCTCAGGATCTCCTCCAACTCCAACAAGGCCGTGGAAATGTCATGGAGAGAGTGTGACTTCCACACAGGATTTTCCTCAATGGTAATTGTCCCCAATCCGTTATCTCTTTTAGACGTCCATGCTAGGTGCCTTTAGGGCCAGAGCCCAGGCCAGCGTTATGGTTAGGTCCTCGCTACCTGCATGTAGATTTCCTGGTTTCCCAATACCATTTGTTGAAGAGACTGTCTTTCCCCCATTGTTTATTCTCGCCTCCTTTGTTATAGGTTAATTTACCACATAAGCATGGGTTTATTTCTGGGCTTTCTATTCTGTCCCATTGAACAATGTGTCTGTTTTTGTGTCACTACCCATACTAATTGGTTTACCTGAAGCTTTGTAGTACATCTTGAAATCTGGGATTTTGATACCTCCATCTATGTTTTTGTCCTTCAAGATTATTTTCACGATTCAGGGTCTTTTTTGGACCCATACAAATTTTAGTATTAGTTGTTTCAGTTCTGTGAAAAGTGCCTTTGGTATCTTGATAGGGATTTCATTGAAACTGTAGAGAGTTATGAGTAATATGGACATTGTAATGATATTAATTCTTCCAATCCATGATCATGGGATATCTTTCCATTTGTTTGTGTCATCTTCAATTTCATCATTGACTTATGGTTTTCACACTACAGGTCTTTCACTTCTTTGGATAAGTTGAGTCGTAGCTAGTTTACTCTCTTTTTTTTTTTTTTTTTTTTTTTGGTGCAATTATGAACTGTGTTGCTTTCTTAATTCCTCTTACTGTGACTTCATTCTTATTATATACAAACCCTACCAATTTCTGTGTATGAATTCCGTATCTCTAACATTCCTGAATTCGTTTATTACTTCTAGTAGTTTTGGGGGAAAGTTTAGGGTTTTGTATGCATATTCTTATGTCATCTGCGGATATTGACAGTTCAGCTTGTTTACAAACGTAGATGACTTTAATTTCTTTTTTCGTATCTGATTCTTGTGGCTAGGCCTTCTAGTGTTATATGAAACAAGAGTGGCATAAGTAGACATATTTATCTTGTTCTTGATCTTAGAGGGAATGCTCTCAGTTTTTCACAATTGAGATGTTAGTTGTGAACTTTTTAATATAAACATTATATAAAATAATATTTTCATGTGTTGAGGCATGTCCGCCCCCCCGAGTTTGTTGAGAACTTTTACCATGGATACATGTTAAATTATGTCGGATGGTTTTTCTGCATTTGTTGGTATAATCATATGATGTTTACCCTCCGTTTTGTTGAGGCGGGATATTATGTTGATTGATTTGATGAGCCATCTTTGTTTCCCTGGAATAAAAGCCACGTAATCATTTTACGTGTTGTTGAGTGGAGTTTGATAATATTTTATTGAGGATTTTAAAGTCTATTTGGTTTGATATAGGTGTTGCTACCTGGTTCTGAGGTGTTGTTGTTGTTTGATGTTATTTTGTTGTCCCTGTTGTTGTTTGCTTTCATTTGCATGGGAAATGTATCTCCATCCCTTCACTTTCAGTCTGTATGTGTCTAGGTCTGAAGAGAGTCTGTGCTAGGCAGCATATGGATGAGTGTTGTTTTGTATCCATCCTGTTACCCTATGTATTTTGACTGGAGCACTTCAGCCATTTATATTAAAAATAATTGTTGATCGTTATGTACTAATTGTAATTTTGTTCTTTGTTTTCCGGTTGCTTTTGTAGTTCTCTGTTTCTTTTTTTCTGTACTCTCTTCCTATTTCATAGATGAATTTGTGTTGTGCCTTACTTGCGTTTCATTTTCCTTATTTTTCATGTATTTTGTGTTTTGAGTTTGTTATCACAAGGCTTACATATAACATCCCAAGGAAACAGCAGTCTATGTTATTTTGGTGGTCTCTTAAATATACACACATTCGAGAATTTTAAGAAGACTAAATTTTGGGCACTGGGTGGCTCAGTCAGTTAAGTGTGCGATTTCGAGCTCAGGAAATGATCTCACAATACGTGAGTTGGAACCACATGTTGGACTCTGTGCTGACAGCTCAGAGCCTGGAGCCTGCTTCAGATTCTCTGCCTCCCCCACTCTCTGTTCCTCCCTGTTAACACTCTGTCTCTCTCTCTGTCAAACATGAAATAAAACATATATTTTTTAGTAAAACAAAATACAAACAGTAAGTTTTTTAAGTCCCTCCTCCATATTTTATGTGTATGTTGTAATATTTTACATCTTTTTATTCATAATTCTGTAATATCTAATTATTATTTTCCCGGTTAACTTTTCTTGCACTGCTGATTAGTGGTGACAAACTACTTTATATTCTGTTGAGAAATTCTTTATCTCTTTTTTTTTTGAAATGTTAATGATAATCTTTCCAGGTAAAGTTTTCTTGGTCGTGGGATTATCCTTTCAGGCCTTTGAAGATACCTTGTCACTCTTTCCTAGCATGCCAACTTTCTGCTGAAAAATCAGCTGAAAACTTTAGGTGTTTGTTTGTTGAGATCTGTTTTTGAAATCATGGTAACTTTTGCTTCTCTCTTACAACTTTGAAATTCTTTATTAATCTTTAAACTTTGACATTTATATTATTATGTGTCATAGTGTGGGGCTCCTTGGTTTCTTCATGTTTGGAAATCTGTGCTTCTTGTCCTAGATGTCTCTTTTCTTCCCTAGTTTTGGAAAGTCTTCAGTTATCTTTTCTTCAAATACTTTTTGTATCCCTTTTCCTTCTTGTGGAATCCCTATTATGTGGATTTTTCCTCACTTGATATTTCCAAAGTATCTCTTAACTTATCCTCATTTAAAAAAATATCTTTCTGCTGTTTGTTTTGGGTGCTTTCCCTAAATCTGTCTTCCATATCCACTGATATGTCGTTCCTCATGCAGTCTTCTACTGTTGATTCCCTCTAGTGTTTTTTTTTTTTTTCCAGCTATTATTTTCTTGAACTCTGATTTTGTGTGTGTTTGCTATCTCTTAATTAAGGGTCTCACTTAATTCTTGTGTTTTCTATGCAGCCCAGCGTGCATCTTGTCCATCATTAATTTATATTCTTTATTTAATTGAGGCAAAATGCTTATCTTCGATTCAGCTCTTTTCTGGGTTTTTTATTGTTCTTTCTTTTGGAGCATATTTCCCTGTCTCTCCATTTTGCTTCTCTTTCTGCATGTGTTTCTATAGACTGTCAGAGCAGCTACTTCTCCTACACTTGAAGGAATTCTCTTATACATGATTGTCCCCCTGGGTAGGCCCTGTGTGAAGTTGGTGATATTTGCTGGTTGGCTGAGGACGTGGCTTGCATGGACCGGGGATCCTGGGGCTTTCTACATAGCAGGCGCCCTGTCAGGATAGTTAACGCTGAAGTGAACGCAGACTGGGGTGTCCCAGGATTCTGTGTGTGAGGCAGGACACCCTGGCAGGACAGCTGAAGCTGAAATGAATGCAAGTTGAGGCATGCTGGGGTGCTGTGTACAGGTACCCTGTACAGGGTGGCTAGAACATGAGCAGTCTGGGGGTCAGGATGTCCTTGATCTCTCTATGCAGACGATTCTTGGGCAAGATAGGGGAAGCTAAAGTGCGTACAAGCTGAAGGAACCTGGGGCTTTAAATGCAGAAGATAGCTTGCCAATATAGTTGAATCTGAAGTGGATATAAACTACGGTGTACCAGGACTTTCCACGGAGAGAGTGCCCTGAAGATGCCGTGGGAGCGGAGGTGGGTTACAGTCCAGGAATGGCTCTTTTCATATGCTAGTTGTTCTTTCAACTGCATTGATTAAGGGGGAAAAAAGCATGTCGTGTGTGTGTGTGTGTGTGTGTGTGTGTGTGTGTCCAGTGCAATTGGGGCTGGTGTGTATTGTGGGCCTGGAACTTACTGAGGCAGCAGGCCAGCTACAGCAACTGGACCCTGCTCTGGTCTATGCATTTAAGGTGGATGGAGAATGTGGGGCAGCTGGGTGGCTCACTGGATCGAGTATCTGATATCAGCTCAGGTCGTGATTTCACAGTTCATGAATTTGAGAACCACATTGGGCTGGATGCTGTCAGTGTAGAGCCTTCCCTGCATCTTCTGTCCCCCTCTTTCTGCCCCTGCTATCTTGTATTCTCTGCTTCTCAAAAATAAGTAAACAGGAAAAAATGTGGATGTAAAATGTACCCCTGCCACTCTCCTGTCTCTATGACCCAGAGAGAACTCCTGTGGCTCCTCTGACGTTGACAGAGTTCTACTTTTCTCTTTTATATGACAGTTGTTCTTTTAAAACTGCAGTGTTTTCTTTTTTTCTTTCAGTTTTTGCCCAAGGACAGAGTTGTCTGTTTCTGGTCCTTCCCCAACTGCCTTTGGCAACGTTAGGGGTGAGTGTTTCCTTTATTACTGTCTCACTGTATTAATGTTGTCTTTTGATTTTCTATGTTTTGTTAGGCACCATCTGTGTCGTCAGTCTTCAGCTCCTCAGGAGGAATTGTTATATCAATAGGTGCAATCCCCAGGGAGCTGGACCAATAGGAAGTACACCTTCTGGCTGGTTCACCAGAAAATGTAAGCAGGGAGTTCAGGCATAAGAGCACCTTGCTCCAGTGGACCCAAAAAAGGTGAGGTTTGGCTACTCATTACTGACAAAATCTCAATTCAAAGGAACTAGAGGAGGTGAAACAAATGGGGAACTTATTCAGAGGCCGACACCAGAGATACAGCAGACTCCCATCAAAGACTCTCTGTAAAGTGCTGAGAATACCTCCAGGTTTATGTAAGGAAAATCTGGGACCAAAAGAAGTAGGTACACACAGGTGGTCACTAAGGTCAGGTTGGTCATTGTCTTTGGCTTGAGGGTGCAGTCTTATTGGCTCAACGAGTCCTTATTGCTAGAGGGGTAGTTTCAGTTCCCATGAGGTGATACTTTGCTTTCAGGATCCTGAATTAAGAGATAAGCTGAGAGTGGGGAGGGGGCGCCTGGGTGGCCTAGCTGATTAAGCATCCGACTTCAGTTCAGGTCATGATCTCATGGCTCCTGGGTTCGTGCCCCGCATTGGGCTCTGTGCTGACAGCTCAGAGCCTGGAGCCTGTTTCCGATTCTATGTCTCTCTGCCCGTCCCTCACTTGCGCTCTGTCTCCCTCTGTCTCAAAAATTAATAAACATAAAGAAAGAGAGAAGCTGGAAAGAAAAAGTGAATCAATTAGAAAGTTTAACGTCGATGTGGAGGTAGTTGAAACCTTCTTTCACCTTGGAGGAGTTGAGCTCAAGGACTTCCTACACAGCCATCTTGAACCGAAACTAGAATAGGGTCCCTCTGAATCCTATTTTGATTGGGGAAAGTTTGGCAGAAATCCAAGGAAGGAGAAAATAAAAGCAGGGAATCAGCCAGTTCTGTGTACAAATCGACATAAACACCAGTACCTCCCCTGCTAACAAGCGTGCCATGTACAGAAAAAGGCATAGAAAAGGCCTTCGCATTGGAAAAAGTAAAAATAAAAAGTATCTCGATTCTTTTATTTATTGATTTTTCAATTCGTATTTTGGAAAGAAAGAATGAGCAGAGACGGGGAGAGAAAGAGACAGAGAGAACGACAGAGAGAGAAGCTTAAGCAAGCTCCATGCTTAGCACAGAGCCCCAAACGGGGCTCAATCCCGTGACCATAGGACCATGACCTGAGCTGCTGAAAACTGCCTCAACTCTTAAATCATGTGATTATCAACATGAAACAAATTCTAAGGACTATACATCAGTTTTCTAGAACTCAAACATAATTAAATAAGCCCCAGAATACACGGTCAATATATAAAACTCCGTCTCCTTTTTATACATAAGCAATGAACAATTAGAATATGAACCGTTTTTTCAAGAACCATTTAAAACCACACCAAACATTCAAATACTTACATTTACATCTAACAACCATGCACAGGATCTGTACGCGAAAAGCCACAGAAGGCTGATTGGGTAAATCAAGGAAGATATAAATAAATGGAGAGAAATGCCATATCTAGCCATGGAAGCCTCGCTAGTAAGATGTCAATTATCAACTTGATCTAGAGATTCAACATAATCCCAGTCGACATCCCAGGATTTATCTGTGGATATCAGCAAGCTCATCTAAAATATGTGTGAAAAGACAAAGGAAGGAGAACAGCCAAACAGCTCTGAAAAATAACCAAGTTGGAGAACTCATGTTGCACCATTTTAAGACTTACTATAAACGTCCAGTAATCAAGGCAGTGTGATATTGAAGAAAGATGGACACACAGATCAAGAGATAGAACAGAGAATCCAGAAACTGACCACATACACAAGCATCCTCACCCAAATTCTGATAATGACATATAGCCAACCTAACAGAAAAAGGGAGATAGTCTTTCACAAGTGTTACGGGAACAATTAAGTGTTCGTATGCAATAGTCATCAATTAACTAAGTAATTAATTGTTTAATCAATCGGTTCATTGATTGATTAATTAATTAAAAGAAGCCTTGACCTAAATTCATCACTTATACAAACATTCACTCAAATGGATCATAGATGTAAGTGTAAAGTACAAAATTATAAAACATTCTTAAGAAAGAAGGAGTGATTTTGATTCATTGAATCATTCAATAAATAATTTTGGAGCATTTAGAATGAGACAACGCTGTCTACGCCCTGAGGATCCACTAGTGAACCAAAGGAGCAAGGATCACTGCGCTCTTGGTGCTCAATAGTCAAGTGGGGAAAACTGACAAAGATAATGGAACTAGAAACTATGGTAGAGAATAATGAATGGGGAAAGAACAAGTAAATACATCCTGGAGAGGATATAAGCATTGGGGGAGGGGGTGTGAAATACTAGACAGGGTGAAATACTCGACACAGAGGGCCCTACTGAAAAAGGTGTCAGTTGAATAAATACCTCACGGAAATGAGAGAACTACCTGCTGACAGGAAGGTGAACTAGGCAGAAGGACCCATGAATTCCCAAAGGCAGGAGTGTGAACGTGTGTACTGATGGGAAGCAAGGAGGCCAGCATAGACAGAGAAATGAGGGTGATAAGAAGGAGGAATAAAAAGGTGGAGGTTGTGGGTCAAGTAGGAGAAAAACAGGATGAGGGAGAGAAGGGTGTAAGGACTGCCAGCAATACACAAGGTGAAGCGAAATCTGGTCATCCTCTTCCTCCACCTCACATTACCGGCTGCAGTTCTTTTTATTGTTTAATTGACATTTACTAAACTGTGTCTACACCATGAAAAGTTAATTCTACTTGTGGCAACTAATTGAAGCAAGAAAACGGAACATCCTAAATGATCCATAGCCGTGTTTAAATAAGTTATGGCATGGGGCGCCTGGGTGTCTCAGTCGGTTGGACGTCCGACTTCAGCACGGGTCATGATCTCGGGGTCCTTGAGTTCGAGCCCCGCATCGGGCTCTGTGCTGACAGGTCAGAGCCTGGAGCTTGCTTCGGATTCTGTGTCTTCCTCTCTCTCTGACCCTCTCCCGTTCATGCTCTGTCTCTCTCTGTCTCAAAAATAAATAAACATTAAAAAAATTTTAAATAAGTTATGGCATGCTATGTAGCCTTTACAATTCATAGCCCTTCAGAAAATTTGTGACCTAGCGAAATGCTCGTACCACTAGAAACCAAAAATGGGATTCACAGCTACACAGCTAATTTTGGTTAATGCCTGTGCATATACCTCTTCCCTGACAATTATACCACAGTGTTAGAGGTGCTTACCTACAGGGGCGCCTGAATGGCTCAGTCAGTTAAGCATCTGGCTCTTGATTCCAGCTCAGTTATGTTTCCACAGTGTGTGCGATCAAGCTCCACATTGAGTTCTGTACTGAAAGCGTGGAGCCTGCTTATGATTGTCTCTTTCTCTCTCTCTCCTCCCATCCCCCACTCTTGCTCATCTCTCTCTCGTTCTCTGTCTCTGCCAAACATACATAAACATAAAAAAGGTGTTTAGATATCATTATCTCCAGGTGTTTGACTTATGACCATTTTTTTTCTTTCTTGTTTGTTTTCTAAATTTTCTGCAATAAACTTTAAGACCTCCATAATCATAAAGTAACGTTTCAAATAAATGATTTAGTCTAGTATCAGTTAAATAAATAAAATGTGTCAATTCATAAATTTATTAGGTCCATTCAATATATCAAGAATAGTTTCAAACAGTCCAGTGTTATTCCTTCAGCAGACACCCTCCCATCTGATTTGACGTTGACTCAACCACTTCACCAAGAAAGATTTCTAAACTTTGACCATGTTTGAGTGTCTATAAAAGTTTCTGAAAGCATGCAAGACCGCATCCTTGCCTTCAAGAAACTTTCAATATTTGAGGGTACAAAAAACCCAAACACCATACAAAGCACAGTGAGACTTCAAGGTCAAGTTTCATGTAGCAGGAGAAGTCCACTGAGCCGGGTTGATCAGTAAAGGCGTCTCGGAGGCATAGCACAAAGAATCTTAAAGGATGACCAAATTTCTAGTTGGCAGGCAGAAAGGAGGAGGACAAAGGAGACAAAAGCAAATGTGCGGGAATAAAGGAGGGGCAGGCATTCCGAGAACAGTGAGAACAACCCTGTTGGAGCTTGAGGTTCTTCTACAACAGTGACCATTAAGTATTTGTGACGATGACAAAGACTGGGTAGAAGATGATGTATCTACATAACCCATCATGTCCATACTCTTATGTAAGAAGGTCTTGGTGACAGCGAAGAATTGGAGACAATCCGTTAGAACCTCAAGATGGTAATAACGAAGCAATTTGTAGAAACAAAACAATGAAAAGATAAAATTCTGAGAGAAATTCTCTAAGCATATTAATTAATACCCAATCAACAATCAATTGAAATCCATGACCAACTTAAGACCCCTCTTGTGTTTCTCTCTTAATGGGGCATTGTCTTCAGTGGCTCAAGAGGGAAAGAGACTCATTGTCAGTCCTCCCCTCCTCAACGTCTTTCCTGTGATCCACTCAGCAGAGGGGCTCTCAACTCCACCTCCAACGTATGCCAACCCAGCTAGTTTCTCACCACCTTCCGCCTACTCTCCATTTTCGTTCTTAGCCCCATGCTGCCTTTCCCTTCCCACCAAAATCCCAGTTCATTCTTTTCACTGCATCCGGAATGCAATCCAAAAATCCTGAATCTGAGCAGTTCATTCCTCTGCTTAAGAAAACCCTCTAATCTCCACTGTACTCAAAATGACACATAGAATCTGTAACGTGATAACCAGACGTTGGCAGTCCTGCCTTGTCACCCCTCTAATGCCATCTTTCCTCATTCTCCTTTCATTAGGTGACCGGAACGGTCTCTTCTCCAGGTTGCTCAATTTAGTCCCATGTAGGTTCCGCTTAGAATGCATTTTGTGTTCGCTAGTTTCCTTACCAGTTCTTGCTACGGGTCCAAGTTTGAATAAAGGACTTTTCTCCCCAAGAAACCTTTGTTGGCCACTCCTCTAATCTACACTTTGTCCCCTGTGCCATTCCTTCTCATAAAATTTAGTGTTCTATTTAACAGCATTTGCCACAAGTTGTAATTACACCTGTACCATTTGTAGCTAAGATTTGAAACATCCTGATTATATGAAGCGTGCATGTTGGATTATCACTGTGTACTTGAACCTAATAGCACCTGACACCTAAGGTGTTCAATATGTGTATCCTCGATGCCTGGAATAGGGGATTTTTAACTATCTCCCGGTGTGCTAGACTGCCATATACATTCAAGTCTTCAATAATCTCTACCACCAAATTTAGTATACATATACAAAAAAGGGAAGGGTCACGTCCTCAGGCATAGGGGAAACATTTTGCCTCGTTGATAGCTTCTATGGTGTAGCTTACATTTTGACCTACATCAGACCCCGCCCTGGAGATACAGTTTGTATGGATGTAGTGACAACTATGAGGAAATCAAATCAAAATACAGTGTTTATGGAGTGTAATGTGCCAGGAGTTTTTCCACACGTTTTACAGGCATTTCCTGTAATCTCACAACTATACTGGACATAGGCGTTATACTTCCCCTTTATAAATTGGAAAAGCAGTCTCGGAGGTATCATTTGCCTACAATCTAAGATCTGGCTGGTAGAAGAAATAGATGGGGCCAGGTAACTTAAAAATCCACAATTTTGCCCAAGGTAACCTCTGGGAAATCAGAAAATGAGCGGTTTCGTAAGTGCAGCTGCCTGGAACTTTTCAGAGGAGCTGTCTGTGTGGCGCCGGGGCTTTGGCGCCATCACATCTCCAGGATCTCACTACCAGGAGTAACCCTCATTGTTGGGAAGGGCAAGGACACCCATCCATGGCAACTTAAGGTGTTTTAACCCCTGTCAAGATAGTGCAAACATGCAAATACTTCATTTGGTACTTCAAAGAACACATCAAAGCACACATCGCGGGATTTTCAAAAATCACTCTGAGATGAAAATCAAACAACAAACGTCATAGCAACACGAAGCAAGTAACACTTTCCAAAACACACCTCCTGCAGGGGCAGGCCATGGAGAGGGTATGAGCCCACTTTAAAGTAGCAGTGCTCTCAGGTGCAGAGCACACAAAACAAAACAAAACAAAACAAAACAACAACAACAACAACAACAACAACAACATTAAAACACATAAGGGATAGAGAACTATCCAAAATGATGAAACGGAAGAATTCCCCTCAGACGAAATTCCAGGAGAAGTGACCATTAAACAATTGATCAAAATAAATAAAAGCAGTATAACAACAAGAATATAGATTCATAGTCATAAGATTAATCACTGGGCTTCAAAAAAGGCATAGAAGACAACAGAGAATTTATTAGTGCAGTGATAAAAGAACTAAAACATAGCCATGGTTAATTGAAAAGGCAATGACATAGAGATTGATTTTCATCACTGATACAAAAACAGATAAGCTGGAACCTTGGATGTCCATTACCCAAGTTAGTAGTTATGCGATTGTAGCAAAAGCTAATTCTAAAAAAAACGATTAAATAATGAAAAACAGAAAGCTAAAATATGTCAAGTTTAAATAACTTGCATGAGCCGTGCAGCTGTATTGTTGTTTAAAATTCTAGGATATCAAATAATATTATGTGTTAGCCATTGTAACATGGGCAAAGTTCACCATGTCGACCTTTGCTCTTCTAAATGTGGAGTAATAAGTTATTAGGCCTTATAGAATATCTGAAAAAATGAATATTAAAAAGTTTTGGAATGTATATGTTTCTAGTGAGCTTGGTCATGTCAAATAAAGTGTGTCATTTCCAACACCTATTCTCGTGTACTCTTATTATGGCTAGAGTCCATAAAAAGTTATTGCACCATTGCAATAAACAGGATTACCAGTGCAATCTATTTTTTTAATTCCATTTGTTCATTTATTTGAAAGCCAGAATAGTGCATGGAGAATGTACCCTTTAGGTTCTGGATTCTCTCCTTGATTCCAAATGTCTTATTTGGGCTGCTACCATAAAGACGGTAAAACAATATTATCTGTACCATGAACATATAAAATTTGGCACACCTCACTAGTATTACAATTTTCTGTTTTGCATACGTGTTTACAAATACACACGTGTGCACTGGGTGAAGTTAGATGTTTCATACTTCTCTCCATATCATGAGGGATTCAATATGATTTAAAGAGTTACATTCCAGTTACCAATTCTAATGTTGGAAAACATGCACAGTTCTTGCTTATTTGTCACTTATTGTGCAATTATGAAGTTAACATAGAGCTCAAAGGGTAAATTCTTTTTTAACCACACTTAACTCAACATATATCATTGAAAGTCAAACTTTGGCCTTTCAAAGGTGACATTAGACTGAACGCGGAGAACACAAAAGACTCCATGAAAACGCTGCTAGATCTGATACATGCATTGACCAAACTCACAGGATACAAAATCCGTGTAAAGAAACTGATTGCATTTCTATACACCAATAAGGAAGCAACAGAAAGAGAAGTCAAGAAATCAATGCCAGCTACAATTTCACCAAGAACCGTAAAATACCTCGCGAGAAAACTAACCAAAGATGTAAAAGATCTGTACAGTGAAAAGTATAGAAAATGTATGAAGGAAAATGATGAAGACACAACAAAATCAGAAAACAAAACAAAACAAAACAATCCATGCCAAAGAGTGGAAGAATGAATACTGTTAAAATGTCAATACTACCGAAAGCAATCTACACATTTAATGCAATACCAATCAAAATTGTACCAACATTCTTCTCCAGAGTAGAACAAAGAATGTGAAACTTTGCACGGAACAACTAAAGAAGCAGAGTAGTCAAAGATATCTTGAAAAAATAAAGCCAAAGTGGGAGGCAGCCCAGATTTTCGCAACTCCTACAAAGCTGTAATCATCAAGATAGTAAGACATTGGCACAAAAACAGGCAAATGAACCAATGAAACAGCATAGAGAACCCAGAAGGGGCCCCACAAATGTATGGTGAACTAATCTTTGACAAAACAGGAAAGACAACCCAATGGAGAGAAGACAGTCTCTTTACAAAGGGTGCTGGGAGAACTGAACAGTAACATGATGAAGAATAACCTAGATGACTTTCTTACAACGTACACAAAAATAAATGCAAAATGGATGAAAGCCTTAAATGTGAGACAGGAAACCATCAAAACACTAGAGGAGAAAAGAGGAAAAAAACCCTTTGACCTCAATTGCAGTAATTTCTTCCTTGGCATGTCTCAAAAGACAAGGGAATGAAAATCAAAAATGAATGATCAGGACCTGGTCAGGATAAAAATCTTCTGCACTGCAAAGGAAACAATCAGCAAAATTAAAAGGCAACCGATGGAAGGAGTGAAGATATTTGCGAATGACATATTGGATAAAGGGTTACTACAAAAAATGTATAAAGGACTTACCCAAGTCACACCTGCAAAGTGTAATACACTGAAACAATGGGCAGAAGTCATGAAAGGACACTTTTCCAAGGAGACATCCAGATGGCCCAAAAACACATGAAAGGATGCTCAACATCACTCATCATCAAGAAAATACACATCAAAGCCACACTGAGATACCACCTCACACTAGTCAGTGTGGCTAAAATGAGCAACTTAGGAAACCACAGATGCTGGTGAGGATATGGAGAAAGAGTCACCCTCTCTCACTGTTGGTGGGAAAGGAAACTGGTGCACTACTGCAAGCATAAAACCTACAGACATCACAATGACTTTAATCACATATCTTTGCATAATAACACTGAATTTCAATGGACTAAATGCTCCAACCAAAAAACATAGCATATCAGAATGGATAGAAAAAACAAAACAAAAAACAGAACAAGACCCATCTATTTGCTGTCTACAAGGGACTGATTTTAGACATGAGGACACCTACAGATTGATAGTGGGGGATGGAGAACTATCTATCATGCTACTGGATGTCAAAAGAAACCTGGAGTAGCCAAATTGTATCATACAAAGTAGAGTTTAAATCAAAGGCTGTAACAAAAGATGACGAAGGGCTTTCGATATTAATTCCAGGGTCTCTCCATCAGGAAGAGCTAAATATTTTAAATGTCTACACACCAAATTCGGAGACACACAAATATATAAACAATTATTTAAAAACATACAGAACCTTGTTGGTAAGAATGTGGTAATTGCAGGGGACATTAAATTAAACACAGAAAAAAAGATGGAAATCTCCAAAAGCATAGAGGTTAAAAAACATCCCACTAACGAATAAATGGGTCAACCAGGCAACTTGAGAAGAAATTAAAAGATATAAGGAAACAAATGAAACTAAAATACAACAATGCAAACCCTTTGGGATGCAGCAAGGGCAGTCCTGACAGGGAACAACAAAAACAAAACAAAACACAACAACAACAACAACAACAACAACCATTGCTATCCAGTCCTATCTCAAGAAACAAGAAAAAACTGAATACAAAATCTAACAGCACACCTAAAGAACTAGAAGCAGGACAGCAAGGACACCCCAAAGCGAGCAGAAGAAGAAAAATTATAAAGATCAGAGCAGAAATAAACAATATGGAGTCTAAAGGAAAACAGTAGAGCACATCAATGTAACCAAGAGTTGTGTTTTTGAGAAAATACACAAAATTGATAAATGTCTAGCCTGGCTTCTCAAAAAGAAAAGAGAGGGGACCCAAATAGGTCAAATCACGAATGAAAATGGAATTATTACAAAGAATCCCACAGAAATTCAAGCATTCATCAGGAAACACTATAAAATCTTCTATGCCAACAAACTGGACAACCTGGAAGAAATGGACAAATGCCTCCATCCCCACACACTTCCAAAGCTCAAACGGGAAAAAATAGAAAATGTGAACGGACCCATAACTAGTGAGCAAATTGAATCAGTTATCAAAAATCTCCCAATAAATAAGAGTCCTGGTCCAGGTGGCTCCCTGGCGATTTCTAGCAGACATTTAAAGCAGAGATAATAGCTATCCTTCTCAAGCTGCTCGAAAACATGGAAATGAAAGGAAAACTTCCAGACGCATTTTATGAAGCCAGCATTACTGTGATTTCCAAACCAGACAGAGACACAAAAAACAGGAGAATTACAGGCCAATATCCCTGATGAATACGGGTGCATAAATTCTCAACAAGATACTAACAAATCACATTCAATAGCATATAGATAGTATTATTCAACATGATCAAGTGGGATTCATTCCTGGCCTGCAGGGCTAGTGCCATATTCATAAATCAATCATTGTGCTACATCACATTAATAAAAGAAAAGATAAGAAGCATAGTACACTGTCAATAGATGCAGAAAAATGTATTAGAGAAAATACTGGATCTTTACTTAATACAAACCCTCAAGAGAGTTGGGATAGAAGGAAACTACTTTAAACATCATAAAAGTCATTTATCAGAAGCCCACAGTAAACATCGTCCTCAATGGGGAAAAATTGAGAGCATTCCCCCTGAGATCAGGAACAAGACGGAGATGTCCACTCTCACCCCGGTTGTTGAACACAGTGTTGGAAGTCTTGGCATCAGTAATCAGACAGCACATGAAAGTAAAGGTATCATCATTTGCAACGATAAAGTCAAACTTCCACTTTTTGCAGATGGCTTGACACTATACATGGAATTTCCGACAGACTCCATCAAAAGTCCTCTAGCACTGATACATGGATTTAGCAATGTTGCAGGGTACAAAATCAATGTACAGAAATTGGTTGCGTTTTATACACTAATAATGAAGCAACAGAAAGAGAAATAAAATAACGGATCCTATTTACAATGCAACAAGAGTCATAAAGTACTTAGGAATAAAGCTTACCAAAGAGGTAAAAGATCTGTATGCTGAAAACTATAGAAGGCATGTGAAGGAAATTGAAGAAGATACAGACAAAGCAAAAAACATTCCATGCTCGTGGATTGGAAGAATAAATATTGGCGAAATGTCAATAAGACCTAACGCAGTCCTCACATTATAGGCAGCACCAATCACATTGCACCAGCACTCTTCTCCAAGCTGTAACAAACAATCATAAAATGTGTATGGAAACACAAAAGACCCTGAATAGCCAAAGTAATACTGAAGAAGAAAACCAAAGTGAGAGGCACCACAATGCCAGACTTTAGCCTCTACCGCAAAGCTATAACCATCAAGACAGCATGGTATTGACACAGAAATAAATACATAGACTTAATGGCATAGAATAGAGGCCCCATAATTGGACCCACATACGTATGGCCAACTAATCTTTGACAAAGCAGGAAAGAATATCCAATGGAAAAGAAGACAGTCTCTTTAAAAATTGGTGCTAAGAGAAGTGGACAGCAACATGCAGAAGAATGAAACTAGACCAGTTTCTTACACCACTCACAAAAATAAACTCAAAATGGATGAAGGGCCTGAATGTGAGTTAGGAAACCATCAAACCCTGGAGGAGAAAGCAGGAAAAACAATCTTTGACCTCAGCGTCAGCAAGTTCTTAGCTGACACATCTCCAAAGGCAAGGGAATTAAAAGCAAAATGAACTATTGGGACATCATCAAAGTAAAAATCTTCTCCACAATGAAGGAAACGATCAACAAAACTAAAAGGCAACTGACCGAATGGGAAAAGATGTGTGCAAAAGTCATACTGGATAATTGGCTAGTATCCAAAACCTGTAAAATGAACTCACCAACTCCACTCCTGGAAAACAAAAAATCCAGTGAAGAAATGGGCAGAAGACTTAAACAGACACTGTTCTAAAACAGACATCCAGATCGTCAAGAGACACATGAAAAGATGCTCAACAGCACTCCTCGTCAGGGAAATCCAAATCAAAACCGCACTGAGATACCACCTCATGCCAGTCAGAGTGGCTACAATGAGCAAATTAGAAGACTATAGATGCTGGTGAGGATGTGGAGAAACAGGAACCCTCTTGCACTGTTGGTGGGAATGCATGCTGGTGCAGCCGCTCTGGAAAACACTGTGGAGGTTCCTCTAATCATTAAAAATAGATCTACCCTAAGACCCAGCAATAGCACTGCTAGGAATTTACCCAAGGGGTATAGGAGTGCTGAGACATAAGGGTGCATGTACCCCAATGTTTATAGCACTACTTTCAACAACAGCCAAACTATGGAAAGAGCCCAGCTGTCTATCAATTGACAAGTGGATAAAGAAGTTGTGGTTTATGTATACCATGGAATACTACTTGGCAATGAGAAAGAATGAAATCTGGCCATTTGTAGCAACGTGGATGGAACTGGGGGGGTATTATGCTATGTGAAATAAGTCAGGCGGAGAAAGACAGATACCATATGTTTTCATCCATGTGTGGATCCTGAGAAACTTAGCTGAAGACCATGGGGGAGATGATGCGGGGACAAGTTATAGAGAGGGAGGGAGGCACATCAGAAGAGACTCTGAAATACTGATAACAGACTGAGGGTTGACGTGGCGTTGGGGAGAGGGGAAAGTGGGTGACGGGCATTGAAGAGGGCACCTGTTGGGATGAACACTGGGTGTTGCGTGGAAACCAATTTGAAAATAAATGACATTTAATGAAAAAGCATATCCAGGGGTTGCTCCTACTGAATATGAAGATAGCTTTCTATTTTCAGCACTTTCTGAACGTGAGGTAGTACTGGTTTAAGCTGCGGAGATGAAAGTTTGGTTTGTGTGTTTAAGAAAAGGAGTTGAGTAAAGACAGAGGCCTCTCACATGTATCACGTTGACCTTGGCAAGTGTCTCTTCTGATTGTTACCATGACTTATCCCTTTTATTGATTCACATAGTTTGGTGTCATCCTTTCATGAGGAAGTGGATTTCAATTGATCATGGTAGGTGGTCCTTGTTATATTTTGTGAATTATTTGTGTATGTGGTGATGATGGATGGACCATGCTGGTTGCTTTCAAAAGCACTTACACGGACCGTGTAACACGTTTTCTACCCATGGAATCCCATACGGTCTTTTACTACCTTGTGTATGACTTACCTGAAATATCATGAAGTGGTAGGTACCGAATAGGTTTTAGTGGCACTGAATGCCCTCATGGCCACTCACACAGAATTCGTTGACGCCTTGCTCTTAAGCACACAATGACTCGGTCTTCCCTAAGCTGCGTGAAAGTGAGCATGCATACTAACTAGGCAAACTGTTTGCTGCTGCTGTGAAGAACAGCTTCCTGAACTGGGAGCTATAGCAACACACATATGGACCCCTAAGCAAGGCACAGTATATCTGTATTCTTTGAAAGAATAGAGTAGTTACTTCAATTTGGCTTTCATTGCGTTGCATGACAAGGCATTTAATTAGCTAAAACCCTCTTACAGTCATGTTTCATTGCAAGTTGTGTGTACTCTCCACCGCGAAGTGTCATTACATGTTGGATGGAATTAATGGAGGCTGAGGCACCAGTGCATTCACGTCGAGGACGACTCTCTTGAACTCATCAAGAACTATGGGCCTTCTCAGGTAAGATTACGTGCAGGTCTTTCTCAAGGGCATAATCTTAAACACAGACCAACCTAAGGCAGCTTTGGGCAGCTGGCAGTGATAGGATAGGCAGACATGGTGACCTCACAAAGCGCCTGGTCTAGCAACTGCGGTGTAACTCTCAGAGCATGCCACCTGATTTGGCTTCATGGTAGGAAATTTTTCAGGGCCCTGCAGCGGAGGCGAGACCTGGAAGCGCGGGCGGCCCCTAGCGGCCTCACATCCTGAGCCGCATGAAGAGGTGGTGGTGCAGGCCCCTGAAGGCCCTGGCCCCGGCCGCCCGGGGAGGAGCCTCTAGCGCTGCAGGAGGGGCCGCGCTGGAGGCGCCTGAGGAGAAGGTGGTGTACACGCGGGGGCACCAGCCCCCCGAGGCCGCGTCCAGACTCGCCGGTCTGCTGCCCGGAGGAGGCGCCACGGAGCCCAGAGGGTCGCGTTCGGGCAGAGGAAGGTGCCGTCCCCGCCGCCGCCGTCCCGCGAGGACAGCAGCCCCCGCAAGCCCGCGGCCCCCGGGCCCTGCTCCGGGGGCCGCACCCTGGAGGAGAGTGGGAGGGCGGCCACCCCGACGCTGACCACCTTGCCCACCATCCGCGTAGTCGGCGACGTGTGGGTCGACAGCAGCCTGGCAGAAGCGCGGCGCCAAGCGCGCCAAGTCCTGGGCGTGAACCTGGCACCCGTGGTGAGACTCCGCAGCGTCCCAGTGCGTGGGCGTGATGTGCGGGCCACCGCCGAGTGACCTGTCAGCCCCGGGACGGGTTGTGCCTGGAGGGATGAACCAGTGAGAGCCGGGCCCGCTTCCCCTAGTGCACTTTAATGGCGAAGAAGCACCAGAGGGTCCCGGCCCGCGACCCAGGGATGAGGCGCCGCCTTCTGGGACTCTGGGGCAGCTGTGACCTCTGCTGCATCCCAGCACAGGGTCTGAGGAGGGAGGAGACTCCTGGACCAAAAGGGAGATCCCCTTTCTTCCTAACCCCAGATTGAGAGGTCTCCAGCACTGTAGGGGCAGATCCATGATCTCTCTTGTTCCCTCATTGCTCTGAAGTCGTCAGAAGAAGCCATTCCACCCCCACCCTCTCCAAAGGATTTTGGTTCCATGCTTGTGTAATAAAGCTAGAGTTTCTTTGCCATTCACCCACCTCCCGGCTCCTCCCGCCAATTTCTTTCTTCTTTGTGTGTATGTGTATGTATATATATATCTTCTAGGATGATTTAAATTACATATTCTTTAAATGTTTAGAAGAGCAGTAGAGAAAAAAGGGTGTGACTTAGGGGTCTGCACTCAGATTAAAATAAGATTCCTGAAGTATAGTATACATTCAAAAGGACATATATTATTTTTTTTCATGTTTGTCTATTTTTGAGAGAGAGACACCGTGTGAGCAGGGGAGGGCCAGATAGGGAGCCACAGGATCCAAGCAGGCTCCAGGATCTGAGCTGTCAGCACAGAACCTGATGCGGGGCTCGAACTCACAAACCATGAGATCATTCCCTGAGCCAAAGTAGGACACTTAGGTGACTAGCCACCCAGGCACGCAAAAAAGAACACATATTATTAAATGTATTCTGAGCACAGCTTGATGCGATTCAGTTCAATATACTTGTGGAATCAGCACTCATTAATAAAGGTACCAGGACCCCAAGGGACCACCTGTGCCTCTTTCAGTCACGGTCTATCTCTCCTTTGGGACGGCAATTATTGTGACTTCTTACAGAATGTACAACTTTTGCTTGTTTTTGGACTATATAGAAATGGAAGTATGTGTCCTACACCTAGCTTCTTTCACTCAAACTTATGTTAGTGATAGTCATGTTATTGTATGTATAGATGCTTTCTACTCATTGGTGTATAGAATTTCATTATATGAATAGTTTACAATATTTCTGCAACTCTTGGTGGACATTTAGGTAGGTTCTGGCTTAGGGTAATTATGAATAAAGCTTCAGTGAACATTATAGGACACGTCGTTTGGTGAACATTTTTTACAATAGTATTTATTTATCTAGGAGAGAATTTGCTGGGTCACATGTCATCCAACTTATCAGCTTTGGAAAGATTCCTCCAAACTGTTTCCAAAATGGTTATACCAATTTACACAAACTTCCTTCCAAGGTAGTGCCTGCATAGTGCCTGTGAGTTCTGAATACTTGAAAACCTTGCCAACATTTGCTAATATGGTCTTTTTCATGTTATCTATTCTGGAAGGTGTAAAGATTTTTTTTTATTTGAGAAATATCAATCCAAGTATTGTATACAGGTAGTAAAAAAAAAAAAAAAAAAACCACAACATCCAAATTGCAGATCAGGACTTGCAATAAAAAATCAAAAGCTTTGTTTCCCCCATGAACACCTCTTCCCCAGAGGCAACATTTTCTTTTGTTTTCTTTTTTCTTTTTTTTTTTTAATCAGGGTTTTTTTTTAAACAGACCATTTTTTAAGGACAATTTTAGATTTAGAGACAAATTGCACAAAAAATACAGGTTCCTCACCCCCAGTAGTTTCTATAGTACCTTGAACTAATGTGGATACATTAATTATAAGTGGTGGATGAGCCATTCTTGAATGACACATTATCATTAGACACATTATCATTAACTAACAGTTAGGGTTTATTTTGTGTTATATAGATTCATAAGTTTTGAGAAATGTATAAAGGTATGTATCTACTATTGCCGTATCATACAGAATAGTTCCAACACCCTAAAGTGCCCTGTGCTCCGCCTATTACCACTTCCTTTCTCCCCCTAAACCCTAATAGCCACTGGTCTTTTTACTGTCTCCGAAGGTGTTTTGTTGTTGTTGTTGTTGTCGTCGTCGTCGTTGTCGTTGTTTTGTTTTCTTTTGTTTTGTTTTGTTTTTCCAGAACGTTATCATAGTTGGAAACTTAAAGCAAATGGCTTTTTAGTATTGGATCCCTTCACTTAGTAATCCACACTTAAGTTTCCTCCATGACTTTTAAGTAGCTCCCTTTCTCCCTCTTTCCTTTCCTCCTCTTCTGTCTCTCTGCCTCCCTTTCATTGAGGGAGTTTATTTTCTAAAACAGCTTTTAAAAAGCTGGTTTACAAAAAAAGACTGGAAAGTGCAGAGTTACCCTGTTCTCCCTCCTACCCCCCAAAACATAGTTTTCCCTATTGTAAACTTCTTGTGACAGTGTAGTGCATTTGTTACAACGGATGAGCCCATATGAAAACTATTACTAACTAAAGTCCGAAGTTTAGCTTAGCATTCACTGTGGTGTGCAGTTCGCTGAGTTTTGACAAACGCACAATGCCATGATTCAAAACATTTCACTGTCTTAGAAGATGTTTCACTGCCGTAAATATTCCCTGTGCTTCATCTGTTATTCATCTCTCCCTTCCCCCCTGAGTTCCTGGCAACCACAGGTCTCTTTACTGTCTCCATTATTTGAGGCAAAACTTTTAACTGTTCCAGGTTTATATTCTTTTGTTAGGAATCTTCATGAAGATAAGTAGTATACTATACTGCTGCTTATTGATTTGTCAGTTTTAAGCACCGTCTACTGACTTCCTATGTGACGTTGACGTATAGGTCGCTTAAGCCACCTGTCTTCTCTCTCCTCACCTTCCGATATATTCCCGAACTTCTATCTGTATACTGTTTCAGTCATGTCCAGCCAGCCGGTGAGTCACTATAGGTATTTTAAACAGTTACACACGTGATGGGAAATCCCAGAAGCCAAACAAAGGATGGCGAAGCAATCAGGAATTAGTATCATCAGAAAGCTGTTTCCACCCGCAGAGCTAGAGAAATTCAGAACCATACCTAGCAGGATCTGAGAACACGGGAGAAGAGGCTCTTGGAAAGAAGCTAGAATTTGGAGGAGATAAAATCACTGGTAGGAAGTGGAGCGGGAGAGAGAAAAACCTCTGGGCTTATCCCTTCCTCCCTTTCTCCCATCAAACACCCATTGGTCAAAGCCCTCTGGAAGTCAGTTGGCAAGGAAACAGGAAACACAGTCTGTAGGAGAAGTGCAGGAACTGGATCTGAGGGCAAAACACATAACGGATGAAGTTACATATAGGTACTAGTTAGGGTTCTCCAGAGACTCAGTATCAATGGGAATTGGTTCACAGGATTACGGAGGCTGAGAAGGGCAGACCCAGGAGATCCAGTAGTTTAGTTCCAGGCAGACTCCAAAAGCCTAAGAATCAGGAGAGCTGATGATGTATGTTCCATTCCAAGTCTGAGCCTGAAGTCAGGAGACCAATATCGCAGCTTGAAGACAGTCAGATAGACACAGTGGATTCTCTCTTACTCCGCCTTTTGTTCTATTCAGGTCTTCAATCGATTAGTTGAGGCCACCCAGTGTTTGGCAGGCGGTGTGTCTTGCTTAGTCTAGTGATGTACAGATGTTAATTGTACTAAGAAATGTCCTCACAGATACACTAGAAATAATGTTTAGCTATATATTTGGGTACCCTGTGGCTTAGCCCATTTAAATCATGAAATTAACCATCACAAGATATAATTTCATATTTCTATGTATGTATGTATGTATGTATGTATGTATGTATGTATGTATGTATGTATGAATGTATGTTATTTGAGAGACAGAGAGAGAGAGAGAGAGAGAGAGAGAGAGAGAGAGAGAGAGAGAGAGAGTATGCTCAAGCAGGATAGTGGCAGAGAGAGAGAATTCTGAGGTGTCAGTGCAGAACCTAATGCTCATCTTAGTCTTATGAACTGTGAGATCATCATCTGAGCCAAAATCAAGAGTTGGATTATGAACTCACGGAGCCACTCAGATACCCCACAAGGTGTATATTCAAATAGAGATCTAGTTCCCTTACCTGTACTATCATTTTTCATTCCGTACATTGTACGATAAAGGTCTTCCTTAAACTTGCTGCACTTTTTGTCTGTCTCCTATCAGCTTTGGGCTTCTGTTTGTCATTGTTGTTAACCCTGCTCTTATGCACTGCAATCAAGTCTCTTTAGAGGGCTCAAGGTTGATTCTGTAACTTGAAAACTAATAAATGGTTTAAATTATTGGGATTATTAAATAATATGCAAACTTTAGATTTACCACACTTTTCCAGGAGTCCTTGGACCTGCTGAATGAGGACATCTCTAGCATCAAGGTGAAATGGATCCTTTCTCTTTGTATTCCATCAGTCCTTTAAACCATGCCATGTTTCACTTGGCTCATTCAGACTAAGGCCGTCTTATGGATATTATCTGGTTCTCCTTAATTTTCTAATTGCACTTCTTTGTTTTATTGCACTCTTTCAGTGTTCTCAAATCATGCCACTTATGACATCTTCCTGCTAACCTCTTAGCGGTCTCTCACTGGACCCTTCTCTTTTCCTGCCTCATTTAGGTGGTGACTCAGTAGGTCTGCTTCATAGCTTCCTTCCTGTGATTTTCCTCTGCCCTGCTCCCAGTTTGTTTCCATGGTTTCATGGTAATGTGGCCATCTGGGAAGTTAGGGAGAAATTAAAAGCCTGGACTCTTGAGCCAGACGGCCTGGGGTTAGACTTTACTTGTTCCCCTTACCAACTGTGTAAGATGGATGTTGGATGAGTTATTTGGCTTCCTTATAACCCGGTTTCCTCCTCTCGAAGATAAGAATGGTAATTGTATATACTTTGTAAGTTTGTTGTGTGGTTCATATGTAATAATATGTGAAAATAACCCATAACAGTGTCTGGCACAAAAATAAACACTATGTTAGTGTTGCCTATTATTAAGTATAATTTTTCTTTATATTTTCTCTCCTTGTTTTGCTGGAATACACCTTCAGATAACTTCCTAATGAAGAATGAGTACAATCGAATGTTCTGTGTCTTTGCACGTCTGAAGATATCTTGAGTCCACTCTCAAATTTAATTGATAATTTTGATAGTGTAGAATTCTAGTTTCTTTTTTTAATTGATTTATTTTTATTTTTTTAAAGTTTACCTCCAACTTAGTTAGCATGTAGTGCAACAATGATTTCAGGTGTAGATTCCTCAGTGCCCCTTACCCATTTAGCCCATCCCCCCTCCCACAACCCCTCCAGTGACCCTCAGTTTCTTCTCCATACGTATGAGTCTCTTCTGTTTTGCCCCCTCCCTGATTTTATATAATTTTTGTTTCTCTTCGCTTATGTTCATCTCTTCCACTCATAGAATCCTAGCCTCTAATGCCCAGTTGCCCCTTCAATCGATTTTCCCCTAATCACAACACCATTGGAATTACAATATCTGCTCTTTAGAGTGTTTTTAACTCACTATCACTTCCACTTTCTTCTAGTTTTCAAAATCATTCAGTACGTCTGGCCTATGCTTAAGGAAAAGGGAATGGAGGTCCCCCTTTTGAAGGGCTTAAAAGAGAATTTATGAACATATTTTAGACTGCCACAGCCTCTCTGCTGGCCTCCTATTATTCACTCTCCTCCTGCATGAAAAATCTCCTCACCCTACCCCAAGAATCCTCCCTCTTAAAGGCCCAACCCTTGTAACATCAGCTCAAAGTCCAGGATATTGTTATCTAAATTAGGTCCAGGTGTGAATGAGTCTCCTTGGGCGCACTGGTCCTCGACTACACTTTCAATCTGAAGACCTATGAATGAAGACCTATGAATTCAGCATACATCCAACACAGGCATGTGATAACCAGAAAACACACACAAAACACACACACACATACACACACACACACACACACACACACACACACACACACACACACACAGAAAAAACAAACAAACCAACAAAACACAAACGTTGCTGTTCCAAAGAAAGGAAGGAGGTTATCATGAATGGGTCACTGGTCCATAGCAATTCTGAAGTTCAGCTGGTACAGGTAGGCAGTCCTTTCATTGGGTCTTAAGGCCTGGGAATGATTTTACATGGTCCTAGCTCCTCCAGGGTTCTGGCTTTCAGCCTCTAAGTCATTCTTCCCTTCTCATGAAAGGTAGCCTGTGTCTACAGCCTCATGATTGTCTCGACCTACTTACTGATTGTAGGAGTTTGTGTGTCAAAAGCCTTCTTTAATTTTACTCTCTGGGATTAAGGAAACCCTTCTCTACCATGGACTTTTCCAAATATTTATAAGGAAAAACACTCCTAAACTTCAAGTGATATTGTAACAGAGAGAACCCTGTGCCCCACAGTTTACTCTGCGAGGGTTTGCTTATGAGATAGAACACTGGTATTCTCCAAGACCCTTCGTCATTTAGGAAACCTTTGTAGTATCTTTTCCCCAACGTCATCTGCTGAGTGATGTTGGTAATAATTTCACCTTCAATAAGAGTGACATTATTGATGTTATCTGTGCTAACAAAACATGAAATTGTATTTGAATGGCATTGAGTAAGTGCAAGTAGTATCGGTTAGGGACGTGTTCAGCTGTCACAGAAAGGCTGCTGCCAGTGGCATAATCAAAGAGAGTTTTACTCACAAGGAGGCTGTAGGCTGTGCTCCATTAAGGCAGCAATGTCATCAGCAGCAGGCTGCATGGAATGGCAGAGCTGCCAATTTCTTTATGACCTCCTACAAAATTTTGGAAAAAAGGGTAGCAGCCATTAATATAATACTACCAATGTTTTTAGCATTTACCTTCTTCGTGATGCAGCACATGTGTGAGGATCTCAAGCTCACAGCACATCTGTGAGGTACAATTGTTGATGTCTTTTGGAGGTCATTCGTTCACTTTTTAAGTCAAAAATTAGCTGTCATATGTCTAGGGCATGTGGCTTCACCAAATCCGCTCCTAGATTTACTTGGCTTATCAATGCATCAAGCAAACTCATAGGAATTCTAGAATTTAATACTTGTGGGCCATGGAGAAACCAGTTCTGCCTTATCAAACCACATTAAATACTCAGGCCATTCAGTATACTCTCAGATGAACCCTTGGAAGGTGCTCCTGTATTAGCGTTGTATTTCTGTTGGCAAGATCCTTGCCTCCTAGGAGGAACGGTAACTTTCATATCTATTAGTAATTGCCAACAAAGTACAAACCAAGATTTTTCTTTGCCTTCTTGTTGACACGTTATAATATATACTAAGTTACCACGTTTCCTTGTTTTAATTCTTAGCATAATATACCAACTGCAATATCATCACGGAACAATGGTGGCCCCACATGTAGCATCATCAGCTCTGGATACTTCAGATATGGCCACGGTAACAGTTAGGGTGGACTCCATCCAGTTCTTGGCCAATTGGGCTTGTCTGATTCTCTCTGTTTATCTACCTCCCACCCCACACCCCCAGCCCCAGCAGCAGTGAGAATCTAGTTAGTCAGGGAATCTCCAGCAGATACAGATGCCAATGCAGATGCAGATCATTTCCCTGGATAATCTTTATGGTTGACTATGGCCTGGGTAGCAGGATGGGTTCAGACAGAAACACCTGATTTGGGTGCCATCAAGCCGTCTCTGTGCACTCTCTGAGAAATGGGACAGTATGCATTACAAACACTTCAAGTCTACAATTCTCCCTGCACACTTCTGTGTTTTGTTGCTTCCATCCACCTACCAAAGCAACCCAAACTTTATGCTAAAGAGAGTGGGGCTCGTGTGTCCTTTGCAGATTGGAATGCTGTTACTAGTTTGGTTTATCTTAACAAAAACTGGCACATTACCTAAAAATGCAGAATTCGGTGTGAATTCAGAATCAGTACCTGTAGTAAGCCCTCCATGATTCCGTTGATTAGGGAGAGGGATGAAACCATACTGTAAGAAACCCTGCCTTCGAATGCTACAGCTCTATGAACTTTCAAAGCACTATTTTTGATCTGGTTATCCAAAGTCGTTAAGTCTTTGTGAGTATACATTCAGAACTTTTTTAAGATCTGGATTGTAGTGTCCAATTTTTTCATGACCTAACTAACCCATTGATTCCAAGTGTTCTCTTTATTTTTGAATCATTCTCTTGGGCATTTGACCAAACCTGTCAAATAAAAAATGTCCTCAATTTGAATATATGAACATTTAAGAGCAGTCTCGTGTTCAGCGCCCAAATATTTTATTATTTCCGTTAAGAGTTTATTCTGTCTGTGGACGGTGAAGAAACAAATGCCTGTTTTTGTGTGTTTTTTTTTTTTCTTTTTCATTTTCCGCACATAAGTAAGTAGATGCGCATGGCAGAATGCTAGGTACCTGTCAAGGGTAATAGGATGTTCAGGAGTGTAAATGAGATTTCTGTCATCCAAAAAAGAAAAAAAATTGTTTGATGAACTAAGATAAGCTAAGCTTTAAAAATGAAAGGAAAATAGCCATGATCTCAGTTAAAAGTTAGGCAATGAAGTACTTTTCCCTAGGGCAGCAAGGAGTTATGAGAAATACCATAATCTGTAGAGTTTGTACTAAAAAGCTCTACTGACACGATGATAAAGCTCACCTTTAAAGCTTGCTTTGTGTACTGATATTATTCCTTTCTTCTTGAAATCTAAATAAGCTTTTTCTCTTTGGCTGTTAACATGAAAAGAAAAGACACTTTCCCCCTATCTTTTCTTCGGCCGTATTTACGCTGTACTTCTTACAAAAGTCTTTTATGTATTCGTTGCCTTTTATCTTCATCCTTTGTCCAAAACAAGCCTTGAGATTGGGAATGATGTGGACTATTTCTAACCTAAGCTCACAGTACATAACTTCTCATAAAACCCATCATTTGAGGAGGCAATGATCTCATATCATGGAGTTCCTTGTGCAGCCCATGGGCATGATTCCACTGAAAGAATCGATAGCATCGTGGAGACCCTGTCTTTGGAAGGAACTAACAACAAATAAGGATTTGACCTTATAGGCTGATTTTCCTAGGAACCTAGGAATCAAAAGGGCCAGAAGTGTGATGGTGGGAGAGGGACACTGGAGAAGGGCTGAATACCCAGGTTCACATGAAGCCAACTGAGCAGAGAAAGGTTCTGTCCTGGAGGAGCTTGGTTCAGCAGGAATCAGCTCCCATTTGCTACGTACTTAGTGAAAATACACTCATGAGAGCCTACAAGAAGGATGCTTCCACAACTCTAAGAGGTCTCTTTCCTTTCTTATGTCTTTCATTATGGAAAGTGTCTTGGGGGTGCTTACTTCCCCTTTGTGTGTCCACAGTTCTACTTCCCACTAGTTGTGTTGTCATGAACCTCCTTACGTAGCCCTTGCTCCCCTCCTAGGCCATGTGTTCCTCATGGGCAGGACTCACCCTAGCCATCTGTGTGTCGTTACTACAGTGCCAGCCATGGGCAAAGGACCCTGTCCATACTGAATGAATGCAATATGTTTATGGAGTTTCAGCTCCCAATTGTTACAGAAGAACTAGCTGTCTCACTTCCATTTGATGTGTAACAGCAGCAGTCTATACGGGGGAGTCTCTCTCACATTCTCTCTTTTTACAAACACCTACATTATCAACTTTTGACTAACTCTTACCCTATTGTGATCAGATGAATTGGGTGGAACATTTGCCACATCTTGGGATCTTATTTGCAACCCAATACCACTTAAATTCCCTATCCTACAGTAAATTCTTGCTTAGCAAGAAGCAATATAGTTCAGTGAGTAGAGGGTAGCCCCTGGAGACAGGCTGCCTAGGATCTCAAATCTTATTTTGCTCTATTTCTAGCAGCAGACCTTTGGACAACTTACTTTTTTCTCTTTGCTACTCAGTTTTCTCAGGTGTAAAATCAGGCACAACCTAGCACCTTCACCATAGATCTCTGAAATGAATTCAGTGGCGTAACAATGGTAAAACACTTAGAATAATGCATGGAACCCCCTTAACTGCGAGTCAGTAAACACTCGCCTCTATCAGTGATGTAATTACGTTTTTGACAAAGTCGCTGCTTCCTTACTTAAAACCTTCACATTGGCTGTGTTGAATGTACAGAACAGATGAACTATGGAAGGCACCATGTCAGAGTCAGGCTTCCTTGGTAGAATGAGGCCCAATTCCCTGATGCTGGGGACTGCAAGAAGAATTCATTAATTCGCCTGTTCCGTAATGTTTACCCTCTCACTGGCATTGCTAAAAGCACCTACTTTCTCTACACCACCATAGAACAGGTGGGTTTTCCCTTGTCAGCCTTTGCTCGCTTACTTGTCCGTTTATTGTTCCACCTGTGGCTTTATTCACCACTCACCGAAAACTGACTGAGGGACTCTGTGTGCCAGGCTCTGTTCTCGAGGTATGCCCCTGCCTCCGTGGTGGTTGTGGGTAATTCTTGACTTCTGGGCTTCCAGCTACTACATCACGTGGGGTTCTCCATCACCCTCTGTTGCTTTTTCATTGTCATTGGGCAGGTGTCTGCCCGCTTCTTCTCTCTAATTATGTACACGGTAGAAATCAGTGCTTTGGGGATATGGATGACTGCAGTGAACAGACTCCTGGATGTGTCTTTTACCTTGGGGAATTGTGCATATTTGTGTTTCAAAATCTAGTTTACCCTAGAGGCAGACATTTGAAACAAAGCAAACACAGTCCAGACGGGGCTCAAGAAACAAAATCTTTGGATGTGTCCCCGAGCCTGGTAGCAATGCAGGTGGGCTAGAGGCCTACAGATGTGGAGCTAGACTGTTGTTGGATGACAGCTTCACTGTGCATCTTCAGTTAGGAAGTGGTACAGCTGGAATGAGAATTCTCCTAGTGTGATTCTTGGCCTCCTGTTTTCCTGCTGACTCATCGGCCTGGGAGGGCTGAGACCTTTTGGAACTTTGTTGCATTTTGCTGCAGAATCAAACACTAGCTAGGTTTCTCAGGTAAGTATACAATGGGCTGTGACAGCAAGGTTGGTTGCGGGTCAGGGAGACCTGGCAGGAGGGAGGAAACTGAACAGGCAGGAGAGGGGGACTGACAGAGGCTGTTTTCTTCCATTTTGTTCTGGGAAGACCTTAGTGAGGATGTCTAGTCCTGAGTACTGGTGAAGTTTATGTACTGGCCATGGAGTTGGGCGGGCACCTTAGAGAGATTCTGGTCCATCTGTGGGAAGTGTGTGTGTGTGTGTGTGTGTGTGTGTGTGTGTGTGTGTGTCAGAGAGAGTGTGCAAGGGAGCCCAGCTTTGAGCCAACCAGGGAAAGGATGGCATAGCTCTCAAAGGAGCATGCACGTTTCTCAGGTGATAGAGTAGAGAATAAAATGTCTCCCTTTAAAACCCACATTCCCCTGCTCTTCAACTTCTAAGGAAGTCTTTGGCTACCAGCAGTCTGGGCTCTGGAGCCAGCATAGTAATTTTCTTCTTTTAGTTTATCCTGGTTCATGATTTGCTCCCCTTTAACTTAAAAATTGTTTTTATTATAGAAAATTTCAAATATGTAAAAGTCAAGACATTAGTATATCATACCCCCATGTCCTTAGGACCTTGTTGTAAACATTATCAACTCATGTCTAATATTGTTTCATCTGTATTTCTACCCGTTTTGTCCTTGCTCCCCTCTTCCCCTGGTTTATTTGAAGCAAATCCCACACGTTGCATTTTATTAAGAATATCATCCTGTTTGTTTTTATTTTTAAAAAGTTTTGTTGTAGTATAATTGGCATAACTTGCAGGAAACTAAAGTGTGTTATTTGATAAGTTTATACATCAGTGTGGATGTGTATACACACAGATCAAAAAGTATATACACACACATATCCATGAAACCACCACAGTCTAGATAGTGAACATACCCATTACCGAAAAGTTTCCTTGTGTCCCTTGGTCATCCTTTCCTCTTGCCCCTCTCTGCCACCCATTACTGATCTGCATTCTGTCACAATATATTTGTTTCTATTTTGTAGAGTTCTAGATGAGTGAGATCATAAAGTAAGTACTTTTTTTTTATCCAGTTTTTTTTTTTTTTCCCACGCAGTGGCATAGTCTGTCTATCCTACCAATATCGTCATGCTGTGACTAGATACCACTTAGGAAGCTGCAGTACCCTTTAGCAGATATTATAGTAGTCCCGGTGAGAAATGGTCATTTGGACCAGTGTGGTTACCATGGAGATGATAGCTTTCTCAATTAGACATCTGCTTTGGAGGTAGAGCCAATCAGACCAGCTGGATTTGGGGATTAGGGCGGGGTGGGGGTGGGGGTCGGATCCAGAATTACTCCTGAGGATTCTTGCTTGAACACACGAAGATAGTGTGATGAAGCAGGGGAGACTCAGTGAGGAGCAGCTATGTATGATCTTTCCTGATTCAGTCCTTGCCTGGATGTCCATTGCTTCTTGAAAGCTGTCTTTATTATCATTGGTTGATTTGAAGCAGTACTTGAATGGCAGATGAAAAAAACTGTATTTGGAGCACTTTAAGATATTTACAGGATGACTGGGTGTTATCAGGAATGATATTAAATAAAGGCTACTTGGCATTGTCAAATTCAAAATAATGAATTTCAGTGTTTTCCTTAGGTGTTGGTAGTATCATCTGGTCCAGGTAAGGAGAGACTAAGAAGTACTGGGGCAAATCACATTTTTAAGAGCTTGCAAAATCTGCTTGAGGTGAAGTTCACTCCACTTTTCTCAGGGCTCCCAGAATTTTTTTTTTTTGTAGTGGTTTTATCATTGAAAATGTTCTGCAAAGTCTGATGCTGTGGTGATAACATCTGCATGCAGTGACTAGCTTTGTGAATTTCATGGTATGGTAGGATAGCCTGTCTTCCTTCTACAGGGTTATTAACATGTCGGGTGTTTTATTACAACTTGGACTCCCTTTGGGTGTTTGGCCTTAGAAAAACTGAGTCAAGTGATATCTTTGGTTTTGGAATTTTAGAAAGAACACGCCACCTGGATTATTAAGTTTATGGGCACCTTTGGGAAACCTGATTAGTTATAGAACTCACACTATATGATAGTAACAACAACTGCACGTTTATTGTTTATTCCTTGCTGAGTGCTTTATATGCATTATCTTATTTAATCTCCACATCAGTCTGATGAAGTAGGTACTATCATCATCTCCATTTTGCTGGGGAAGGACCTGGGATGCAGACGGGATACCTGATGAGACCTAGATTAGTCTTACAATCAGTGTTAGCGCCGCAACTTGGACCCAGGCAGGTAATCTGGCTGCAGAGCTCATGCTTTCATTAAGAGATAATATTTTCATTAAGAGATGGTACTCCTGGGTGGCTCAGTTGGTTAAGCCTGCTTGGGATTCTCTCTCTGGTGCTCGCCTGCCTGTGCTCTCATTCTCTCTCTCTCTCTCTCTCTCTCTCTCTCTCTCTCTCTCTCTCTCTCTCTCTCTCTCTCTCCTTCTCTCTCTCTCTCTCTCACTTTCTCTCTCTGTGTGTGTCTCAAAACAAATAAAAATGTGTTCTTTTTTTTTTAAAGAGATAATACTTGAGGTGGATCTTGTAAGATAAAGAGAAGTTTAAAGGACAGTGGGGACTGGCATATAAGGTAGAGAGAATGTAGTATCAATGCGGGGACATGAGAAACTTATTGTCCTGGGCGCTGATGATGAGAAATAATGTTGGTAATGCTGGTATGACCAGAAAAGATGTAGGGCCTAAAAAATACCTGTATTGGTTATCCAGAGCAGCTTTTTCACTGATAATCTTATGAGGTCTTTAAAAATTCTCCTTGAAATGTTGAATAAGTGCAGGAGATCATTTCTGTTTTCTCAGTTCCAAGGATCTCAGATGGGGAGCTTCTTAACAAGCTGATCTCAAAAGCATGTTCTGACTTCAGCCAACCTAGGTTTTTCCATCCAGGAGTAAATTCACTGCTCCCACCTTTTCTGCTCAGCTCTGAGTCCCTTTCGTGTTAAAAGAGATCTGCTTGCTACTTTTAAACGGAATAGGATTTCCAAACCTGTCCCCACTGTCAGTAGTTGAAAGGCTAATAGTCAGCTAGCATCTGAATACCATTGGAGTGGTACCTCACTTATTTGGTTCATAAACGGATGATGGTTGTAAACACAAAAGTGTATGATGTGGCGGTTTAGCCATGTTTTGGAGGCTAACTCTTGCTTCCTGCTTTAAAGATGCATTTTGCTATTTCGTAGTTAAGAATCGATTATAATGAGAAGGGAGTAAATGCAAACCAACAGGTGCTTTTAGGTTTTAATACACAGTGCTGTTGCTGAGTATCAGTGAAACAGCTTTGTTTTTGTTTTTGTTTTTTAAATGAATAGGTAGTTTGTGGATGTGAATTTCAAAAGGTACACGTGTTCATCCTGTATCTCAAATCCCTTCTTTCCTCCTCAAGCAACTTTAATTGTTCTTTAGTGGCCCCTTTTATAAAGGGAGTCTATGCCTGTATTAGCATGTATGAGTGTGTCATTGTTTCTAGGATTTTGTTATGGAGATGCTAATTAGTAAGAGTAGAGAGAATGTTATCTCTTGCCAGTCATGATACCAAGGCGTGTGTGCATGCGTGTGCATGCACTCAAATGAGCAGATAATCTAAACAAGTGTTTACTCTTCATCTAAAAAATAATAAACATGCACATTATCAAAGTTTAACCCATACTAAGGAAAAAGATTAGTTAAATAGATACTGACTAGGTGCACCTTTGGGTTTAACAAAGACTTCCAGCAGCTGCTATATTTAAAAACTAAAGGAAAATGTATGCAAAGATACAGTAGGGAACATGATGTGAGTCCACCGGGAATCACAATAGACAAATGGAAGTGATTTTCTAAAAAGTGAAATTTATGAAATTGAAAAATACATAACTCAAATAACATTTCCCTAGATTAACTCAGTAGGTTAGAAATAGAAGAAGGAATCAGTGAACCTGAAGGTAAATCAAGAGAAATGTCCCAAGCCAAACAATAGAGAGGGGAGAAAAATTGGACACAAATCAGTAGAGCACTGTGTGACAATATCAGGTGTTCCAACGTAATGATGTAACACATGTATAATAGGAGTCCCAGATGGAGAGGAGGGAGAAAATGGGACAAAATCCTACTGAAGAAATTGTTTAAGTACCAGATTTGATGAAAATTATCTGAAAGATCCAAAAAGTTGAAATAACTTCAGTTTGGTATTTCAGGACCAGAGTTTGATTCTAGAAATACCAAAGCACTGCTTGACAGCAGCCTGGTGAGTAGGGCCTCTGTGGGATGGGACTTCTGCTGCGTCCCCCTGTGTGATAAACTAGACATTTTAGAGCTGCACGCCAGGCACAGGCGGCATCGCAGATGCCATCAGCTTTTCACTCTTCCAGGTATATTTTTTTATTCATGTTCCCTCTCTCCGCCTGAGTATTGGTAATATGTTATATTCCTCACTGGCCACATGGAAAATGAGAACAGTGGTTGCTACTGTTTCACTATCTATAGACTAGAAACCACCGTGTCGTTCTTTTTATGATAGATGTACTCTGGAGAATTTCTGTGGTAGCTTTGGAGATACTTTTTTTTAATTTTTAAATAAAAAATATTTTTAATGTGTATTTAATTAGAGAGAGGAAGGGCAGAAGGAGAGAGTGAGAATCCCAGTAGGTTCCATGCTCAGTACAGAGCCTGATGAGGGGCTCAATCTCAACAACCATGAGATCATGATCTGAGATTAAATCAAGATCTCAGCTTAACTAACTGATCCAACCAAGCACCCCAAGAGATCATTTTTATGCAGGTTAGAAACACTCACCTTTTGTTTGAAAAAAGGAGAGTAAGAATTAACAACACACCACCACCACCAACAACAACAAAACCTCTCTCATGCAGACCTATACCCCCCCTCCAAAAAATGATCTCTCCTTCCTGAGTCCCAAAGTTTTTTTGTGTAGTAGTTTCTTTAACCACCTGGCGAGGGCTTTAGTTTCACTGGGCCGACTCAGCATTAATATTCATGCTACACAAGATAACTAGTTTATTATCATTCTCTGCTATTTTGTATCAAAGTACAGTCCTAGGATATGAGAGTTCTGTGCATGGTTGTTTTTGGAATGTGGAATCTTTTGATGTATTCAAGTCAGCTGTGGTTATTGACTGAATACTACTAGGTGCCCAGCCATGAGTGTTAGTCCTTCTTCTTTGTGCAAGTATGCATGTACGTGCAGGATGGATGCATTAGAGGTGGGAGAGGAGGCTGGGATGTGCAGTCTTTCCATCTAGGAGTATAGAATCTTGCCTCAGAGGCACATGCACCAGGGTCAGACCTGGGTTCGAATTCTGCTTCCTTCAACAACTGTGTCATCTTGGATGACTCATTTAATTCAAGTGCTTGTATGATTAAATGAAATAACACTTGAAGTGTCTAGCATGCCTGACATTTACTAGGTGCTCAGAGACTGTGTGTGTGTGTGTGTGTGTGTGTGTGTACATGTTTATATGTGTTCTCTGTTCCTGTAAAATAAAAGAGAAAGAAAACATCCCCCCCACAGTAGTGTGTAGATGTATAGCGAATCCAAAGGCAGTGTATTTCGAAATATTTTTTTTCTTTCCCTCAGATGACTGCACGTTTGTTTCAATGCTCCATTTAATGTCTCTGTCAGACGGCACTTCACCAGCCAGGCTAAGATGATGCCCTTCCTCCAGCCAGCATCACTCTCTCTCCTCTTACCCCATCTATCCCTTTCTTCCTAGCCAGGGTAGAAGAAAAAATAAAAATAAAAATAAAATAAAAATAAAAATAAATAAAAATAAAATACATATACAAATACATAAAAGTGTTGAAAGGAAAAAAAAAAAACACCCCTTGAAAATTCTATGTCCTGCAAAAGTGTATTTCAAACTGAAGAAAAAAGACTTGTAGGTGTGCCTGTGTGGCTCAGTCGGTTGAGCATCCAACCTTGATTTCTGCTCAAGTCATGATTTCATGTTTAATGAGATTGAGCCCTACATAGGGCTCTCTGCTATCAGAATGGAGTCTGCTTTGAATTCTCTTTACCGCACCCCCGCCACCCCTTTCTCCCTCAACATAAATAAATAAACATTAAAAAAGATGTTAGGCATGGAGTATGTTACTCTTCCCCAAAGCATCTGAATTTTACAATCCCTCACCTTTGTAAACAACAAGAACAACAAAACTACCACAACAACAACCCTAAAACAAGTAATACGTTGTGAAACAAAAAAAGAAAGACTTTATCACTAGTAGATCTGCCTTGCAAGAAATAAATACATAAAATAAAAAAGTTCCTTCGAGGATACCTCAGTGGTTAAATACCTGCCTTTAGCTCAGGTCATGATGTCAGCATTCATGAGTTCAAGTCCCACAGTTTGTGAGTTCAAGTGCCACATCAAGTGAGCTCCACCCCCCTGCAAGTGAGCATGAGCCATGCTTTGAGTGAGATCCCATTATCTCTCCCTCTCTCTCTGCCTGTCCTGAGATTCTCTCTCTGCCCCTTGCTCATTTGTGCCCCCTGTCTCTCTCAAGACAAGGTCTTTAGAAAAAGGAATAGGGACAGAAGTTACAAATAAGGAATTTAGATCTATGCTTAAAAAAGAAGAGGATTAGAGTAGGAATAAGGAAAGGTAAGAGAAAATAGCTTATTTTTCTCATTCCCAACTTATCTGAAAGATAACAATTTCTTAAAGTGATAACAGCAGCAATATACTCGGTGATCATAGCCTATGGATAAGGAGGTAGATGACATCAATATTAGAAGGCGTGGGATGGAGGAATTGAGACAGCTGTTATAAGGTAGCTGCACTACCTGTGAAGGGGTATAGTGTGATTTGAAAGAGGAATTTGACTAGTTATAAATGAGTAATGCAAATGCAAATAAAGGGGAACCCACTCCAACTTTTAAAATAAACAGTGTAATGAATATGCTAAGAGAAAGAAGAAAATGGAATATACCAACTGCTGCATTAAAATCCAGAAGGCAGAAAAAGGTGAAGATAGAAAGGAAGCAAAGTCTGAATGCAGTGATAGAAAACAGTTACAAACATGGCAGATATTATTCCAACTATATCAATACTCACATCAAATGTGAATAGTCTAAATATACCAATTAAAGCTCAGAGATTGTCACAGGAGATCCAAAAACAAGATGAAACTCTATATTGTCTATAAGAAATTCACATGAGATATACAGATACAGATAGGTTACAAGTAAAAGGATGAAGAAAGATTTATCATGCTAGAGCTTATCCAAAGAGATGTGGAGTAATTACATTAACTCCACGCAAAGCAAACTTCCAATCAAGGAAACTCTAGGGAGATAAAGAGTGTCATTATATAAAGAGATTCTATAGAGAGATAAAAAGGTCAGTTCTGTAAGAAAACATAACAATCCCTAATTTTCTATACCTAACAACAGAGAATGGAAATACATGATGGAAAAACTTTTAGAATTTGAAGGAGAAAGAGAAAAAGTCATTATTATAGTAGAGACTTCAACACCTTTCTGTCAGTGACTGACAGGTCTAGAAGGATATAGGTAAGGCTACAGCTGGACGAAGCAGTAGCAGTAATCACCTAGATCGAACTGAAGCGTATGGAATGTTTTATCGAACAGTAGTTGAATAAACATGTTTCTCAAGTTCACACAGAACGTGCACCAAGTCAGAACATGTTCTGGGCCATGAAACACATCCTACCAAATTTCAAAGAATAGAAACCACACAAAGTATGTTGTCATGCCACACTGGAATTGAACTGGATTGAAAGCAATAATGAAAAGATGGCAGGAAATGTCCCCAAATATTTAGAGATTAAAGAACATACATCTAAATAACACATCAAAGAAGGAATCTTGAGAGAAATTTCAAAGTACTTTGGACTCAATGAAAATTAAATACAACCTACCAAACTGTGCAGGGCGGGGTGGGGTGGGCAGTGAAAACATGGCTTACAGTACAATGTACAACATTGAATGCATTTATTAGAAAAGTAGAAAGACCTTCGGACATCTGGCTGCTCAGTGTTTTTAGCACGCAACTCTTAGTTTCCACTCAGGTCATGCTATCATGGTCATGAGATCAAGCCCCTGTATTGGGTTCCTGCTTGGGATTCTCTCTCTCCCTCTCTCTGCCATGCCCCTGCTCATGTACATGCTTTCTCTCGCTCTCAAAGTAAGTAAATAAACGTAACAAAATCGGAAAGGAGAAAGACCTTAAATTAGTAGCCTAAACTTCCACCTTAGGAAAATAGGGGAGGAGGTACAGTTGAAGGCTGAAGTAGAAGAAAAGAAATATAATAACTAAAAAAATAATAATCAGAACAGATATCAATAAAATAAAAGATAGTCCAATACTGGAGATAATCAATAGAGAAATCAAAAGATGGTTCTTTGAAAATATCAATAAAGGTAATGAACCCCTAACTAGGCTATCCAAGAAAAAAGGTAGGCACAAATGGCTCATATCAAAAGTGAAAGAGACGTAACCTCTATCGATTCCATGAACATCAAGAGGATAATGGAAAATATTATGAATGACTCGATGCCCCCAAATTTCATAACTTATATGAAACAGATCGATTATTTAAAAGACGCACATGATGGGACACCTGTGTGGCTCAGTCAGTAAATGTCTGACTTCAGCTCAGGTCATAATCTCCTGGTCCGTGGGTTTGAGCCCCGTGTCAGGCTCTGTGCTAACATCTCAGAGCCTGGGACCTGCTTCAGATTCTGCGTCTCCCTCTCTCTCTGCCCCTTCCCACCTCCCACTCTACAGCTCTCTCTCAGAAATAAATGAAAACATTTTAGAAAAATATAGAAAACAAATAAAAGGCACACACCACCAAAACCCACATAAGGAAACATAGATTATCTGGATAGGCCTATATTTATTAAGTAAATAGAGTCAAGGACGAATAACCTTCCCAAAAGAAAGCGTCAGGCCCAGGTGGTTTCACTGAAGAATTCTAGCAAACATTCACAGGAAAAAATGATGCTAATGTCCTGTAATCTCTTCCCGAAAATAAAAACAGAGGGGAACCTTCCTCATTCTAGGAGGCCAGCATTGACAAAACAAGGTAAAGGCATTATAAGAGGGGAAAATTGGAGACCAGTGTCTTGCATTTTCATAGACACAAAATACCCAATACATGTTAGCAAAACAAATCCAACAATGTGTAAAAAGAATTATACATCCATAACCAAGAGGGATTTAGTACAAGTATGGGAGACTGGTTCCATATTCAAAAATCAATCAGTTTAACCCATCACAACAATAGGATAAAGAAGAAAGACAGGGAAATGATCAGATGCTCTTAAAAAGAGATGCAGAGAAGGCATTTGTTACCTCCATTCATAATAAATAAAACATCCTCTCCTCATACTATGAGTCCAGGGAGACTTCATCAAGTTGATACAGGACTTTTATAAAACAAACAAAAACGAACCCCCACAAAAAAAGCCTACAACTAGCATCGTAAAAGTTTCACCATTTCATGGGGCGCCTGGGTGGCTCAGTCGGCCCTCTAAGAGATAATACATGTTTGTACAAGTTGTACATTTTACAGATTTGAGGGTTCCCATTCGCACTACAGTTCATATAAATCATGCCTCCTAGAACTGTGCAGTATACAACTTGTGCAACCAATAGCAACAAACTGAAAACATTCTGATGCTGGTGTAGAATAGCAAATATATGAACAAGGAGTACAAATGACGTCTGAAGTTATAAGGTGTATAAATTGGATTCATACAAAAGAAAAAAAATCTCTAAATTGCACTTCGTTAGTACTAAAACTTTGCTTGGGAAAAGACTCTGTTAAAAGAACAAAAAGACAATCTATGGACTTGGACAAAATATTCCCAAATCATATATCCAGCAAAGGTCTTGTGTCTAGAATATCATATATTGAAGTGCCCAAAACGATGCTCCACAACACTAGGCTTCAGGGAAACACATTAAAACTGCACTGAGATACTACTATCCACATATTGAAAATGTTTTTTTTTTTCCATCTATACTTATTTTTCAGGGATAAAGAGAGACAGAGTGTGAGCAGAGAGGGGCAGAGAGAGGGAGATACAGAATCCAAAGCAGGCTCCAGGTTCTGAGTTGTCAGCATAGAGCCAAACATAGGGCTTGGACTCACAAACTGTGAGATCATGACCTGAGCTGAAGTCAGCTACTCAATCTACTGAGCCCACCGGGAGCCCATGAAATATATATATTCATTTTTAAAGACAATACCTAATACTTGCATGTGACCCATAAATCTGACTCCTATATCTTTCCTCTAGAGAAGTGGAAACTTATACTTATAAAAAGAAAAAAAAAACATACACGCAAATGTTTACAGCAAATCTGGTCATAACTGACAAAAATTTACAAACACAAATGTCCTTCAGGAAATGAATGGTTAAAGAAACCCTGGTATATCCGTATAGGGAAACACTAAGAAACACATGTATTGTAAAGGAATGATGTTGAATGAAAGAAACCAGTCTCATAAAGTTACCTACAATAACAATCCATTTATATGATATTAAAGTTGGAGATAGATGGTTGCCAGGCCTCAGGGGTGGGGTGACCGTGACTCAACATGAGGGAATTCTGGGAGCTGATGGAATTGTTCTCTTCTTGTCTAATTTTTTTTTGGGGGGGAGACAGAGAGTGAGAGTGGGGGAGGCACAGAAAATGTGGTAGAGAAGGGTAATCCCAAGTAGGCCCCGGGAAGTTCGTGAGCAGGGGCTCAAACTCAAGAATAGTGAACTCATTACCTTAGCCGAAATAAAGAGTGGGATGCTTAAGTGACAAAGCCACCTATGTGCCCCAGGAACAGAACTCTTCTGTATTCTCATTGGGGTGACATTTACATGAGTAGATACAATCTTTAAAACTCAAAGCTCTATGCACCAAAATAGTTACTTTGTATAATGTTAATTACACAACAAAAAGCATTTTCAAAAAACTACCACATCTGTCCTCCTCTCTCCATTTCCTGCTTCCACACTAATTGCTGTCATGTTCACCTCTCCTGGTCAACTGAGATGACTCCTTACCTGATTTCCTCCCAATTACAATCTTCACTCTGTCTTTCTAATAAACTTACGAAATATTACCATGAATAAAGTGTCATAAGGAAAACAAATAAGCCAGATCTACCTAGCTGCACCTTCCTTAGATCATGCATGTACACCACTCCCTATGGTATTTCCAACACGAAGACCCAATGTGCAAATACAATAAGCAGCCAAGGGGAGCCTGAGTGGCTCAGTTAGTTGAGTGACCTACTCTTCGTTTCAGTTCAGGTCATGATTTCGCCATTTGTGGTTTCAAGCCCCAGGTCATACTCTGCACAGAGCCTGCTTGGAATTTTCTCTTCCCCCTCTCTCATCCCCTCCCCTTCCTCAAACACACTGTCGATCAACCACCCACCCAACCAACAAACATTAAGATAAAAATAAGCAGCCCAAATCATAAGGGTCTCTAGTATGTTACACATTTATCCCATAGTTCACATAAAAGCAAAGAAAACTGGACTATCGTGCTGGCATTATTTTCCTTTCTTATACCCAACTCATTTTGCCCACTTGTGGTTCATTTCTGTGTCTCCTGCTCTAAATGCAGTGCCCACTTCCTCAGGCAGTCCTAGTTGAAGTGAATTTCTAACTGCTTCCACTCAGTACCTTCTTCATTCTGTTGCCTTTGTCATGAAGACCTGGAACAAAAATCTGGGAAAGAATGAACACCCCAGCCCTGGCATGTCAATACTAACACCTGGCAAACAGCAACAACCTCCCAGAGACAGCAACTAGTAAACAATCAGTTGTCTATTTTGGACACATGAGCGAGAAGATGGAAGAAATAGAACTTCCCAAAGGGAGGCTGAAAAACAAAAACAAAAACAAAATCCACTGGCGTTAAAAAGTGAAAAAAGGTAAAACCAAAGTTTACCTCACTGTTATTGCAGGTGTTACTGGATAGACTAGATGAACCTGAAGCAAATGATTTCTAAACAACAAAAACAACAGCAGAAGCAGCAGCAGCAACAACAAGAGCAGCAACAACAGCAGCAACAACAAAATCAACAGCAACAAAAGAATCCTCTAAACTATGCCTTGGTATAATTTAGCAGATAATCAGAGCTGCAGAACACTGGCTTTATGTGGGAATAATCAGAATACCATAGGTACTCAGAGGAGTCACGCTTATTGCTAATAACTGATGCTCAGGTGGTCTGATCACTTTATCCCACAACACCAAGTAAGGGTCTGAAAAAGGAGGAGGGAACCCACGCAGGGCAGCAGATGCCAGAACACATGGGGTGAATCAAGGGCTCAGTGAAACGGGAAGCCTTAATCACAAAGTGAACAATTTGCCTGAAAATGCTGCAGGTACAGGCCAGCACGCAGGCCTGCAGGCTCCCTGGCAGGAGTCCTGGGAATACGAGGGGCAGAGCAATGAACTTACAGCTACCAATCACTTCCCTGTGGCAGGCACGTTACCTCATAAAGCATCTCAATTGACCATGTGTACAGAGGGACGAATTGAGGCTGAAGGAGATGTTATAACTGCACAAGGTCACAGAACTAAGAAAGTTATGGAAATGGCCTTTACCCCAAGCACTCAGACTCCTTAGTGCATAACATGCTGTCTCAAGTATGCAAAACTCAGCTTCAGTAACCCTTTTACCATCTTTTTAATTAAATTTTTTCAAAACGCGTTGATTCTTGTGTTTTCATTTTTATTTGTTTCCTTATGTCTTTTAATTTCTTCTGTAATTGTCTGGTTGACTCATTCGTTCTTTAGTAGGATGTTTTTTAACCTGCATGCTTTTAGAGGTTGAACAGACTTTTTCTTGTACTTTATGTCAAGCTCCAAACATTGTGATCTCAAAGTGTGCATGGTGTCATCTCAATGCTGTTATATCTATTGAAGGCTTTTTGCGACCCAGTATGTGGTCTCTCTTGGAGAATGTTCCACGTGCACTGCAGAAGAGAGTGTGCTCTACTGCTCTGGGATGTAGAGTCCTAAAATATCTGTCACGTCCTTCTGGTCCAATGTATCATTCAGGACCATTGTTTCTTTCCTGATTCTGTCTAGATTTTCTGTCCATTGTTGTAAGTTGAGTATTAAAGCCCTCTGCAATTACCACATTCTTATTAATAAGATTGTTCATGTTTGTGATTAAATGTTTTAAATATTTGTGTGCTTCGGAATTCAGTGCATAGTCATTATAATTGTTAGTTCTTCCTGATGGACAGACACTGTAATTATTTAATAATGTCCTTAAACATCTCTTGCTGCCAACTTTAATTTCAGGTCAAGTTTGTCTGATATAGGTATGGCTACTACAGCTTCCTTTTGACTCCCAGTAGCATGAAAGGTAGTTCTCCATCCCCCCACTTTCAAGAGTAAGGTGTCCTCAGGTCTGAAATGAGTCTCTTGTACAACAGCATACAGATGGGTCTTGTTTTGTATTATCCATTCTGATACCCTGTGTGTTTTGGTTGGAGCATTTATTCCACTTCCATGCAGTGTTATTATGGAAAGCGATGGTTCCGAGGCATTGTGATGTCTGTAGTTTTCATGCTTGTACTGGTGTCTGTGGTACTTTGTGATACTTGCGACATTTCCCTCAAGGAATCCCTCTTAGGATCTCTTGTAGGAATGGTTTAGCGGTGGTGAATTCCTTCAGTTTTGGTTTGTTTGGGAAGACCTTTACCTCTCCTTCGATTCTGAATGGCAGGCTGGCTGGATAAAGGGTTCTTGGTTGCATATTTTTTCTATTCATCACATTGAAGATTCCCCTATTCCTCTATGGCTTGTCTGATTTCAGTAGATGGGTCAGCTCCTATCCCAATACTTCTCTACCTTTGTATGTGAAGGTCCATTCATCCCTAGGTGCTTTCAGACTTCTCTCTTCATGCTTGTATTTTGCCAGTTTCACCAGTCTATGTTGTGCAGAAGATCAACACAGGTTACATCTGAAGGGAGTTCTGTGTGCCCGTTGGGTTTCAATGCCGGGGTCCTTCCCCAACTTGTGGAAGTTCTCAGCTATGATTTGTTCAAGGTCATCTTCACACCCCTTTTCTGTCTCTTCTGGAAATCCTGTGATATGGATATTGTTCCATTTGATTTCATCACTTAGTTCTCTAATTCTCCCCTCTCGATCCTCAATTTTTCTCTATCTTTTTCTCACCTCCTTTTCCCCATATTTTTACCTTCTGATTCATTTAGTCTCCCCTCTGTCTCTGCAATCCGCGCTGTGGCTGCCTCCATTTTAATTTGCACCTCATTTATAGCATTGGAATTCATCACGACTACTTTTTATTTCCTTGATCTCACCAATAATTGATTCCATGCTGTCTTCTACGCCTTTGCCAATCCCAACGATTAATCTTTGGACTGTTATGCTAAATTTTGATATGTAGCTTATATCTGTTTTGATCAAGTCGTTAGCTGTCCACTTCTTCCCGGAATTTCTTTTGAGGGGAATTCTTCTGTGTCATTATTTTGGCTAGATTTCTCTCTCTTAGGAGGTTTACAAGCTTGTTATTTGCTCTGCACCTGCAAGAATTGCTATAGGAACCGGGGCTCACGCCCTCTGCAGATTCTAGCCCTGCAGGTAGTGTTTCTTGGAAAGTGTTACTTGCTCTCTGTTGTTGTGACATTGGCTCTTTGAGTTCTCTACTCGTCATGATGTTTTAGACCCTCCACAAGGTGTGCTTTTATTTGTTCCTTGAAGTAGCCTTGGAAAGGAAAAGAAACAAACCAACAAACAGGAAACAGAGACATGTAAGGCAACGTGCAAATAAAAGAAATAAATGGACACACACACGCTCACACACACACAGAAAACAGTCTGAAATCAAAAAACAAAACAAAACAAACAAACAGACCAGACACACCAGCTACAAGTAAAGAACAAGGTAGAGGCATTGCTGTTGGAAGAAAACATATAAAGAGAGAAATGACAGGGGTGGGGAAAAGGAAAAACATATATATATATATATTGACCAGGCTGGGAGGCGAAATGGCTTAATGCAGACAGAGAGAAAGGAAAATAAGGAAGGAGGTGGGGAAAGAAAAAGAAGATAAGTTTAGCCAGACAGAGAAACTAGATGGCTTGATTATCCCAGAGAGAGAGAAAGAAAATTATATAAGTATAGATAGGAAATGTATCAAAGGAATGGATTATAAATGTCTGCTTAAAGAAACCAACAAGCAGAGTTATCAACCTAAAGGAGGGAAGAGAGAGGAAGGGAGAATACGTCTAAAGAACAAGAATTGTCCCGGAATTACTCCAGTCTAGGCAGCATCACCGGTCCGGATGACGAAGCTGCCTGGTTCCACAGCCCTATCCTGCTCCATCAGAGCAGGACAGAACCTTCCTCTGCTCAGTTGGCTTCAAGTGAGCCTGGGTATTCAGCCCCTCTACAGTGTCCTTCTCCCACCATCCCACTTCTGGCCCTCTTGATTCCTAGATTCCTAGGAAAATCAGCCTATAAGGTCAAATCCTTATTTGTGTTAGTTCCTTCCAGAGACAGGGTCTCCACGATGCTATCGATTCTTTCAGTGGAATCCTGCCCATGGGCTGCACAAGGAACTCTATGATACGAGTTCAATGCCCCCTCAAATGATGGGTTTTATGAGAACTTAAGTCCTGTGAGCTTGGGTTAGAAATAGTCCACATCATTCCCAATCTCAAGGCTTGTTTTGGACAAAGGATGAAGATAAAAAGCAATGAATACATAAAAGACTTTTGTAAGAAGCTCAGCGTAAATACGGCAGAAGAAAAGATAGGGGGAAAGTGTCTTTTCATTTCATGTTAACAGCCAAAGAGAAAAAGCTTCTTTAGATTTCAAGAAGAAAGGAATAAAATCAGTACACTAAGCAAGCTTTAAAGGTGAGCTTTATCATCGTGTCAGTAGAGCTTTTTAGTACAAACTCTACAGATTATGGTATTTCTCATAACTCCTTGCTGCCCTAGGGAAAAGTACCTCATTGCCTAAATTTTATCCGAGTTCATGGTTATTTTCCTTTCATTTTTAAAGCTTAGCTTATCTTAGTTCATGAAACAATTTTTTTTCTTTTTTTGATGACAGAAATCTGATTTACACTCCTGAACGTCCTATTACCCTTGACAGGTACCTAGCATTCTGCCTTGCACATATACTTACTTATGTGCGGAAAATGAAAAAAACCCAAAACAAACAAAACAAAACAAAACAAAACAAAAACAGGCATTTGTTTCTTCACCGTCCACAGACAGAATAAACTCTTAACGGAAACAATAAAATATTTGGGCACTGAACACGTGACTGCTCTTAAATGTTCATATATTCAAATTGAGGACATTTTTTATTTGACAGCTTTGGTCAAATGCCCAAGAGAATGATTCAAAAATAAAGAGAACTCTTGGAATCAATGGGTTAGTTACGTCATGAAAAAATTGGAGACTACAATCCAGATCTTAAATAGGCTCTGAATGTATACTCACAAAGACTTACCGACTTTGGATAACCAGGTTAAAAATAGTGCTTTGAAAGTCCATAGAGCTGTAGCATTCGAAGGCAGGGTTCCTTACAGTATGGTCTGATACCTCTCCCTAATCAACGGAATCATGGAGGGTTTACTACAGGTACAGATTCTGAATTCACACCGAATTCTACATTTTTAGGTAATGTGCCAGTTTTTATTAAGATAACCCAAACTAGTAACAGCATTCCAATCTGCAAAGGACACACGAGCCCCACTCTCTTTAGCATAAAGTTTGGGTTGCTTTGGTAGGTGGATGGAAGCAACAAAACACAGAATTGTGCAGGGAGAAGTGGAGACTTGAAGTGTTTGAAATGCATACTGTCCCATTTCTCAGGGGGGCACAGAGACGGCTTGATGGCACCCAAATCAGGTGTTTCTGTCTGAACCCGTCCTGCTACCCAGGCCACAGTCAACCATAAAGATTATCCAGAGAAATGATCTGCATCTGCATCTGCATATGTATCTGCTGGAGATTCCCTGACTAACCAGATTCTCACTGCTGCTGGGGCAGGGGGTGTAGGGTGGGAGGTAGATAAATGGAGAGAATCAGACAAGCCCAATGGCCAAGAACTGGATGGAGTCCACCCTAACTGTTACCGTGGCCATATCTGAAGTGTCCACAGCTGATGATGCTACATGCGGGGCCACCATTGTTCCGTGATGATATTGCAGTTGGTATATGATGCTAAGAATTAAAACAAGAAAACGTGGTAACTTAGTATACATTATAACGCGTCAACAAGAAGGCAAGGAAAACTCTTGGTTTGTACTTCTTTGGGAATTACTAATAGATATGAAAGTTACCGTGCCTCCTAGGAGGCAAGGTTCTTGCCAACAGAAATACAACGCTAATACAGGAGCACCTTCCAAGGGTTCATCTGAGAGTATACTGAATGGCCTGAGTATGTAATGTGATGTGATAAGACAGAACTGGTTTCTCCATGGCCCACAAGGATTAAATTCTAGAATTCCTATGAGTTTGCTTGATGCATTGATAAGCCAAGGAAACCTAGGAGGGGATTTGGTGAAGCCACATGCCCTAGACATATGACAGCTAATTTTTGACTTAAGAAGTGAACGAATGACCTCCAAAAGACATCAACAATTGTACCTCACAGATGTGCTGTGAGCTTGAAATACTCACACATGTGCTGCATTGAAGACGCTAAGTGGTAAAAACATTGGTAGTATTATATTAATGGCTGCTACCCTTTTTTCCAAAATTTTGCAGGAGGTCATAAAGAAATTGGCAGCTCTGCCATTCCATGCAGCCTGCTGCCGATGACATTGCTGCCTTAACGGAGCACAGCCTACAGCCTCTTTGTGAGTAAAACTCTCTTTGATTATGCCACTGGTGGCAGCCTTTCTGTGACAGCTGAACACGTCCCCAGTCGATACTACTTGCACTTACTCAATGCCATTCAAATACAATTTCAATTTTTGTTAGCACAGATAACATCAATAATGTCACTCTTATTGAAGGTGAAATTATTACCAACATCACTCAGCAGATGACGTTGGGGAAAAGATGCCAGAAAAGTTTCCTAAATGAAGAATTAGGAATTGGAGAATACCAGCGTTCTATCTCATAAGCATACCCTCGCAGAGTAAACTGTGGGACACTGGGTTCTCTCTGTTACCATATCACTTGAAGTTTAGGAGTGTTTTTCCTTATAAATGTTTGGAAAAGTCCATGGAAGAGAAGGGTTTCCTTAATCCAAGAGAGTAAAATGAAAGAAGGCTTTGGACCCACTAACTCCTACAATGAGAAGTAGGTCGAGACAACCATAAGGCTGTAGACACAGGCTACCTTTCATGAGAAGGGAAGAAGGACTTGGAGGTTGAAAGCCAGAACCCTGGAGGAGCTAGGGCCATGGAAAATCATTCCCCGGCCTTAAGACCCAATGAAAGGACTGCCTACCTGTACCAGCTGAACTTCAGAATTGCTATGGACCAGTGACTCATTCATGATAACTTCCTTCCTTACTTTTTAACAGCAACGTTTGTGTTTTGTTGGTTTGTTTGTTTTTTTCTGTGTGTGTGTGTGTGTGTATGTGTGTGTGTGTGTGTGTGTGTGTGTGTGTGTGTGTGTGTGTGTGTGTGTATGTGTGGGTGTGTGTTGTTGTGTGTATTCTGGTTATCACCATGCCCGTGTTGGTCGTATGCTGAATTCATAGGTCTTCATTCATAGGTCTTCAGATTGAAAGTGTAGTCGAGGACCAGTGCGCCCAAGGAGACTCATTCACACCTGGACCTAATTTAGATAAAAATATCCTGGTCTTTGAGCTGATGTTACAAGGGTTGGGTCTTTAAGAGGGAGGATACTTGGGGTAGGGTGAGGATATTTTTCATGCAGGATGAGAGTGAATAGTACGAGGCCAGCAGACAGGCTGTGGCAGTCTAAAATATGTTCATAAATTCTCTTTTAAGCCCTTCAAAAGGGGGACCTCCATTCCCTTTTCCTTAAGCATAGGCCAGATGTACTGAATGATTTTGAAAACTAGAAGAAGGTGGAAGTGATAGTGAGTTAAAAACACTCTAAAGAGCAGATATTGTAGTTCCAATGGTGTTGTGATTAGGGGAAAGTCGATGGAAGGGGCAACTGGCCATTAGACGCTAGGATTCTATGAGTGGAAGAGATGAACATAAGCGAAGAGAAACAAAAATTACATAAAATCAGGGAGGGGGCAAAACAGAAGAGACTCATACGTATGGAGAAGAAACTGAGGGTCACTGGAGGGATTGTGGGAGGGGGGATGGGCTAAATGGGTAAGGGGCACTGAGGAATCTACTCCTGAAATGATTGTTGCAATACATGCTAACTAAGTTGGAGGTATCTTTAAAAAAATAAAAATAAATCAATTTAAAAAGTAGCTACAATTCTACACCTATCAAAATTATGAATTAAATTTGAGAGTGGACTCAAGATATCTTCAGACGTGCAAAGACTCAGAACATTTGATTCAACTCATTCTTCATTAGGAAGTTATATGAACGTGTACTCCAACAAAACAAGGAGAGAAAAAATAAAGAGAAATTATTCTTAATAATAGGCAACACTAGCATAGTGTTTATTTTTGTGCCAGACACTATTATGGGTTATTTTCATATATTATTACATATGAACCACACAACAAACTTATAAAATATGTACAATTACCATTATTATCTTCGAGAGGAGGAAAGAGGGTTACAAAGAAACCACATAACTCATCCAACATCCAACTTACACAGTTGGTAAGTGGAACAAGTAAAATCTAACCCCAGGCCGTCAGGCTCAAGAGTCCAGGCTTTTAAATGCTCCCTAACTTCCCAGATTGCCATATTACCATGAAACCATGGAAACAAACTGGGAGCGGGGCAGAGGAAAATCACAGGAAGGAAGCTATGAAGCAGACCCACTGAGTCACCACCTACATGAGGCAGGAATAAAGAAAAGTCCAGTGAGAGACCGCTAAGAGGTTAGCAGGAAGATGTCATAAGTGGCATGATTTGAGAGTACTGAAAGAGTGCAATAAAACAAAGAAGTGTAATTAGAAATATAGGAGAACCAGAAAATATCCATAAGACGGTCTTAGTCTGAATGAGCCAAGTGAAACATGGCATGGTTTAAAGCACTGATGGAATACAAAGAGAAAGGATCCATTTCACCTTGATGCTAGAGATGTCCTCATTCAGCAGGTCCAAGGACTCCAGGAAAAGAGTAGTAATTCTAATGTTTGCATATTATTTAATAATCCCAATAATTTAAACCATTTATTAGTTTTCAAGTTATAGAATCAACCTTGAACCCTCTAAAGAGACTTGATTGCAGAGCATAACAGCAGTGTTAACCACAATGACAAAACAGAAGCCCAAAGCTGATGGGAGACAGAGAAAAAGTGCAGCAAGGTTAAGGAAGACCTTTATCTTACAATGCAAGGAATGAAAAATGATAGTACAGGTAAGGCAAATACATCTCTATTTTAAAATTACATCTTGTGGGGTACCTGAGTGGCTCGGTGAGTTCACAATCCAACACTTGATTTTGGCTCAGATGATGATCTCACAGTTCATAAGACTAAGATGAGCATTAGGTTCTGCACTGACACCTCAGAATTCTCTCTCTGTCCTTCTCCTGCTTGAACATACTCTCTCTCTCTCTCTCTCTCTCTCTCTCTCTCTCTCTCTCTCTCTCTCTCTCTCTCAAATAACATACATTCATACATACATACATGTATATAAACATAAAATTATATCGTGTGATGGTTAATTTCATGTTTTAAATGGGCTAAGCCACTGGGTACCCAGATATATGGCTAAACATTATTTTAGTGAGTCTGTGAGGACATTTCTTAGTACAATTAACATCTGTATATCAGTAGACTAAGCAAGACATATTGCCTTGCCAACCACTGGGTGTCCTCAACTAATCGATTGAAGACCTGAATACAACAAAAGGCAGAGTAAGAGAGAATTCACTGTGTCTATCTTACTGTCTTCAAGCTGCGATATTGGTCTCTTGACTTCAGGCTCGGACATGGAATGGAACATACATCATCAGCTCTCCTGATTCTTAGGTTTTGGGAGTCTGCCTGGAACTAAATTACTGGATCTCCTGGGTCTGCCCTTCTCAGCCTCCGTAATCCTTTGAACCAATTCCCATTGATACTGAGTCTCTGGAGAACTCTAACTAGTACCTATATGTAACTTCACCCGCTATGTCTTTTTGCCCTCACATCCAATTCCTGCACTTCTCCTACAGAATGTGTTTCCTGGTTCCTTGCCAACTGGCTTCCAGAGGGTTTGACCAATGGGTGCTTAATGGGACTAAGGGAGGAAGGTATAAGCCCAGAGGTTTTTCTCTCTCCCACTCCACTTCCTACCAGTGATTTTATCTCCTCCAAATTCTAGCTTCTTTCCAAGAGCCTCTTCTCCCATGTTCTCAGTTCCTGCTAGGTATGGTTCTGAATTTCTCTAGCTCTGCGGGTGGAAACAGCTTTCTGCTGATACTAATTCCTGATTGCTTCGCCATCCTTTGTTTGGCTTCTGGGATTTCCCATCACGTGTGTAACTGTTTAAAATACCTATAGTGACTCACCGGCTGGCTGGACCTGACTGAAACAGTATACAGATAGAAGTTCGGGAATATATCGGAAGGTGAGGAGAGAGACGACAGGTGGCTTAAGCGACCTATTCGTCAACGTCACATAGGAAGTCAGTAGACGGTGCTTAAAACTGACAAATCAATAATCAGCAGTATAGTATACTACTTATCTTCATGAAGATTCCTAACAAAAGAATATAAACCTGGAACAGTTAAAAGTGTTGCCTCAAATCATGGAGACAGTAAAGAGACCTGTGGTTGCCAGGGACTCAGGGGGGAAGGGAGAGATGAATAATCGATGAAGCACAGGGAATATTTATGGCAGTGAAACATCTTCTAAGACAGTGAAATGTTTTGAATCATGGCATTGTGCATTTGTCAAAACTCAGCAAACTGCACACCACAGTGAATGCTAAGCTAAACTTCGGACTTTAGTTAATAATAGTTTTCATATGGGCTCATCCATTGTAACAAATGCACTACACTGACACAAGAAGTTTACAATAGGGAAAACTATGTTTTGGGGAGTAGGAGGGAGAACAGGGGAACTCTGCACTTTCCAGTCTTTTTCTGTAAACCAGCTTTTTAAAAGCTGTTTTAGAAAATAAACTCCCTCCATGAAAGGGAGGCAGAGAGACAGAAGAGGAGGGAAGGAAAGAGGTAGAAAGGGAGCTACTTAAAAGTCATGGAGGAAACTTAAGTGCGGATTACTAAGTGAAGGGATCCAATACGAAAAAGCCATTTGCTTTACGTTTCCAACTATGATAACGTTTTGGAAAAACAAAACAAAAGAAAACGAAAGAATACAAAACAACGACAACGACGATGACGACAACAACAACAACGACAACAACAACAACACAAAACACCTTCGGAGACAGAAAAAAGACCAGTGGCTATTAGGGTTTGGGGGAGAGAGGAATTGGTAATAGGCGGAGCACAGGGCACTTTAGGGTGGTGTAACTATTCTGTATGATACTGCAATAGTAGATACATACCATTATACATTTCTCAAAACTTATGTATCTATATAACACAAATTAACCCTAAGTGTTAGTTAATGATAATGTGTCTAATGATAATGTGTCAGTCAAGAATGGCTCATCCACCAGTTATAATTAATGCATCCACATTAGTGCAAGGTACTATAGAAACTACTGGGGGTGAGGAACCTGTATTTTTTGTACAATTTGTCTATAAGTGTAAAATTGTCCTTAAAAAATGGTCTGTTGAAAAAAACCCTGATTTAAAAAAAAAAAAAAAGAAAACAAAAGAAAGTGTTGCCTCTGGGGAAGAGGTGTTCATGGGGGAAACAAAGCTTTGATATTTTTATTGCAAGTCCTGATCTGCAATTTGGATGCTGTGTTTTGTTTTTGTTTTGTTTTTTTTTTCTTTTTTGACTATTTCTATACAATACTTGGATTGATATTTCTCAAATAAAAAAAAATCTGTACACCTGCCAGAATAGATAACATGAAAAAGACCATATTAGCAAGTATTGGCAAGGCTATCAACTAATCACAGCTCACAGGCACTACGCAGGCACTACTATAGAAAGAAGTTTGTGTAAATGGGTATAACCATTTTGGAAACAGTTTGGAGGAACCTTACCAAAGCTGAGAAGTTAGATGATATGTGACCCAGCAAATTCTCTCCTGGATAAATAAATACTATTGTAAGAAATGTTCACCAAATGACGTGTCCTATAATGTTCACTGAAGCTTTACTCATAAGTGCCCTAAGCCAGAACCTACCTAAATGTCCACCAAGAGTTGCAGAAATACTGTAAACTATTCATATAATGAAATTCTATACACCAATGAGCACAAAGTATCTATACATACAATACCATGAATATCACTAACATAAGTTTGAGTGAAAGAAGCTAGGTGTAGGACACATAATTCCATTTCTATATACTCCAAAACCAAGCAAAAATTGTATATTTTGTAAGACGTCAGAAAAATTGCCGTCCCAAAGGAGAGATAGACCATGAATGAAAGAGGCACAGGTGGTCCCTTGGGGTCCTGGTACCTTTTTTAATGAGTGCTGATTCCTCAAGTATATTGAACTGAATTGCATCAAGCTGTGCTCAGAATACTTTTAATAATATATGTTCTTTTCTGCGTGCCTGGGTGGCTAGTCACTTAAGTGTCCAACTTTGGCTCAAGTCATGATCCCATGGTTTGTGAGTTCGAGCCCTGCATCAGGTTCTGTGCTGACAGCTCAGAGCCTGGAGCCTGTAGGATCCTGTGGCTCCCTATCTGGCCCTCCCCTGCTCACACGGTGTCTCTCTCTCTGAAAAATAAACAAACATGAAAAAAATAATATATGTCCTTTTGAATGTATACTATACTTCAGGAATCTTATTTTAATCTGAGTGCAGACCCCTAAGTCACACCCTTTTTTCTCTACTGCCTCTTCTAAACAGTTAAAGAATATGTAATTTAAATCATCCTAGAAGATATATATACATACACATGCACACAAAGAAAGAAAGAAATTGGCGGGAGGAGCCGGGAGGTGGGTGAATGGCAAAGAAACTCTAGCTTTATTACACAAGCATGGAAGCAATTTCCTTTGGAGACAGTGGGGGTGGAATGGCTTCTTCTGACGACTTCAGAGCAATGAGGGAACAAGAGAGATCATGGATCTGCCCCTACAGTGCTGGAGACCTCTCAATCTGGGGTTAGGAAGAAAGGGGACCTCCCTTGCGGTCCAGGGGTCGCCTCCCTCCGCAGACCCGTGCTGGGAGGCAGCAGAGGGCACAGCTGTCCCGGAGTCCCAGAAGGCGGCGCCGCATCCCAGGGGCGCGGGCCAGGACCGTCTGGTGCTTCTTCGCCGGTAAAGTGCACTAGGCGACGCTGGGCCCATCTCTCACTGGTTCATCCCTCCAGGCACAACCCATCCCGGGGCTGGGATGTCACGCGGCTGTGAACCGCATCTCACGCCCAGGCACTGGGACGCGGCGGAGTCTCACCACGGGTTCCAGGTTCACTCCCAGAACTTAGTGCGCTTGGCGCCGCGCTTCTGCCAGGCTGCTCTCGACCCACACGTCGCCGACTACGCGGATGGTGGGCGAGGTGGTCAGCGTCGGGGTGGCCGCCCTCCCACTCTCCTCCAGGGTGCGGCCCCCGGAGCAAGGCCCGGGGGCCGCGGGCTTGCGGGGGCTGCTGTATTCCAGGGACAGCGGCGGCGGGGGCGGCACCTTCCTCTGGCCGACCGAGACCGTCCGGGCTCCGTGGCGCCTCCTCCTGGCAGCTGGCCGGCGCGTCTGGAGGCGGGCCTCTGGGGGCTGGTGCCAGGGGTCCGGGACCTGGGCCAGGAGGGAGGAGTAGCCATAGACGTCCTTGCTGCGCAGGATGCGGGGGGGAGATCTGGTGCTTGAGGCTACAGAGGCAGTTCCAGAGCTCCGCGTCTGAGCTCATGAACTCCGTGCTGCGGGGCACGAATAGCTTGAAAGCGTCTATCAGCGCCTTGCTGCTGTTGGCCACCGACAGTGGCGACGGTTGCCACTGCGTATACACCACCTTCTCCTCAGGCGCCTCCAGCGCGGCCCATGCTGCATCGCTAGAGGCTCCTCCCCGGGCAGCCGGGGCCAGGGCCTCCCGGGGCCTGCGCCGCCGCCTCTTCATGAGGCTCAGGAGGTGAGGCCGCTAGGGGCCGCCCGCGCTTGCCAGGTCTGGCCGCCGCCGCCAGGCCCTCATGAATTTCCTACCATGAAGCCAAATCAGGCTGCAGGCAGTGAGAGTTACACCGCTGTTGCTAGGACACCAGGCACTTTGTGAGGTCACAATGTTGCCTATCCTATCACTGCCGAATGCAGAAAGCTGCCTTAGGTTGGGCTGTGTTTAAGATTGTGCCCTTGAGAAAGACCTGCACGTAATCTTACCTGAAAAGGCCCATAGTTCTTGACGAGTTCAAGAGGGTTGTCCACGACGTGAATGCACTGATGCCTCACCTCCATTAATTCCATCTATCATGAGATGACACTTCGCAGTGGAGAGTACACACAACTTGCAATCAAACATGACTGTAAGAGGGTTTTAGCTAATTAAATGCCTTGTCATGCAACGCACTGAAAGCCAAATTGAAGTAACTACTCTACTCTTTCAAAGAATACAGATATACTGTGCCTTGCTTAGGGGACCATAAGTCTGTGGCTATAGCTCACACTTCAGGAAGCTGTTCTTCACAGCAGCAGCAAACAGTTTGCCTAGTTAGTATGCATGCTCACTTTCACGCAGCTTAAGGAAGACCGAGTCATTGTGTGCTTAAGAGCAAAGCGTCAACGAATTCTGCGTGAGTGGCCATGAGGGCACTCAGTGCCACTAAAACCTATTCAGTACCTACCAATTCATGATATTTAGGTAAGTCATACACAAGGTAGTAAAAGACCGTATGGGATTCCATGGGTAGAAAACGTGTTACACGGTCCGTGTAAGTGCTTTCGAAAGCCACCGGCATGGTCCATCCATCATCACCACATACACAAATAATTCACAAAATATTACAAGGACCACCTACCATGATCAATTGAAATCCACTTCCTCATGAAAGGATGACACCAAACTATGTGAATCAATAAAAGGGATAAGTCATGGTAACAATCAGAAGAGACACTTGCCAAGGTCAACGTGATACATGTGAGAGGCCTCTGTCTTTACTCAACTCCTTTTCTTAAACACACAAACCAAACTTTCCTCTATGCACCTTAAGCCAGTACTACCTCACGTTCAGAAAGTGCTGAAAATGGAAAGCTATCCTCATATTCAGTAAGAGCAACCCCTGGATTTCCTTTTTCATTAAATGTAATTTATTTTCAAATTGGTTTCCACGCAACACCCAGTGTTCATCCCAACAGGTGCCCTCCTCGATGCCCGTCACCCACTTTCCCCTCTCCCCAAACCCACATCAACCCTCAGTCTGTTGTCCGTATTTAAGAGTCTCTTATGCTTTGCCTCCCTCCCTCTCTATAACTTTTTCCCTGCATCACCTCCCCCATGGTCCTCTGCTAAGTTTCTCAGGATCCACACATGGATGAAAACATATGGTATCTGTCTTTCTCCGCCTGACTTATTTCACGTAGCATCATACCCCTCAGTTCCATCCACGTTGCTCCAAATGGCCAGATTTCGTTCTTTCTCATTGCCAAGTAGTATTCCATGGTATACATAAACCACAACTTCTTTATCCACTTGTCAGTTGATAGACAGCTGGGCTCTTTCCATAGTTTGGCTGTTGTTGAAAGTAGTGCTATAAACATTGGGGTACATGCGCCCCTATGTCTCCGCACTCCTGTACCCCTTGGGTAAATTCCTAGCAGTGTTATTGCTGGGTCTTAGGGTAGATCTATTTTTAATGATTTGAGGAACCTCCACACTGTTTTCCAGAGCGGCTGCACCAGGATGCATTCCCACCAACAGTGCAAGAGGGTTCCCGTTTCTCCACATCCTCACCAGCATCTATAGTCTTCCAGTTTGCTCATTGTAGCCACTCTGACTGGCATGAGGTGGCATCTCAGTGCGGTTTTTCTTTGGATTTCCCTGACGAGGAGTGCTGTTGAGCATCTTTTCATGTGTCTCTTGACAATCTGGATGTCTTTTTTAGAACAGTGTCTGTGCAAGTCTTCTGCCCATTTCTTCACTGGATTTTTTGTTTTCCGGGTGTGGAGTTGGTGAGTTCATTTTACAGGTTTTGGATACTAGCCAATTATCCAGTATGACTTTTGCACACATCTTTTCCCATTCAGTCAGTTGCCTTTTAGTTTTGTTGATTATTTCCTTCATTGTGGAGAAGATTTTTATTTTAATGATGTCCCAATAGTTCATTTTGCATTTAATTCCCTTGCCTTTGGAGATGTGTCAGCTAAGAACTTGCTGATGCTGAGTTCAAAGAGGATGTTTCCTGCTTTCTCCTCCAGGGTTTGATGGTTTCCTGACTCACATTCAGGCCCTTCATCCATTGTGAGTTTATTTTTGTGAGTGGTGTAAGAAACTTGTCTAGTTTCTTTCTTCTGCATGTTGATGTCCACTTCTCTTAGCACCATTTGTTAAACAGACTTTTTTTCCATTGGATATTCTTTCCTGCTTTGTCAAAGATTAGTTGGCCATACGTATGTGGGTCCAATTCTGGGGTCTCTAAACTATGCCATTAAGTCTATGTATTTGTTTCTGTGCCAATACTATGCTGTCTTGATGGTTATAGCTTTGTGGTAGAGGCTAAAGTGTGGCATTGTGGTGCCTCTCACTTTGGTTTTCTTCTTCAGCATTACTTTGGCTATTCAGGGTCTTTTGTGTTTCCATACACATTTTATGATTGCTTGTTCCAGCTTGGAGAAGGATGCTGGTGCAATGTGATTGGGGCTGCCTATAATGTGAGGACTGCGTTGGGTCGTATTGATATTTCGCCAATATTTATTCTTCCAATCCACGAGCATGGAATGTTTTTCACTTTCTCTGTATCTTCTTCAATTTCCTTCACAAGACTTCTATAGTTTTCAGCATACAGATCTTTTACCTCTTTGGTTAGGTTTATTGCTACGTATTTTGAGACTCTTGGTGCATTGTATATGGCATCCGTTTCTTTATTTCTCTTTCTGTTGCTTCATTATTGGTGTATAAAACGCAACCAATTTCTGTACATTGATTTTGTACCCTGCAACATGGCCAAATTCATGTATCAGTACTAGCGGACTTTTGATGGAGTCTGTCGGAAATTCCATGTATAGTGTCATGCCATCTGCAAAAAGTGGAAGTTAGACTTCATCTTTGCAAATGATGATACCTTTAATTTCATTTACTGTCTGATTACTGATGCTAAGACCTCCAACACTATGTTCAACAAACGGGGTGAGAGTGGACATCTCTGTCTTGTTCCTGATCTCAGGGGGAATGCTCTCAGTTTTCCGCTTTGAGGACGATATTTACTGTGGGCTTCTGATAAATGGCTCTTATGATGTTTAAAGTAGTTTCCTTCAATCCCAACTTTCTTGAGGGTTTGTATTAAGTAAGGATACGATATTTTCTCAAATACTTTTTTTCTGCATCTATTGACATGTACTATGGTTCTTATCTTTTCTTTTATTAATGTGATGTAGCACAATGATTGATTTGTGAATATGGCACTAGCCCTGCAGGCCAGGAATGAATCCCACTTGATCGTGTTGAATAATACTTCCTATATGCTATTGAATGTGATTTGCTAGTATCTTGTTGAGAATTTCTGCACCCCTATTCATCAGCGATATTGGCCTGTAATTCTCCTGTTTTTCTGTGTCTCTGTCTGGTTATGAATCACCGTAATGCTGGCTTCATAAAATGCGTCTGGAAGTTTTCATTTCATTTCCATTTTTTGGTACAGCTTGGGAAGGATAGCTATTATCTCTGCTTTAAATGTCTGCTAGTTGGGGCGCCTGGGTGGCGCAGTTGGTTAAGCGTCCGACTTCAGCCAGGTCACGATCTCGCGGTCCGTGAGTTCGAGCCCCGCGTCAGGCTTTGGGCTGATGGCTCAGAGCCTGGAGCCTGTTTCCGATTCTGTGTCTCCCTCTCTCTCTGCCCCTCCCCCGTTCATGCTCTGTGTCTCTCTGTCCCAAAAATAAATACACGTTGAAAAAAAAAATTAAAAATCAATGTCTGCTAGAAATTGCCAGGGAAGCCACCTGGACCAGGTGCCCAACAGGTGCCCTCCTCAATGCCCGTCACCCAGTTTCTCCTCTCCCCAACCCCACATCAACCCTCAGTCTGTTGTCGGTATTTAAGAGTCTCTTATGGTTTGCATCCCTCCCTCTCTATAACTTTTTCCCCGCATCACCTCCCCCATGGTCTTCTGCTAAGTTTCTCAGGATCCACACATGGATCCTCCTTTCTGTCTGCCAACTAGAAATTTGGTCACCCTTTAAGATTCTTTGTGCTATGCCTCTGAGATGCCTTTACTGATCATCTCGACTCAGTGGACTTCTCCTGCTACATGAAACTTGACCTTGAAGTCTCACTGTGCTTTGTATGCTGTTTGGGTTTTTTCTACCCTCAAATATTGAAAGTTTCTTGAAGGCAAGGAGGAGGTCTTGCATGCTTTCGGAAACTTTTATAAACACTCAAACATGGTCAAAGTTTAGAAATCTTTCTTGGTGAAGTGGTTGAGTCAACGTCAAATCAGGTGGGAGGGGAGTCTGCTGAAGGAATAACACTGGACTGTTTGAAACTATCCTTGACATGTTGAATGGACCTAATGAATTTATGAATTGACACATTTTATTTATTAAACTGATACTAGACTAAATCATTTATTTGAAATGTTACTTTATGATTACGGTGGTCTTAAAGTTTATTGCAGAAAATTTAGAAAACAAACAAGAAAGAAAGAAAAATGGTCATAAGTCAAACACCTGGAGATAAGCACATCTAAACACCTTTTTTATGTTTATGAATTTTTGGCAGAGAGAGAGAACGAGAGAGAGATGAGCAAGAGTAGGGGATGGGAGGAGAGACAGAGATAGAGAGAATCATAAGCAGGCTCCACGCTATCAGTGCAGAGCTCAATGTGGAGCTTGATTGCACACACTGTGAAATCATAACTGAGCTGGAATCAAGAGCCAGATGCTTAACTGACTGAGCCATTCAGGCGCCCGTGGAGGTAAGCACCTCTAACACTGTGGATAATCTTCAGGGAAGAGGTATGTACAGGCATTAATCAAAATGTGCTATGTAGCTGTAAATCCCATATTTGGTCCTCTAGTGATACGAGCATTTCGCTAGGTCTCAAATGTTCTGCAGGGCTATGAAATGTAAAGTCCACATAGCATGCCATAACTTATTAAAAACATTTTTTTTAATGTTTATTTATTTTTGAGACAGAGAGAGAAAGAGCATGAACGGGGGAGGATCAGAGAGAGAAGGAGACACAGAATCCGAAGCAGGCTCCAGGCTCTGAACTGTCAGCACAGAGCCCAACGCGGCGCTCAAACTCACGGACCGTGAGATCATGACCAGAGCCAAAGTCGGACGCCCAACCAACTGAGCTACCCAGGCGCCCCAGGGCATAACTTCTTATTTAAACACGGCTATTGATCATTTAGGATGTTCCATTTTCTTGCTTCAATTAGTTGCTACAAGTAGAATTAGCTTTTCATGGTGTAGACACAGTTTAGTAAATGTGAATTAAGAAATAAAAAGAACTGCAGCCGGTAATGTGAGGCGGAGGAACAGGATGACCAGATTTCGCTTCACCTTGTCTATTGCTGGCAGTCTTTACACCCTTCTCTCCCTGCACCAAGAGCGCAGTGGTCCTCGCTCCTTTGGTTCCCTAGTGGATCCTCAGGGCGTAGACTCATTCCAAATGCTCCAAAAGTATTTATTGAATGATTCAATGAATCAACATCACTCCTTCTTTCTTAAGAATGTTTTATAATTTTGTACATTACACTTACATCTATGATCCATTTGAGTGAATGTTTGTACAAGTGATGAATTTAGGTCAAGGCTTCTTATAATTAATTAATTAATCAATGAACCGTTTGATTAAACAATTAAATACTTAGTTAAATTAACTTAGTTAAATTAAATACTTAGTTAATTGATTACTATTGCATACGAACACTTAATTGTTCCAGTAACACTTGGGAAAGACTATCTCCCTTTTTCTGTTAGGATGGCTATATGTCATTATCAGAATTTGGGTGAGGATGCTTGTGTATGGGGTCAGTTTCTGGATTCTCTGTTCTATCTCTTGATCTGTGTGTCCATCTTTCTTCAATATCACACTGCCTTGATTACTGGACGTTTATAGTAAGTCTTAAACTGGTGCAACATGAGTTCTCCAACTTGGTTATTTTCCAGAGCTGTTTGGCTGTTCTCGTTCCTTTGTCTTTTCACACATATTTTAGAATCAGCTTGCTGATATCCACAAAAAAATCCTGGGATGTCGACTGGGATTATGTTGAATCTCTAGATCAAGTTGATAATTGACATCTTACTAGCGAGACTTCCATGGATAGATATGGCATATCTCTCCATTTATGTATATCTTCCTTGATTTACCCAATCAGCCTTCTGTGGCTTTTCATGTACAGATCCTGTGCATGGTTGTTAGATTTAAATGTAAGTATTTCAATGTTTGGTGTGGTTTTAAATGGTTCTTTAAAAAAACAGTTCATATTCTAATTGTTCATTGCTTGTGTGTAAAAATGAGACTGAGTTTTATATATTGACCGTGTATTCTGGGGCTTATTTAATTATGTTTGAGTTCTAGAAAACTGATGTATACTCCTTAGAATTTGTTTCATGTTGATAATCACATGATTTAAGAGTTGAGGCAGTTTTCAGGGCACCTGAATGGCTCCAGAGTTGACTACCAGACTGCTGGGTTCAGCAGCTCAGGTCATGGTCCTATGGTCAGGGGATTGAGCCCCGTTTGGGGCTCTGTGCTAATTATGGAGCCTGCTTAAGCTTCTCTCTCTGTCTTTCTCTCTGTCTATTTCTCTCCCCGTCTCTGCTCATTCTCTCTTTCCAAAATACGAATTGAAAAATCAATAAATGAAAGAATCGAGATACTTTTTGTTTTTACTTTTTCCAATGCGAAGGCCTTTTCTATGCCTTTTTCTGTACATGCCACGCTTGTCATCAGGGGAGGTACTGGTGTTTATGTTGATTTGAACACAGAACTGGCTGATTCCCTGCTTTTATTGTCTCCTTCCTTGGATTTCTGCAAACTTTCTCCATTCAAAATAGGATTCAGAGGGACCCTATTTTAGTTTCTGTTTAAGATGGCTGTGTAGGAAGGCCTTGAACTCAACTCCTCCAAGGTGAAAGAGGGTTTCAACTACCTCCACATTGACCATAAACTTTCTGATTGATTCACTTTTTCTTTCCAGCTTCTCTCTTTCTCTATGTTTATTTATTATTGAGACAGAGCGAGACAGAGCACAACTGGGGGACGGGCAGAGAGAGAGGGAGACATAGAATCAGAAACAGGCTCAATGTGGGGCACAGAGTGTGCCCACAGAATGTGGGGCACGAACCCAGGAGCCATGAGATCATGACCTGAACTGAATTCGGATGCTAAATCAGCTGAGCCACCAAGGCGCCCCCTCCCCACTCTCAGCTTATCTCTTAATTTAGGATCCTGAAAGCAAAGTATCACCTCATGGGAACTGAAACTACCCCTCTAGCAATAAGGACTCGTTGAGCCAATAAGACTCCACCCTCAAGCCCCAGACAATGACCAACCTGACCTTAGTGACCACCTGTGTGTACCTACCTCTTTTTATCCCACATTTTCCTTACATAAACCTGGAGGTATTCTCAGCACTTTACAGAGAGTCTTTGATGGGAGTCTGCTGTATCTCTGGTGTCGGCCTCTGAATAAGTTCCCCATTTGTTTCACCTCCTCTAGTTCCTTTGAATTGAGATTTTGTCAGTAATGAGTAGCCAAACCTCACCTTTTTTGGGTCCCCTGGAGCGAGGTGCTCTTGTGCCTGAACTCCCTGACTACATTTTCTGCTGAACCATCCAGAAGGTATACTTCCAATTTGTCCAGCTCCCTGGGGATTGCACCTATTGATATAACAATTTCTCCTGAGGAGCTGAGGACTGACGGCACAGATGGTGCCTAAAAAACATAGAAAATCAAAAGACAACAGCAAGACAGTGAGACAGTAACAAAGGAAACACTCACCCCTAATGTTGCCAAGGGCAGTTGGGGAAGGACCAGAAACAGACTCCTCTGTCCTTGGGCAGAAAACAGAAAGAAAAAAAAAAAAACACGGCAGTTTGAAAAGAACAACTGTCATATAAAAGAGAGCAGTAGAACTCTATCAACGTCAGAGGAGCCGCAGGAGTTCTCTCTGGGTCATAGAGACAGGAGAGGGGCAGGGTTACATTTTACATCCACATTTTTTCCTGTTTACTTATTTTTGAGAAGCAGAGAATACAAGCAGAGCAGGGGCAGAAAGAGGGGGACAGAAGATTCAGGGAAGGCTCTACACTGACAGCATCCAGCCCAAAATGGTTCTCAAATTCATGAACTGTGAAATCACGACCTGAACTGATGTCAGGTACTGGATCCACTGAGCCACCCAGCTGCCCCACATTCTCCATCCACCTGAAATGCATAGACCAGAGCAGGGTCCAGTTGCTATAGCTGGCCTGATGCCTCAGTAAGTTCCAGGCCCACAATAACACAAGCCCCAATTGCACTGGACACACACACACACACACACACACACACACACACACACACACACACACGACATGCTTTTTCCCCCCTTAATCAATGCAGTTTAAAGAGCAACTAGCATATAAAAAGAGCCATTCCTGGACTGTAAGCCACCTCAGCTCCCACGGCCCCTTCAGGGCACCCTCTCCGTGGAAAGTCCTGGTACACACTAGTTTATATCCACTTCAGCTTCAACTATATTGGCAAGGTATCCTCTGCATGTATAGCCCCAGGTGCCTTCAGCTTGTACGCACTTTAGCTTCACCTATCTTGCCCAGGAATCCACTGCATAGAGAGATCAAGGACATCCTGACTCCCAGACTGCTTATGTTCTAGCCACCCTGTAAAGGGTACCTGTACACAGCACCTCAGCATGCCTCAACCTGCATTCATTTCAGCTTCAGCTGTCCTGCCAGGGTACCCTCAACACACAGAATCCTGGGACACCACAGTCTGCGTTCACTTCAGCTTTAACTATCCTGACAGGGCGCCTGCTATGTAGAAAGCCCCAGGATCCCCAGTCCATGCAAGCCACGGCTTCAGCCAGCCAGCAAATGTCACCAACTTGCACACAGATTCTACCCAGGGGGACAATCATGTAGATGACAATTCCTTCAAGTGTAGGAGAAGTAGCTGCTCTGCCAGTCTATAGAAACAAATGCAGAAAGAGAAGCAAAGTGGAGAGACAGGGAAATATGCTCCAAAAGAAAGAACAATAAAAAACCCAGAAAAGAGCTGAAACGGAGGTAAGCATTTTGCCTCAATTAAATAAAGAATATAAATTAATGATGGTCAAGATGCTCGCCGGGCTGCAGAGAAAAGACAAGAACTAAGTGAGACCCTTAATTAACAGATACCAAACACACATAAAATCAGAGTTCAAGAAGATAATAGCTGGAAAAAAAAGAACACTAGAGGGAATCAACATTAGAAGACGGCATGAGGAAGGACATATTAGTGGATATGGAAGACAGATTTAGGGAAAGCACCCAAAACAAACAGCAGAAATATTTTTTTTTTAAAGGATAAGTTAAGGGATACTTTGGAAATATCAAGTGAGCAAAAATCCACATACTAGGGATTCCACAAGAAGGAAAAGGGGTACAAAAAGTATTTGAAGAAAAGATAACAGAAGACTTTCCAAACTAGGGAAGAAAAGAGACATCTAGGACAAGAAGCACAGAGTTCCAAACATGATGAAACCAAGGAGCCTCACACTACGACACATAATAATTAAAATGTCAAAGTTTAAAGATAAAGAAAGAATTTCAAAGTTGTAAGAGGGAAGCAAAAGTTACCTATGATTTGAAAAACAGATCTCAACAAACACCTAAAGTTGTCAGCTGATTTTTCAGCAGAAAGTTGGCATGCTGGGAAAGAGTGACATGGTATCTTCAAAGGCCTGAAAGGATAATCCTACGACCCAAAAAACTTTGTCTGGAAAGATTATCATTAACATTTGAAAAAAAAGAGATAAAGAGTTTCTCAAACAGAAGATAAAGAAGTTTATCACCACGAATCAGCAATGCAAGGAATGTTAACCGGGGAAAATCATAATTAGATATTACAGAATTATGAATAAAAAGATGTAAAATCTGACAACATACAAATAAAATATGGAGGAGGGACTTTAAAAAGTTACTGTTTGTATTCTATTTTACTAAAAAATATATGTTTTATTTCATGTTTGAGAGAGAGAGAGGCAGAGTGTTAACAGGGAGGGACAGAGAGTGGGGGAGGCAGAGAATCTGAAGCAGTTTCCAGGCTCTGTGCTGTCAGCACAGAGTCCAAAGTGCGGTTCAAACTCACGTATTGTGAGATCATGACCTGAGCTCGAAATCGCACACTTAACTGCCTGAGCCACCCAGTTGCCCCAAAGGTTAGTCTTCTTAAATTTCTTGAATGTGTGTATATTTAAGTGACCACCAAATTAACATAGACTGCTGTTTCCTTGGGATGTTAGATGTAAGCCTTGTGATAACAAACTCAAAACACAAAATACATGAAAAATAAGGAAAACGAAAGCCAAGGAAAGCACAACACAAGTTCATCAAGAAAAAGAAAGAGAGTACGGAAAAAGGAATCAGAGAACTACAAAAGCAACCAGAAAACAAAGAACAAAATTACAATTAGTACATAACAGTCAACAATTACTTTAAATATAAATGGCTGAAGTGCTCCAGTCAAAATACATAGGGTAACAGGATGGATAAAAAACAACACTCACCCATATGCTGCCTAGCATAGTCTCACTTCAGACCTAGACACATACAGACCGAAAGTGAAATGATGGAGATACATTTCCCATGCACATGAAAGCAAACAACAACAAGGACAACAAAAATAACATCAAACTACAACACCACCTCAGAACCAGGTAGCAACACCTATATCAAACCAAATAGACTTTAAAATCCATAATAAAATATTATCAAACTCCACTCAACAACACACTAAAATGATTGCGTGGCTTTTATTCCAGGGAAACAAAGATGGCTCATCAAATCAATCAACATAATATCCCACCTCAACAAAACGGAGGGTAAACATCATATGTTTATACCAATAAATGCAGAAAAAGCATACGAGACAATTTAACATGTATCCATGGTAAAAATTCTCAACAAAGTCGGGGGGGCAGACATGCCTCAACACATGAAAATATTATTTTATATAATGTTTATATTAAAAAGTTCACACCTAACATCTCAATGGTGAAAAACTGAGAGCTTTCCCTCTAAGATCAAGAACAAGATAAATATGTCTACTTTTGCCACTCTTGTTTCATATAACACTAGAAGTCCTAGCCACAGGAATCAGATAAGAAAAAAGAAATTAAAGTCATCTAGGTTGGTAAACAAGCTAAACTGTCACTATCGCAGATGACATAAGAATATGCATAGAAAATCCTAAAACTTGCCCCCCAAAACCAGAAGAAGTAATAAACGAATTCAGGAAAGTTGCAGATACGGAACTGATACACAGCAATTGGTAGGGTTTCTATATAATAATAATGAAGTCACAGAAAGAGAAATTAAGAAAACAACACCGTTCATATTTGCACCAAAAAGAGAAGGAGAGTAAAATAGCTACGACTCATCTTATCCAAAGAAGTGAAAGACCTAGTGTGAAAACCATAAGTCAATGATGAAATTGAAGATGACACAAACAAATGGAAAGATATCCCATGATCATGGACTGGAAGGATTAATATCATTGCAATGTCCATATTACTTATAACTCTCTACAGTTTCAATGCAATCCCTATCAAGATACCAAAGGCACTTTTCACAGAACTGAAACAACTAATACTAAAATCTGTATGGCACCGCAAAAGACCCTGAATCGTGAAAATAATCTTGAAAGACAAAAACATAGCTGGAGGTATCAAAAGCCCAGATTTCAAGATGTACTACAGAGCTTCAAGTAAACCAATTAGTATGGGTAGAGACACAAAAACAGCCACATAGGTCGATGGGACAGAATAGAAAGCCCAGAAATAAACCCATGCTTATGTGGCAAATTAACCTATAACAAAGGAGGCAAGAAAAAACAATGGGGGCAAGACTGTCTCTTCAACAAATGGTATTGGGAAACCAGGAAATCTACATGCAGGTAGCTAGGACCTAACCCTAACGCTGGCCTGGGCTCTGGCGCTTAGGCACCTAGCATGGACGTCTAAAAGAAATAACGGATTGGGGCCAATTACCATTGGGGAAAATCCTGAGTGGAAGTCACACTCTCTCCATGACATCTCCACGCCCGTGATGGAGTTGGAGGAGCAGATCCTGAGACAGTTTCAGTCTAGCCCACCCATACGTCGGCTCCGCCCTTCCAACGCTAGCCCTGACCCAAAACCGCACATGGGCCCTCATTTCAGTCCTGCAGGGAAATCACATCACTGTGGGTGGTTGCACCAAAGGCACTTCTGGGGAACCAACACTACTCCTACCCACTGCTCTGCCTGTAAGCGGGATCACCTTCTAAGGCTGAGAAAAGAAGCGGTGGGACATGGATTCCTCCTTTTTCTACCCTGTGTTCTCTTCGGGACCTCAGGAGATTGAATGCTGCCCACATTCACTGGGGACGATAGTGCTTTACTGAGTCCACCAAATCAAACGCTAATCTCACCCAGAAACACTCTACAAATATCCCAAGAAAAAATGTTTAGTGTTGGGCCCCCCATGGCCAACTCAAGTAGACACGAAATAATAACCATCTCAGGGTCACTCTTGTTTTGCTTCCCTTCCCCCATTCACCTCCTATTGCTTACTTTCAAGTTCTGAGGTCGTTGCTTTTTATATTCTGACCAGTGTATGGCGTTAAGAGAAATTCAAGGAAAGTTGTCTTGCGCAGGGACTAGTGTTTGAGTTGATATGAAAATGTTTTCGGTAAGGTAAGGGAAAAAGACCTTAGCTAGGGCACCAAAATACTCCACGTTACTTTATCAGGGGTGGCCCTTAGCTTTCCAAACCCTTAACACGCTCATGGGAAGGCAGTGTAACATAGGTGAGAGCATGCATGTTGGCATAGGAGCAGAGTTGGTGCCCATCCCAGCCACCCCACTCGTCTGTGTGTTATCTTGGACCAATTACTTAACATATCTGAAACTCAGTTGCCTAATGTATAAAATGGAAATAATAACAAAGGGTCAAAAAGATTAAATGACACTATTGGCAAGGTGCTTAATCCAACACCTGACAACACGGAACACGTGCTCCACAGATGATAGCCATCATTAGCCTCATTTGAACAGCTAAGACAGGCTAATAGTCTGTCTGGGGTCAGATACCTACGGGGGAATCTCAGGTCTTCTGACACTGATTCTTCAATTTGGAGGCAGCCCAGGGCCAGGATGGTGAAAGAGTATAAGGAGGTAGACCAGTAAGCCAGTCCTCAATCCACCTCTTATTTGATAGTCCAGTTGTATCTTCATCTCTTTCCTTCCACTGAAAAAAAATGCAAATCCCTCCCTCTAGAAGAAATAATACCCAGACCCTTGCATGTAATATTAACTGTTAGGCTCTGTAAAACTGGCACATGCATCATCTCATTTAATCTCACAATGGCCCTTCATATGGCAGTCTTTATTCCAATTTCCAGGTGAGGAAACTGAGACCTAGGAAAGTCAAGTGCCTTCCCCATAACTTGTTTATGACCGTGTTAGACAACAACCCTACACTCCTACTCCATGTCCAGTGTGTTTTCTTCTGTGCCACAGTTTGTTGTCTTCCAAGGCAAACACTGCTAAAGAATCATGTGAACAAAGCAGTAAAAAAAAAATCATTTAAAACGCCTAGTTTTCACCCAAACACTGCTTTCTGGGTGACATTGGTGTGTTTTCTCTCTGAGAAACAAAGGTGAGAAATTCCAAACCTCGGCCTTTGTTATGGAGTTATGAAGACCAGTAAAAATTAGTAAAGCTCACTGGCAGATTGAGCTTTCCAAGACGAAAACATTAGTTTCAATTCTAATATTATGTGTGTTAAAGGGGGAGCTGGGATTTCACATGGCTTTGACAATCGCCATCAATTCCTTTCTTCAAGATTTGACTGCATATTCTCATTCTTTCCTTTTTTTCTCTTTTCTAACTATACTTCCAATCTGCCAGCTCAACGCTAGTTTCTCCCTATGTCTAGCAATGGCCATTCTCCATATGTCCACATTAAATCTGTCATCAAAGGAGAAAAAAAGATAAAAGAACAAAGGCAGAGAAGTAAGACTCAATACTAAAATGTAAACTGGTGTTAACACTTCTACTTCCAGCCAAATGTAATAACAAACACTAGATTTATACTCCTTATGGAAGCAGCTAAAAGCGTAGACAAAATATATAAGAAGCTGTTCTCAAAACATCACACTCAGGCAGTGAAGGGCAGTGATCCCTGATATTGGGAAATAAGTGAAATGGTTCCTATAGTGCCCTAGCTTATTGACTAGGCACGGTATTGAGTCTGTGGTATAGAGAGGAGGAAGCTGGCATAGCCCAACATATTCCCTGAATTGTGGAAGGGTTAGTCACTGATTCAGGAAGACTGCTATATTTCACAGAGCAGAGTACCAAAGAAGAGAAAGTTGTTCACAGAGAGAACTCCAGAGATCAACAGATGGTCTGCCTTGAGTATTCAATTGAATATTGATAAACTCTTGTGTATGAGGACACTGAGACCAGGGGAAGGAACAAAACCCACTGACATACAGGGTCAGGAATAATGCCTGACAGCCAGTGTGGATGACCTCAGAATGTACATGCCATTTGGAGAATACTTGATTTTTGTGTCAGTTACTGGACAAAAATTGTCCCTAAACTAAGTGCTGCCTGTGCCTTGCCCAAAATATCTTTAAAGAAAGACCTGAAAAGATCAAGCTATTTGTAAGTAACTAAACTATGTCCAAAAACAAAGGCAAGGATATTTTTAGGAATCTAAAAGTATCCAGCATCTGACAGGCTAAAACTGACCATGTTTGGCAACCCATAAAATATTATCGGGCATGCAAAGAAGCAGGAAAATAAGACACGTAAGGAAGGGGAACTCAACTGACACTGACCCAGAAATTACACAAATGATATAATTTATACATCCGAACATTCAAATAGTCATTATAACTATTATCAGTATATCCAAGAAATTATAGGGCAGAATGAGCATGTTAAAAAGAGACATGCAAGTGGTATGTAAGACCTAAACCAAACTTCGCATGACAAAAGCAATGACTAAAATAAGCAATCTGGTCTATGATTACTGAATGGAATTAAAGGCATAGACACAGTGCAGAAAAAAATGTTGATGAACCTAAAGACATAGCAATGGAAATCGTCTGATTTGAAACACACAGACAAAATATGCCTGCAAACAATCCAATGTATATGCAATTGTATCTCCAAGGAACACAGACAAGAAAACTAATTTGAATAAATAATGAAACTAATTTGAATTTATAGTTGTTAGGGTTGATGCAAACTAAAAATATATAGTACCAATAAGGTCAATGAACTTCAAAGACAGGATATATGAGGAAAACTACACCAAGGCACCCCACAGTCAAATTGCTTTCATCCAGGGAAAGGGAGGGAAAAGATTTCTCATCAGAACCAATGCAATCTAGAATACAGTAGGATAACATTTTTAAAGTACCTAAAGTAGGAAACCATTATGATCTTCGGTTAGGCAAACATTTCTTAGCTACACCACCAACAATATGATTCATTACAAGAAAAAAATATGATTGGATTTTATCACACTAAAACTTTTGCTTTTCAAAGAACCAAGACTTTGAAATCACAAGACTGAGACTGGGAGAATATATTTACCAATCATCTATGTGAAATGGGACTTATATCTAGAACATATGGGCAATCCGCAAGATTCAATATTCTGAAGCCAAATAATCCAAAAAAAAAAGGCAAAAGATTTGAAAACACACATTACCAAAAAAGATATATGTACAGCAGATACACACATGAAAATGTGTTCAGCATCATGAGCGGAAATGCAAAGGTAAACTACAATGAGATAAATGAGATACAATGAGATCAACTACTACTTCATGCCTACAAGTTGTCTAAAATCAAGACAGGGCTCCGAAGTGTTAGCTAGGATCTGAAAGAACTGGAATTCTCACACACTGCTGATGAGAATGTAAAAGTGATAAAACTACCCGGGCAAACATTTTGACAGTATCCTAAAAAGCTGAACATGCAACCTATTCTATGACTCAGCCAAATCTACTCTCGAATATTTTCCCTAGAGCGATCAAAGTATACGATCATACAAAAAAAAAAAAAAAAAAAAAAAAGAAAAAAAGAAAAGAGAAGAAAAGAAATGAAAAGAAAAGAAACAAAAAGAAAAGAAAAGAAAAAAATGAATGTTTATAGAAGCTTTGTTTTCAATAGACTAAGGAGCACCTGGTTCCTCAGTTGGTAGATTTCTTGATTTCTGCTTGGGTCATTATCCCAGGGTCGTGATATTGAGACTCACATGGAGCTCCACACTAAGTATGTAGGCTGCTTAAGATTCTTTTCTCTTTCCCTCTGCTCTCTCTTTCTCTTTCTCTCTCCCTCCCCCTCTGCCTCTCCCTCTCTATCTCCCTGTCCCTCTCCATCTCCCTTTCCCTATCTCTCCCCCACCTCTCCTTCCACCCTCCTCTCTCCTTCTCACTCCCTCTCTCTCACTCTCTCTCTGTCATAAAAAGAAATAAATACGCCACATGTGGAAATAATACAAATGTCCACAGACATGTGAAAGGATAAACAAAGTAGTAACAGACTACTGATACGCACAACACTATGGATAATCTTCAAAATGCTAAGTGAAAGAAGTTAATTCCCCACTCCTAAATAATAAGGAGTATGTCTTATATAATTTTATTTGTATAGTATCCTGAAAATGCAAGATAATATGTAGGGACAGAAAACAGACCAGAGATTGCCTAGGAATGGGAATCAGGAAGACGTGGGGGATGGAGGGATATCTCAGGGATACTAGGACATTTTTAGTGGTGACAGACATATTCTTTTCCTTGTTATGTATACATTGGTGGATATGTGACAAAAAATTACCAGATTATGTAATTGTATCTATTAGTATTAGTATTAGTATTAATTATTAATTATGAATTAAGTAATTTATTTATTAGGGATTTTTTTTTTTCAGAGAGAGAGGTGAAGCGTTCATAAGTGGGGGAGAGGCAAGGGAGAAAGAGAGAATCTTAAGCAGACTCCATGCTTAGCATGGAGCCCAATAAAGGGCTTAATCGAACCTGGGATCATGACCTGAGCCAAAATCAAGAGTCGATGCTCAAGTGACAGCCATCCAGGTGCTCCACCAATTACGTACTTTAAATATGTACAGTTTGTGTATATCAGTTAAACATTAATGAAGTTGTTAAAAAAAAACAAACATGATTGGATATTGTGTCTTTTGACCTCTGGGGCTGCTATTTCAAACCTGGTCCCCCAGCATCTACTGATTCTCGGAATCGCCAGTATCTTTCATACACTCACATAAGTTCTTCAAAATAAATGTAACTTGGGAAAAGGGGAAATACCCTGGCAGTTATCACGTGTATCAATTATAAATGTCACAACACTTAGAACTATGATCCATACATGAGATGGGTGATATAGCATATGTTTGCTTTCGACAACTTGGAGCTGGTTGAGTCCCAGCACCCCATTACCCTTGTACACTTGTTCATTACTTGTTTACCAGTTCATGGTCCTCTGCCTCCTTATACTGTATAAGAAGGGACTTGGTCTGTCTTGCTCACTTCTGTGTTTATAATGGTCCAGAACCAGGCTGGAACGCTGGCGGAAAAACCAAGTGGCGTTCGGAGATCTTCTTTGGATTGCAGATCTTGGTGGAACGGCGGGCTCAGAGGACCCTGTTTGTCCAAACGTCTGAGCGCTGAATGCAAGTGGGGCAGGAAATTTACAGTCATCAGCTGCCATATCTGTGGGGGTTTTCCTGCACACAGAAAACAAAGGAAGAAGAACCAGGAGGTGGGGTCTCTAAGATAGAGACCAGAGTTCATTTTAGTCCCACTGGCCATCTATGGTGCAGTATTTTATTCACTTCTCCAACATTATCCCATTTTATGCCTTTTAAGAAACCTTTTCGTAGGTATCAGATTTCAGTTTTTTAGGTTGGTACCCTCAGAAGGCTAAGATGCCTGCAGTAGTTTGGCGAGCAACAGTGTTTTCAATAAAATGTATTCTGGTATTCAGTATACAGGGGCCAATGGGTACAAATAAAATTATGGAGAAGAGGGGCCCCGCCAGGACAGGAAGCCAGGATTCCAATCCGTGAGATCTCATTTGTTCCATTGATTGCTACTTTCCTGTTGTCTATGTTGAATTATTATTATTATTATTATTATTATTATTATTATTATTATTATTATTATTATTATTATTAGTTCCTAACCTTAGTTGTGAGTATTTCTGACTGGTTTAAAAAATAGCAGCATTCCTCCACCCAAAATTTGCAAGTCCCTCCATTTTCTGATGTGAGGAGGTCGGGGGCCTGTCTATTTTGGGGGGTTACTGTCACCAGAGAGTTTATTTGGTTTTGTAAAGTTACCAGAGAATCGGCCACCCGTTCCATGTCTTCATTTAGCTCTTGAGATAATCTATGGTACAGTCCTATGCATAAACCTATGCCCCCTTATCCAGTTCCTATTCCTGTCACAATTTCTGAGCCTATCAGAATGGGTAGCAGGACTGCCGGTTTAGCCTGAGACTTGGGGCTAAAGGTTGTTATGAACTGATCTTCAGTGTATGCAAATATCTCTGGGGTCCGGAAGATGGAATAACATTTCGGAGTCCAGTTGGCCTCTAAGTATCGATAGGCCGAATTAGAACACAGATAGAACACCCCAAGGGTGCAACATAGGGTTGTAGTCCTCATTAAGGTTCTATCTCTTCTTCCTAGGGAGGGAATTCAGGGACTGTACGGATTAGATTGTCAGCATTGGGAGATGGACCCTAGTGGCCAGGGGTCCAATTGAGACAGAGGTGTTGCTTTTCAGGTTTTCAGGAGCTTCCTAGGTCAAATGGATTGGAGTAGCTAAGTAAGTCCTCTGGCTGAGGGGCAAGCACATCCAGCAACTTTGCATGTGATTATCTATCTTATGGAGGACTAGTAGAGCAGTGTCGGCCCAATACTGGAGTGAGGAATTGGTAGGCATCTGATTGACGGCTGAAGTTTCAAACGTTGGTACGCTGGTGGCAGAGTGGTAACCTTTATGGCTTGTATTACCCTATCATGAGTATGCTTTATAACTTTTTGAAGGGCCCTGTAGTGCAGCCCTCCCCTGTTCGAGATTCCCCATTGAGGAAAGTAAGTGTAGCCAGTTCGCTTCCCTCTCTGGAGGCCCTTGTTGTGACATGGGTTACTGATAGTTTGGTTATATCCTGGGTCCAATACTTAGTACTTGGGGCACCAGATGATTGACAGAGAGTGGGTGTTTTTCCCATGTAGCAATCTTTGTGGAAGGAGGGAAAGGTGCTGAACCCCCTGGACCCCCTTATTGTCCCATGACAATTGTGGGGGCAAAGTGGATAAGCGGCAGTTGTGAGGGTGAGAGCGGTTATCATAATACACAGGCAATGCTTGGTAACCCTCCCATCCAGAGAAGGTATGTGAGGCGCAGGATGCATCTTTTGCACCATGTCCAGCTTGTTGGCACGGTCTCTATCAGCCCAACAGTAAGAAGTAAGACCAGGCTTATGACACCAGTAAGGGGCAAGCGTTGGCAGAGTTGCATTCAAACCCCTGGGCTTGGTTCACGCATTGATTCTTCAAGCTTCTGCTGTGTGCAGGCCAGCCATCTCCCATAGTGTGGCTGGAGCAGGGCTGGAAACCTCAGGGGTCAGTTCCCTTTTGAGGGAAGGTTAAGAGGGATGACTGGATCTGGATCACTTCGCCAGGTTGTGGGTTCTTCTGAGTTGGACTTCTTAACTGTGGAGTGATGGACCCATGGGGTGATACCTGAAGTTTTGGGGGCTGTAGGAGTTGTTAGAATAACAGTGTGAGGCCCAGTCCACTATGGTATAAAAGGTTCCTTCTTCCAATCTTTGACCCACACCGATTCTTCTGGCTGAAAGAAGTGAACGGGGTCCCTAAGGAAATTGTGACCCTCTCTATGATGTATCTCTAACTTGTTTAGGACTTCCCCAAGTTCTGGAGCTGTTATCTTATTTCCTTGTTGCAATCTGGTTTAGGTCTCCTTGGAGCTTTCCTAAATGTGTGTGTGTGCGCCTGGGAGTGGGGGGGGGGGAGGATCGCCCATATAATAACTCAAAAGGGAAGAATCCCAGTGCCCCTGGCGGGCATTGGGCACACAGGAGGACCAGCCGAATCAAATCTGGCCATGGGGGTTAGTCTCTTGGTGGAACTTGGCCAGGGTTTCCTTGAGGGTGCAGTTCATCTGCTCTACCATTCCCTGAGCCCTGGGGGTGTTAAGCAGTGTGCAGTTTCCAGGCAATGTTAAGGGACTTTGTTAGGGTTCGTATAATGTCCGCTCCAAACGCAGGTCCATTATTACTGTGTGTGGTTAAGCCCAATCTCCCATAGAAGAGCCTAGGCCACCTCGTGACTTCATTCCATTCTGGTCTGGAAAGCTTGGACGCATCCCAAATTGGTGCAGATTATTACAAAGAGATACCTCAACCCTTTATTTGGTTGTATGTTGGTAAAGTCCGCCCCTAAGTCCATCCTTTGTGAGCCAGGCAGGGGCCGTGGAGCCGAGCAAGCATTGTTTTTGGCACACGTTACACATTATTCACTGACAGCCTGGCATAAACCGGCAGCTGGCTGATATCGTAGATCTTTTGAGGAGGACCTCTAGAGCAGTTTTCCCTAAGAGGGTGAGTTAGTTATCTTCCTTCACTAGCTGCTTTCACATAGATGACGGGACAAGACTCACCATCCGTCTTTGCTTAGTGTGCCCACTTCTGTCGAGGCCCAACTTCTTTCTTCACTTGTGTACATGGGTGGGGAGGCTTCCTTCTGGGGCGCAAGAGTCAGAGTGTAGGGAGGAGCGTCACCTAGGTCACCTCAGGCAGCCACTCTGGCTGTTTTGTCGGCCAGGTGATTTCCTTGATTTATGGGGTCATCTCATTTCTGAGGTCCCTTACAGTGTAGGATAGCTACTTTGACTGGTAGCCATATGGTCTCAAGAAGCTTTAGTATTTCTTCCTCGTTTTTGATAGTTTTCTCTGAAGCGGTAAGGAGGCTTTTTTCTTTATAGATGGCCCCATGTACATGCACAGTAGCGAAGCCATACGGGGAATCGATGTAAATGTTAACTCATTTACCTTTGCTGACGATGATGGCTCAGGTTAAGGCGTACTGAGTCCAGCCCATTGTGCCGACTATCCTTCCGACAAGGCCATGGCTTTCCGAGCTTCCGTGGTGTGATGACCGCATACCCTGCTCTTTGGCTGCACTCCTCTAAATAGCTGCTCCCATCGCTGAATGGGGTAATCTCTGGGCTTGTTATACCCTGGTCTTGGAAGTCTAGAAAGCTGGCGTAGACTTCATCCACTACTCCAGAACAGTCATGGTCAGGTTCTCCCTCCTCTTTGGGAAGGAAGGTGTCCAGGTTTAGTGCTCTGTTTCGAGAACACTGTTTCAAGAGTGAGCCTTGGGTTCTCATAGAGAAGGCCTTGGGATTGTGTCAGCTGAGAAATGGAGAGGAAATGATATCCTTGGGTGCTTGTGAGCCAGACGACCGTGTGTGGGACCTTAACATTAAACGTTTGGCCCAGTGTGAGCTTGTCTGCAACCTTGATGAGCAGGACTGTGGCTCTGAGCTCTGAGACACAGGGGCCATCCTCCAGCCTCAGGATCAACTTTTTTTTTTTTTGAGAGTTAGAACACTGGCCATTGCCGAGGCACCATGCTCTGAGTGAGCACTCCCTTTTGTGTGAAGAAGTTAAAGGGTCTGTCTATGTCAGGCAAACGAAGGGCTGGGGCTTGTCCCAGAGCCAAATTTATTTCTGTGAAAGCAGCCCTCACCTCCTCAGTCCATGCAAGGGGCTCCCAGTTTGGTCCTCCCAACAGGTCATATAGGGACCTCACTATGGCTGAGCATCCGAGGATTCCCAATGCGACAGAACCCTCTGGCCCCTAAACATTCACACAAGCCTCGTTTTGTTTGGGGCTGGGGCAGTGTGGTGCCACATTTTCTTCCTTTCCGGTCCTCGTTTTCTATTTCCTTTTGTGAGGAGGGAACCTAAGTATTGGCCCTGCTAACGAATCTGTGCCTTTTTCCAAGAGGCCTGGTACCCCAAGTAGGATCAGAGCTGTAGGAGGGCCTGTGTACCTTTCATACAGTCTTCCTGGGTGTCACTGCAAAGGAGGTCTTCTACGTATTGAAGAAGGACATACCCTGCGGTTTTCTTCGGAAAGTCAGCGAGATCTGAACCTAGGGCTTCCCGCAGAAGAATGGGCGAGTTGTTGAAACCTTGGGAAAGTAGTGTCCAGGTCAGCTGCATCTGGCACACTTAACGGGCTCACTCCATTCAAAGGCAAACAATGATCGCCTTTGTGGAGCCAGGCAGAGGCAGAAGAAAGCATCCTTCAGATCGAAGCACGCAACCCTTCTGGCTGACCACGGAATTTGGCTGAGGAGAGTATACTGAGGGTTCGGAATGACTGGGTGTAAGGAAACAGTCACTTTGCATATGGCCCTCAAATCCTGTACTGGTTGTTGTCCTCCTCCTGGCTTCTTGCCTGGCAAGAGTGAGGTATTCCAAACTGATTGGCACTCAGTTAGAATACCTCTTTCTCTGAGCTTGGTCAGGTGCTCTTATGCCCATTCTAGCCTCTAGTGGAAGGGGGTACTGCCTTGGTGTCTCAGGTTGAGCTGCAGGGATCAGGTCAACAATGATTGGGACCCGATTCCAAGCTATTTCAGGCGGGTTATCATCAGCCCATAGGGAGGGGAACGTAAGCCTGAATTCTTAGGGGCGACAAGGTAAGGCCTGGGTACAGAATAGTCTCCATTCTTCTTCCCTTGGCAGGGGTATCGCCAAGACCAGGGTTTCCTTCTGCCTTGGGTTTAATTGGAGCTAGTGTGTCCAGTGGGTTCAAAAGGTATCTGGGCCCCAAGATTGGAGAGTAGATCGCGACCCAGGAGAGCAATCAGGCAGTCAAGTAAGTAGAGGAACTCATGCCGGACCTTGTGACCCCCAAGTGCACCTTGTTGAGCTTGACAGAAGGGCTGTTGCATTGCCTGTGTCCCAGTAGCCCCAAGTATGGTTGCTGTCTTTTGGCCTATGGGCGCTACCAGGGAAGTAACCAAGGAGTATTCAGCCCCAGTTGAAAAGTATTTCAACCATGAAAGTTATTGTTCAGCCCTCCACCTCATTTCAGCCGTGGGTTTATGGGGGCCAAGAAAGAAAGAGTCTGGTGCCCCTCAGTCCAATGCTACCCCGGCCAGATCAAGAAGGTTCTCACCTCGAGGTTCCTCCAGATATTGGCTGGGTTTTGAGGTCCCCATCCAATTCGGACATTCTTACAGTTTCCCTTGCCTTTGCAGTATGCACACTGGTCCCTTGCGAAGGGGGCTATGGGCTTCCCCCCTTTTGTGGTTGGGGTTTTTCGATGCTACTAAAAAACAGCAGCATCTGTTCTTTAGTTCTGCTGTGAGAAAGGTGGCCTTCTTTTTTAGACTTCACTTCTCTTTCAGTTGAAAATTTCTGTTCGTGAAAACTGCATTGACGGCCTCTAACAGCTGAGTGATATTCATATGGCAAAGCCCTCCAACTTCTGGAGTTTTCGTCGGATATGTGGGGCAGCCTGTGCCACAAAAGAGGTATTTACCATCTGTTGACTTTCTGGTGCCACGGGGTCAAACGGGACGTATACATGGTACGCCTCACAGAATCTTTCATAGCAGTCTCCGGGAGACTCCCCAGGGTGCTGTGTGACTGATGATATTTTAGTCATGTTCATGGGATTGTTGACTCCAGCTCAGACTCCCTGAAGGAGGGCTTCCTGGTATCCTCAGACGTGACCCTGTCCTCCTTCTGTGGTGAAATCCCATGTTGGGGGTTCTTCAGGGATGCAGCTTGAGCCCAGACAGTAGGGTTATTGATTCCTGGAGATGTGTGATCTTCTGTGTACTGTCATGTTTCTGTCATCCTTATTTTTAATTCAACAAAGTATGGAGTAACTGTTGACAATCTTCCCAAGTCTGTCAGTAGGTCTGGAGGAGGGACTCCATCAAGTCAACCATTGCTTGTGCCTTTTCGGAGTATGGTGGAGTGTTGTGTTTCCAATTGAAGAGGTCGGTTGTAGAGGAAGGTAGATAACACATCATGGAATGGCTGGTCTGGACTGGTCCATCCTCATTCTGTCTTTCAGGCTCTCTCGTCTCCGTTACATACATTCGGAGAGTTTTAGGTCTGTGTCTGTTGCGCAGTCTGGCTGCTGGCCCATGTTGGGGTGGGTTATCTGGGTCTGAGAGCGGCAGGGAGATGGGGGGCACTGACTGCAGTGGCAACTGCACTGACTCTGGCTGTGGCTGGAGAGACAGATGCAGGAGGAGTCTCAAGCTCAGAGAGCTTGAAGAGTCATGAGGAGGTGGAAATACAATATTTTCCTCCATATCTCCTTCAAATATTAGAGGAGCAGTGGGTCGCTTCTTTGGCTCCCTGTGGGAGCCTCCATATAAGGTGGCTAAACCTTTGCCTGGCTCTGCTTGCTAATGATGATCACTTCAAGGCAGTAGATTTGGGGCAATTTCAAGCCAGGAGTTAATGTATGGAAATTGATCAGGGTGGCCTGGTTTCCCAGTGACTATTAGCCAAACCTGCTGCACTATTTGAGTATCTAACGTCCCTTCTGGAGGCCATCCTACATTGAATGTGGGCCATTCTAGTTCACAAAATTTCCTTAACTTCTTGGGTGTCGTTGTCACCCCATGGTAACCTGAAAACCCATTTTAACATTTTTTGATCACGACCTCTAAAATCGTAGGCTTACTGTGTTTTCATCCCATTATTAATTTCTTTTTTTTTTTTAATTTTTTTTTTTTAACATTTATTTATTTTTGGGACAGAGAGAGACAGAGCATGAACGGGGGAGGGGCAGAGAGAGAGGGAGACACAGAATGGGAAACAGGCTCCAGGCTCTGAGCCATCAGCCCAGAGCCCGACGCGGGGCTCGAACTCACGGACCGCGAGATCGTGACCTGGCTGAAGTCGGACGCTTAACCGACTGCGCCACCCAGGCGCCCCCCATTATTAATTTCTTTCTCATATTTGGTGTCACAAAGACAGACAAAGTTAGGATATACCGCTAGATGACAGGACTATTCAGATACTCCTCTGGTCCTATTCCTGAGGGAATGTTTAGGAGAGGTTTGACTATAGTGGACTCGGCTTTGTGACTTGTGATGGGCAACTGATCTGATACTGCCCTCGACTTTATACTCTCACAATGACACAGGGGAGCCCATTCAGACTCCATAGACTTTTGGGGTCCTTAAGGGTGTCCGTCCATGAAGCCACAAACTCTAACTCGACTGGCAACCCTGGCTTAGCTGCACATCCTCTCTCTCTCTCTCTCTCTCTCTCTCTCTCTCTCTCTCTCTCTCTCTCACACACACACACACACACACATGCACACACATGCACACACACGCACACCAGAGTCCTTTACATTTCCTTCCACAAAATTTTTTACCTGGGACACCTATTAAGTCCTCTGGGGATTGATCATGTCCCCCTTCTGCCCTTTTGGGTATGCCTGACACTTCGGGGCCCCATCCTTACCAGTTCCATGGAGCAGGACCTGCCTAAAACAACGGAGAAGTAGGCTGAGGAAATTCAGGCAGAGCATGCACTTTCTCCCTTTCGAGCCTTTGCTTTGCCACCACCTCGCCCTTCTCCCAAACCGGGGGCAACAATGGGCCAGTGCGGTTGGGTTTCCTGGTCAGCAATCTAGTATGTTTTTGAACCAGGCTGGAACACTGGAGGAAAAACCAAGTGGCACTCAGAGAGTTTGGACAGAGAGTTTGGCTCACCAAACGTCTGAGCATAGAGTCAAGTCGGGAGGGTAATTTATAGTCGTCAGCTTCCTTATCTGTGGGGGTTTTCGCACATGCACTAAAGAAAGGAAGAAGAACCCAGAAGCGAGGTCTCTAAGCTAGACACCAGAGTCTGTTTGAGCCCCTTTGATCATCTTTGGAGTACTTTATTCACTTCTCCAACAAGAGTAGAGCTCTAAATACCACATAGTATATGCTCATTAAATCTATATTAAGTGAATGAGTTCTATTGCTTGTGTATCGGACATATAACAAATTTTTGACAATCTATATGGTAAGAGTCCCCAGACCATCACATTATAGGGATTTCAAGGTTGTCTAGTCTCCACACAATATTAAGGTTTGGTTACAACCACCATAAGCTAACCCTACAACCTCACATCCTGGATCATATAATGCCCGTCTCCTCCTCATTCACAATCTTTTGCAACTGAGTGCAGACACTTCCATAATGTGGTCTTGGTTCAGAAAGCCAAATTCCTCCGTTTCTCTCAGTCAGACAGAATTAAATCTGACTGTGAACGTCTGCCAGTAATGTTGCAATAGAGATGAAGAAGATCAATTCAAGTGGATACCCTGAGCTGATCCCTAGAATCTCTTTAGGTCATGAGTACAGTTCAAAAGAAATGCTGCACTCAGAAATATGTCTGCTGCTTATCCAAGGAACAAAAAGCAAGCATTTAAAAAAGTAAGCCGTTTCCCTGCAGAACAGCTTAATCAGGGAGAGTTAGTGGTGCAAAGTGGGTGAATTCTTCTCTAGGGCCTTAAATATTGCACAGACTCAGTTCAACCTATGGGGATGTATAACAGAAACATGAAATCTGAGAGCTGCCATTGTTGGGTAACAATGTTCTCTAACTGTGCCTTATGCATTGACATGATAATCCAAGTGAGACAAGCACTAATTATAAGTGGCATTGAAGTGGACAATTTCTACATGCTTCAACTCCTCTTTGTAATAATTAGTCCTGTTTGCTCTTTGCACATGAACATTCCATTGTTGGTCATTTTCCCCAAGAAAGAAATGGTCCCCTGTGTTTCAGTGGGCTTGTAATCTTAGCCTTCCTGAATAGGGTTGGAGATATCCAAAGGGCATCTCTTGGTACCTGTTTTTTCATTTTGTTCGATAGTTATGGACCTAACACGATAAAAGTATTCAGAATTTCCTTAGTGTGTCTTAAGACTGAATTGGAATCCCATTTTCTGTATTCAATTCAACTTAACAAAGAGTGTATTGCATGTCAGACATTGCAAAACATATAACTGAAGGAATATTATTTCCCAAAGATTAACCCTCAAAATCAGTACACCTTACTAATGACGCCTTGTTTTTTGGAAGGTCATGAAGGTGTGGATCAAGGGAAAAATGGATTAAAATAAATAGAACCAATAAGAAAATATAAAAGTACATTTACCCTTAGTACAGATAACCAATAATTCATTAATTGTTGTTTATTTCATTTATTTGTATGTATGTGTATGTGTATGTGTATGTGTATGTGTATGTGTATGTGTATGCTTATACTGGGCTGTGGCGAAATAAGTGTTCCTTACAGTAGATTGGGGATAAAATATTTGAAAGCCGCTGTGCTAATGCACCTTATCAAGCTGCCTGGTGCCTCTGTAGCTTGGGTTCTTGATAGGGCTTAGGTTCATCCGCTTCATGCGCTTGCATGAAATTTGGAAGATATGATGGCTAATTTTATGTGTCAACTTTACTGGGCCACAGAGGTCCAGATGCTTGGTGAAACGTTTTTCTGGTGTTTTGTGATGGGAAATACTTGAGTCTGTACAGTGAGTAAAACAGATTATTTTCCTAATGTAAGTGGGCCTTATGTAATCAGTGAGAAGGCCTGAATACAATAAGGATGATTCTCCCAGGGATACTAGGGAATTACTCTTGCCTGCCTGAATGTCTTTAAACTGGGACATTGGCCTCTTCCCCAGATTCAGAGTGAAAGAGCAGCTCTACCTGAGATTCAAGCCTGCCAGCCATTGGACAACAACTATGCCATCAGATCTCGTGGGTTTCCAGCTAGCCAACACATCCTGAAGATCGTGGGACTTGTCAGCGCCCACATTTATGGGAGCCAATTTCTTAAAATAAATAAATAAATAAATAAATAAATAAATAAATAAATAAATAAATAAATACATACATACATACATACATACATACATACATAAAATAAAACATTCATAAATATATAAATATATTTATAGTAATACATTCATATTTTATATAAATGTATTAATATAAATATAAATAAATATAAATATATTATATATTATAATATATATTATATATATATATGACAAACAGAAATTTTCTCTGTTGAATCTTAGTAATTCAGAAGGTGAAAAGTATTATCTATTGGTTCTACAGCTGTGTTTTTTTTAAAAAACAGAATGTGGTAGATATTATTGTAAAGAAAAAAAAATGGCCCCAACGTTCCATACCTTAATGCTGACAACCCATGAATATGAAGAGAGACCATTTCTATAGTCGTGTTGTATTATAGAGACAGATTTTCTGGATCAACCTAGTATCATCATGAACCCATGCATCATGAACGCATGCAAAGCAGAGAGTTTCTCTGGCTGGCCATCCCACAATCTGAAAATGAAGACCTCAGTTGTATAACTGCAAGGAACTTAATTGTCCGAAACCAAATAATCTCAGAAGTAGATTTCTCCAGATAAGAACCCAACCTACTGACCCTTGACCCTTACCTAGTGATACCCTAGGCCAAGAACACCAGTGAGTCTGCCTGGACAGACCAGTGAGTCTGCTGGGGTTATTCTGCCAAGACAATTCTTCAGGGTGTCTTTGGATTCTGGGAGTGCGGTGTACACCCCACTTAACTAACACTTCTCTTTATGGTTTGAACACATAATTCCTCATATTAAGTCACTGCTTGGATGTAAGGTAATTTCTGCCATATGCTACTGAAATTTGACTATTTTATTTCCACATACCTCCTACTTGGTAAATGCAATGATACCTGTAGCTTATTTCAAACTCAAGTAAAACAAAACACAAAACTCTAAAGAACGGACCACTCCTTACCTCTTGAAACTACCTCTTCTTTTGTTTTTGATAACATTTGACTCTCCTGGTTTCTCATATATATTCCCTCTACTAATTTTCATTCTATTCTCCTGTCGCATTTCCATTCATCAAGCATGCATTGAGCACGTACTAGGTTGTAGGCACTGTATACAAAGAACAGAGGTCTTATCTAGAACTAATAATGGACCTCGTTATCCAGGGATTTGCCACTGTGTAAACAAATTAACTATACTGAGTTGATAACATGTGTAATAGAGGTGGATAAATGCACCCTGGAATTGCAAAGAAGAAAACACATGATTCTCTCGGGCACCCAGGGAGTGCTTTACAAAAATGAGAGTCACTTGAAGTGAGTCTTCTAGAGAAGACATATTTCAAATGAACAGAGTAAGGAAGGGCATGCAGGCAGGAAAAAAAAAGAGAGAGAGCAACCATGGAAGTATGAAAATGTGACACATTAAAGGAGTGGAAAAGTTTCCTTTGGATGGATTTCATATGGGAATGGGAGATTGGTAAAGAGTGAGGATTAATGTAGAAGGTGACATATGAATTGGATCCTAGAAACAGTTAACAGGAGATAGCTTTTGGGCCCGAATGACGTTGATGACTACCCATTGTATTCAAGTAAACCTGAAGTCACTTCTTGGCTTAGTTAGAACGTTGCTCACCATCTGATTAATTTATAAGGTTAATCCAATGTTCCTCTTCTCTACCAACCATTCACTCATTTACTCATTTGTTATTTAGTCACAGAGGGTATGTGTGGGGTGCATATCATGAAGAATGTGAAAGTCATTATAAGGACTTTGAGTTTTATTTTTGATGAGATGGAAAGTCAGTAGAGTAGTCTGACCAAATTGATATTTTCGTTTGTTTTATTTTATTTTATTTATTATTTATTATTTATTTATTTATTTATTTATTTATTTATTTATTCATTTATTTATTTATTATCTATCTATCTATCTATCTATCTATCTATCTATCTATCTGTCTGTCTGTCTATTTATTTAATTTAATGAGAGTGCCCAAAGGGGTTTAGAGGGAGACAAAGACAGAGACAGAGAGACAGAGACAGAGAGAGAGAGAATCTCAAACAGGCTCCATGCATAATTCATGCCTAGCACAGATCCTAATACAGGTTCTGACCCCATGACGTCATGCTTTCTGGATCATGACCTGAGCCAAAATCAAGAGTCAGATGGCTAACCACCTGAGCCACCCAGGTGACCCTAATTTGTAGGTTAAACAAATCACTCTGACAAATGTCTGGGGAGCAGGATGGAGTGGGAAGCAAGCATACAAGCAACAACAGCAACAAAATAAGGAGGTTACTATAGTAATCCTGAAATAACTTCCATCCTGAATTAAGGATGGAAGAAGGGGACATAGTGAGAAAATTATGACCATGTGTATAATATAAATGTGGATATAATAGGATTCCTTGTGGTTTGAATAAAATGTATAAGAAAAACAGATATAAAACATGACACCAAGTTTGTTTGTTTTTTTTTGTTTTGTTTTGTTTGTTTGTTTTTGTTTTTGTTTTTTTGGGTTGGACCACAGGTTGGTGGAAGTTTTAAGTTGTCTGTTAGAGATGATGGGTTTTAGGGGAAACATCAGGACTTGCTCTTTTAACATGGTGATTTTGAGATGCTTATCAGACATCCAAGCTGCCTTTTTGTGAATGTAGTTAGATATAGGCATCTGGAGTTTAAAGCAAGAAGTTTAGTGTGGACTCTAGGCTGGATTACTTAGTATGCGATCACATGAGATCAGCTAGGGAGTGAGAATGGATTAGAGAGAAGACATGCAAGGACTGGGCTCTGGGGTCTCTAACTCTTAAAGTACTGCAAGATGTGGAAAACCTAGCGAAGGAAACTAGACACAGTGGCCACTGAAGGAGTAGGCGAGACATGAGGAGGGTCTCGAGTCCAGGAAGCCTGGTAAGGAATGTGATTCAAGGAAGCAGGTATCAAATTGGTCAAGTGCTGATGGCAAGCCAAATAGGATGAGGTCAAATAAATGATCATCAGGGTCACATGGCGGGGGGGTCACTTGGTTAAGTGTCTGACTCTTGGTTTCACCTCAGGTCATGATCCATTGGATTGTGGGTTCAAGCCCCAGGTAGGGCTCCATGCTGACAGTGTGGAGTCTGCTTAGGATTCTCTCTATGCCTCCATCTGTCTCATATCCTCCCCTGCTCACTCTCCCTTTCTTTCAAAATGAATACATACACTTTAAAAATTATTAAAATATAAATAATCACTGTGTTTTGCAAAGTGGATGTCATTGACATGTGATGAGAAGCATTTCAGTAGCACCGGGGAAAAGCCGAATGGGAGTGGATTCAACAGAGAATTGGAGGAGAATGACTGTAGACAGGGAGTAAGGCAGTTCTTTCAAGGAGCGTTGTGACCAAATGAGGGAGAAAAAAATGAGGCAGCAGTGGGAAGGGAAGGGAGCAGGGTAAAGAGAGGGCTTTGCTTTTTCTTTCTAAAATTTGAAAATAGAAGCATTTTTGTAATTTCCATATTGCTGATGGAAATGATGATATGGCAGAGTGGGGAAGAATTGCTGACAGAAATGTTCTTAACAGGGCAAGAGTGACTTTGGTCTAGTGTCCAAAAGATAATTGGCTCAGAGAGGAATGAACAGATCCTTCATATTAATGTTGGTGAAAGCAGAGCATAAGGAAATAGATGTAGATGGAATGGTAGATGCGATAGGTGATTTTGCAAATTCTCTTTTCACTGACCTGGTTTTCTCAGTGCGGTAATAGGCAAAGTTATAAGACCAGAGTGAAGAAGGGTTGGGAACAGTTGGAAGTTTGTGGAGAAGGAAGTTGTGAACTAGAGGTCTAGGGGTGTGAGGAAGTAGCCTTCTGACCTCACTTGAGTCAGTGGCCATCAAGTAACTTTTGTGCTGCTTTCCTCCAATTACATAGGATGTTGCTATGTGCAGGAAGTAGATTGAACTTCCTGCGGTTCTGCCCTTCTTTACCTTTGCATAAGTAAGTTTGCATCTGCCTGAGAAGCTCTCTCTACCCTAATCACTCATATTTCAAATTTGCCGCAACCATTACTTACTTAATCCCACCAGGCAGAGTTCATTACTCCCTTCTTGGAACTCTTGTGGTACCAAGTGCAGTGCCCTGTACGGTAATTTTTGCATTATTGTAATAATTTGCGTCCCTGTCTCCCTAGATAATTTGGCCACTCCTTGAGGGGATCATTTTGGTCATTGTAGTTCCTAGTATACAGTTTGACTTATGGGTAGCCTTTGTTAATTACCAATTGAGTTGAGTTGAATTGAGTTGAATTGAATTGAGTCGAATTGAATCGAATGTACTGAATTGAATTGAATTGAATTGAATTGAATTGAATTGAATTGAATTGAATTGAATTGAATTGCATGGAGAGAATTGGTAGAAAGAATTGGCAGGTACGAGAGGCAGAGCCTCGAAATAGTGGTGACATTTAGAACAAGATTGTCTGATCTATATGGAGGGGAACTCAAGCTCATGAAAGTGGGAAAGGTAACTGTTTCCTCACCTGTAGTGGTGGAGTGAATGGAGCCGAAACCCCAAATGAACTTCTGTAAATTGTGTCAACAATTCTTACTTCTATAGTGTTTGCTTTGAGAACCAAAAGAGTTCATATATGCAGAAGGATTTTGTACATAAAAATGTGCTGCATAATGCAAGTTACTCTTTCTCACAACACTCTGTGCCAAGATAAAAGAAATGTGTTGATTTTATATATTTTACTAAAGGGTAGTATGTATAACAGAGGAAGAGAACGACGGATTAAAAAAAAAAAACACTGATGATAGATATACTCGTCTTGTTGACCTTTCTACTCTTCAAAGTCTCTTTAGAAGATATCATCATGGTCTCTTTCAGTTACAGATGCCTCTTATGTCGCAGAGACAATAGCCCTAATATGATCTAATTTGCTAAGCCAGATGTTGTGGAAGACAGATAAAACTGCCAGCTCATTCTGCAGGAAGCAGCATATAAGGAGCCCTCTGATCTGACAGGCTTGTGTCACAATGCACAAGTTTGGGAATTGCCCAGGCTCAGAAAAGGCCAGTTTTTTGCAACATTATAAAACTCAAGAGAACTCTCTAACACAGAGGCGATGTTCACAGTTCCACAGAAATAACATGTCTGATTCTTGATGCTGACTAGAAGTCAACCAGTTATTTTAGCACAGGTTTTAACTCTTATTGGTTTCACTTCACTTTCCCTTACGTTTCAGGTTTCTTAAGGGCAGGGACCATGTTCTGGGCTTCCTAACCTCTGCCCACACATGTCTACCATAGTATTTCATGGGCGCTCCGTTATCATCTGTTATTAATTGGGTTTTTTCGTAGGTGTCAGGCAGCTTTCATGGTGACCACGTTATTGGCAGAGCATAAAGGGAGTGGCAATAGTGGAGCTTTCTCTACCATATGAACCACATGTTACTATCTTAAAATTCCTGGAATATATGTATGATGTCCTGTATGAATGATTGTGAGTTTATGACACTCATATTCTACTCCTTTCTCCCAAAAGTTTAAAATACCTTTATGGCAGTTTACCTTCCTTTCATTCCCTAACTTAAAATAATTTACTTCTTTGGCTTTGGACTACCTGCCTACCTGCTAAAAGATGCAGCACGAGAAAACATGTTTGCATTTTGACGTGTTCTTAGCAGGCTGCCTTACTTGCCAACTCTGCTGGGTGGGTTGGATAACACTGTTATTTCTGGGAGGATCTTCTAAGATACAAGTATATTTCATGGGCAAAGTAGCATGTTGAGTCCATCATCATTTGGAGTGAAACTCAGTCTATGTCCAGTAGACTTGGTCCCATTGGTCACATGAAGGATTGAAAAACAGGCCATATTCGATTTGATGTCATAACATTCTGGGACATGTAGTGATGGCCATGAGGAAAAAAAAAAAAGAATCAGACTGGGGACTCCATTTAAGAGATGACTCAGCAAGCAGAATCAAGATGCCAGAATGAGGAACAAAGATAAATGCTGTGTAGGTTCTAGAGGTTGGAGACATTGCTCCAGCAGAGAGTAAATTCCTTCAGGGTTAGGGGAGAGGCTGGATAGTGATCTACAGGCCCTTTGTTACCACCTCCAGGCCATGATCTTTCTACTCCCCTGCAATTCCTGCCTTCACCTCCTTAGTCCATCTATTCAATCCCAGAGTGCTACCCTTCTCTTCATGGAAATTTCTGGAGTCCCTTCCTACTCTTCTTTCTTCTCATGTTGCTCCTACCTCTGTTGTGGGCAATTTCAGAATCCTGGTAAAATTGCTCTAGCAATGTAGCTTCAGGGTTCTTTAAATTTTCTGGCTCCCACAACCTTAAGAGACAGTTTCCTCCGTACCTAACTTCCGTGACGGTACTCTGAGCTCTATGATCTTCCAGATGTCTCCTGCTAGAATGTCAAACTTAACGTGCCAATATCTGAGAAGATAACCTCCCCTAAACAGGTGTCTCACTACTTGACTTCGTAACTTCTCTTCTTCAGCCCGATAGAGACTTGTGGTCCCTCCTTTCTCCCTCTCATTTCCCTGCATATCATCCCTTGTGGCTCCACTTCCCTACCAAATGCAGTGTATACACCTCAGTATGTCACTTTGTGCTGGAACGTCCTAGTCCTCTGCTGCATCTGCTTTGGTGGCCTTGAAGCTTGGCTGAGTCCTCCACTCTGTCAGCCCATCCTCTGTGTCACTCAGCCCAGTGAACTGTTACAGGGACTCACAGTCACTAGGGTCACTCACTCTAATTTTATGGTTGCGGATGTCAACATACCCCCAGAGCTTCTTGCCAATCTTAAGCGGTCTTCTCCCCACAGCAGCTATTCCATACCTCCATCATTTCCCTCAACCTATCTTTTTCACCTTTCCCTGGGAAATAGCACTTATTTCATAGATAGAACGTAGATTGTAGACAGCTTCAAACTCTCACTCAGACCTCATAATGACACGTTTCAACACAACTTTCAACCCCAACCCCAGTATGAGAGACAAAAATGTTCCTACTCCCACTCTAGATTCATTAATTCATTCGGCAATCACTGAGAGCCAACTGAGTCCTACGAAGCACCGTGCTATATTCTTGGGACATTAGAGATGAGGTAGTAGACCCTATGCACAAGGCGCTTACAATCACAAGGGGCTTACGATCATGTAGGGTAGACAGATATTATGGTGTAATGGTCCAAAGATGCACGGAGCATGAGGAGAGTGTGAAGGGAAAATCCATGTAACTCAGCCTTCAGGGGAAGGAGATGAAGTGTTGTAAGGGACTTTTAGATGGGTGGGTATCTTTAACTAATCCTTAAAGAGTGAGTAGATATTAATTAGGCAAGGTTGGAGTAGGAAGGAGACAAGAGGTTCAGGCATTACACAGTAGAGAAAAATCACACTGAATGTAGGGAGAGAGTATAAGTAAAAATTGGAAATTGAGTCATTGCAATTCTTGACTGTACCCTACGCTTTGTGAAGAGGTCATCTCACAAAGAACCACAAACGAGCACATGTTCCCAAAATTTCCTTCTGCATTTTTTATTCTTTATCCTAGTGTAATTCCTTTCATTCCCTCACCAGTATGGTTCAATTAGTAACTCACTTCTGTGGATACTATGGCAACCACATTTCCTCTATGCCGCACCCTTCAGTATCTTTGCTTGGCATCCGTGGAGCCTCATGATGGAGCTCATATCTCTACTCCCCTTAGAGTGGACTTTGTAACATGCAAAAGTTATTACATCACTGCCTTCCAAGCTGTGGTTCCCCCACACTGCAGCATGAGAGAAAACACCTTTCCCATCCACACCCTGCTCCCACCTTTGCTTCCTTACTGGTACTGGGCCAATTGTTCATGCCCTTAGACTCCCTCATGATCAACTATCAGCAAATTCCTTAATATGCCCTATTGTTTTATACCTAGATGTCTTTCCCATCACCATGGGTATGTTTTGATGCAGCATCTTAATTGGTACATATTTTAAGGCAGGCTAAAATAATTATCAAATATCTAACCTATTCTCTTTTTTTTTTTATTTCCCAGACAACAACGGTAATAGATGATCTTTTTTTTTTCATTTTTAATTTTCTATTATTGAAGTATAAATTACATACACTGTTATTTTAGTTTCACGTGTATAAAATAGCGATTTGATAATTCTATATATTATTCAGTGCCCTCCTTGGTAAGTGTAATCACCATTTTTCACCACATCGTGTTGTTTTAATGTCAACTATATTTCCTGTGCTGTACTTTTCATCTCTGTAAATAATGTATTTTATGACAGGAAGTTTGTAAATCTTAGTCACCTTTCCCTATCTTACACACCCCACCCACTTCTCTTATTGTAACCACAAGTTTGTTCTCTGTATTGAAGAATCTGTTTCTTTTCCTGTTTTGTTTTTTAGCTTCTACATAAAAGTGAAATTATATGGTATTTCTTTTTATCAGAATAATCCCACGTAGCATAATACCTTCTAAGTTCACACATGTTGTTGCAAACGTCAAGGTTTTATTCCTTTTTTTTTAATTAAATTATATTCCATTATATGGACACTACATTTCTTTATGAATTCTGTCTGTCTGTTGACAGACTCTTGGGCTGCTTCCATAGCTGGGCTATCATAAATAATGCTTTAATAAACACAGAGGTGCATGCCTCTTTTCAAATTGGGGTTTACCTTTTCTCTGGGTAAATACCCGGGAGTGGAATTATTGGATGATATAGTATTTCTGAGTTAATTTCTTGACGAACCTGCATTCTGTTTCCTAGAGTGGCTGCACCTATTTACATTCCCACCAAGAGTGCATTGGTGTTACTTTTTCTCTTACCTTCTCACCAATACTTGTTATTGCTTGTCTTGCTGATACTAGGCATTCTGTCAGGTGTGAATTGATGTGTCATTGTGGTTTTGATTCAGGTTTCTCTGGTTAGTGATGTTGAGCATCTTTATGTGTCTGGTGATGTAGTAGACACTCTTCATTATTCCCTTTCCCCTTCCCTTTTGATTCTTTCCAGGGTGATGATTACACTGATGATGTCATCTGACATCTTAACTCACCATTTTAATCTTCTATCAAAGGTCATACATTACTTCAGGTGTCCTGTTTTCCTGGTTCAAGTTACGTTGTTTCCAATGCGTTACATGAAGTCCCTTTCAGGAGTCCTCCTAGGGCACCCCAACTCACCTTTTATTACTACCCACCGTCCTTCATACTCTTAAAAGTTGGTCTAGTTACTTATCCTGATCCAACACTCTCTTTCTATGCCCTAACTCTAATCTCTATACACACTTCAATTGACACCTTTTACACATAATTTTTTCCTAATATTTATTTATTTATTTATTTATTTATTTATTTATTTATTTATTTATTTATTTATTTATTTTTATTTTTGGAGGAGAGAGAAACAGAGCATCAGTGGGTGAGAGGCAGAGAGACAAGGAGGTGTAGAATCCGAAGCAGCCTCCAGCTCTCAGCTGTCAGCACTGAGTCCTACATGGATCTTGAACTCACAACCTGTGAGATAATGGCCCAAGTTGAAGTCGGCCCCTTTCCCAACTGAGCCACCCAGGTACCCCAACACATCTTACACTTTCATGTCTCCAATAGGACTTAATATTTCTGTGGACCAGGACTATCCATTCATGAAGTTCTAGCACCTCCTACAATTTGGGAATAAAATAGACACTCAATAAATTGATGCTCAATTGAGAAATAAAGGAAGGAATGGGTCTGAAGACAAAGGGCTCAATAAAGACTTTTGTTCCTGTGAATTCAACCCAGAGTAACACTAGAGCATTTGAATTCAGCTGGAGGGTCCTTTAGCCAATCGTGGGAGAATTTACCATATTCTAAGCGTTGTCAGCTGAGACAGTAAGATTTTTTTGAAGAAATATGAAAGGTAGTTTAATTTCCTAAGAGGCCAAGCCTTGAAAGCTTATCTATAAGAACTATATAATGTAAGATGATTCTGGATCATGATGAAACTCAAGTGCAGTGAGAGCCGTGACAACATGGGGAACACACAGTAAGGACCACAGTAGTCCCGGAAGCGCTGTCCTGTATGTGAAAAGACGGTTTAGTGACCCTGAATAGAGGGAGAGGATAAATGGTGGGCAGAGTAGGGAGGGGAGGAAGTTGGGATCCAAACTGCAATATTGAAATATCAGAGGAGTGTTATGGTCACATTCATAAACTTCCCTATACGTATCCTAAGGAAACCTTTTTTTTTCCTTTAATGAGCTTTTTAAAGGTAATATACACATGGTAAAAATTCATATAGTAGCAAAACAAGTTATTCGATGAAAGGAAATCTATGTCTTCGCTAGGCCTCCATTATTCTTCCCCAGAAGAAGACCACTTTTAACAGTTTGTAGGGTTTTTTTTTTCCAGAATCTCAAATTATATAACATGCATATCTCACATGAAAGAAATATATATATAGCTGGTACCAAGATATTATCTAGAGCTCCCCATTTTATAGATACATGATTTTTGTGATTGTGAAAAGGTATGACATGAGGGTTGCCCTCTTAAAAATTAAAGTGTCTGGTCTAATGGGACATTATTTTTTAAATATTCTTCATGGTATATCCTACCCTGCCTGCATTAGAGGTATTTAATCTGTCCCCTGTTTTTGTGTATTTAATTTGTTTGTAGTCTACGACTATAGAAAACAATACTGCTGTGCAGAAGCTTTTTATTTGGATGTAATCCCAATAGTTTATTTTTGCTTTTGTTTCCCTTGTCTCAGGAGATATACCTAGAAAACGTTTCTTTGGCTAATGTCAAAAAATTACTGCCCGTGTTCTCTTCTAGGATTTTTATGGTTTCAGGTTCGGCATTTATATCTCTAATCAATTTTGGATTATTTTCATGTGTTTTGTAAGAAAGTGGTCCAGTTTCGTTCTTTTCCATATTTCTGTCCAGTTTTCCAACACCATTTGCTGAAGAGAATACCTTTTCCCCAATTTATATGCTCCTTGCTCTGTCAAAGATTAATAGACCAGATACTTGTGGGTTTATTTCTAGGTATTCTGTTCTGTTCCATTGGTCTACGTTCCAATTTGTGCCAGTACCATGCAGTTTTGATAACTACAGCTTTGTAGTATAACTTGATATCTGGAGTTTGTGATACCTCCAGTGTTTCTCTGTTTGTCGGTTTGTTTGCTTGTTTGTTTAAGATTGCTTTGCTCTTCAGGCTCTTTGGTGGTCCCATATAAAGTTTAGGACTGTTTGTTCTAGTTCTGTGAGAAATGCCGTTGGTGTTTTCATCGGGGTTACATTAAATATGTAGATCGCTTTGGTAACATGGACATTTTAACATTATTTGCCCTTTCAATCCATGAGCATGGAATTATCCATTTCTTGGTGTTGACTTCCGTTTCAACCTTATTTAATAGATTTCAGAATATAGGTTATTCACCTCTTTGTGTGAGTTTACCCCTGGATATCTTATATTTTTGGTCCAATTATAAATGGGATTGTTTTCTTAATCTGTCTTTCCGGGGCTTCATTATTAGTGTATACAAATGCAACAGATTTCTGTATGTTGATTGTACCCTATGACTTTACTGAATTCGTTCTTCAGTTCTCACACTTTTGTCCGTGGAATCTTTCAGGTTTTCTACAGTAGAGTATCATGTCCTCTATAAATCGAGAACATTTTTCTTCTTCTTTATTGATTCCATTGCCTTTTACTTCTTTTTAGTGTCTAATTGCTGTGGCTAGGAGTTCTAGTACTGTGCTGAATAAAAAAGTGGTGGGAGTGGACATCCTTGTCTTGTTCCTAAGCTTATGGGAAAAGCTTTCAGGTTTTCCCCATTCAAAAAGATTTTAGCTATGAGTTTTTCATACATGGCCTTTATTATGTTGAGGAATTTTTCCTCTAAACCTAATTTGCTGAGGGTGTTTATCATGAATGGATGTTGTACTTCTTCAAATGCTTTTCCTGCATCTGTTGAAAGGATAATGTGACTCTTCTCCTTTACCTCATTGGTATACTGTAACGTGTTAATTGATTTGTGAATATTGGACTATACTTGCAAACTAGGAATAAATCTACCTCAATTGCGGTGAATGCTTTTTTCATAATGTATTATTAGAGTCAGTGTGCAAGTATTTTCTCTAGGATATTTGCATCTATGGTCATTAAACATATGGGGTTGTCCTTTTTTTCTTAGTGGACTAGTTTTCAGATTTTGATATCAAGTTAATGCTGGTCTCATAGAATGAAGTTGCAATTCCTTTGAGAAGAACAGGGAGCAACTCTTCTTTAAGTTTATAGTAGAATTAATCTGGTCCTGGACTTTTGTTTCTTCAGAGCTTTTGGATTACTAATTCACGATTGAGATTCTCTCTCACCATCTCTGTGCCCCTCCTCTGTACTCTCCCACTCTCTCTCTCTCTCTCTCTCTCTCTCTCTCTCTCGCTGTCTCTTTCTCTCTCTCTCTTTCAAAATAAATAACTTTTAAAAAGATAAGTTGAGACATTTTAAAATCAAATAAAATATCAGCAATTTGGGCAATATTATGATGGAATGAATTTGAGAAGCTATTAATTATTGACTTCAAACTTGTCATCCCAATTTTCAATAAATAAAAATTTAAGAGGTGTTGCAAGATTGAAATCCAAATCATATTTAGAAGGAGCTTTTTAAAAATCATATATTAAAGCATAACAAATTTGAGAATGAATGTGAAAATAAAATTGTGAACAAAACAAAATACGTATTTTTTTTGATCAACCAATTTGATCACACACTCACACCCACAAAACTCCTGAAGGAGTCCTAGTACTGATGTCCTTGTGTGAACTTCGCTGTTTCTGAAATGCCTCAGGTTACGAATGGCTGGCCGAGATTGCAAGCCAACAGAGGGGAGGGTCGCGGGGAGGTGGGGCTCTTAAAGGCCACGGACACGCCATCCTCTCCCGTGTGCCCGCTGCCCTCTCATCATCAGCCGTGATGAGTCGGGTGCTGCTTTTCCTCTGGGTCCACAGGCTTATGCTGTGTGTCCAACACGCCATGTGAGACTTGTGAGAAGACTCCCAAGGGCAAACACCAGCAGGCACTCAGAGATGTCGCCTCGTCCCAGGCAGCCTGCGTTCCTTGGCCCGAGTGCCTGGACAAAGGCTGCCTCGGCCACATAGGGAACGATGGACTTGTGCAGCCTTAGCATTCTGTGCAGAGGTCCCGGGCAGGCCTGGAGCTTAGAAAGGACTGGGACGAGCCTTACCTGGGAAGAGGTGAGTGCTGGGGTACTCCTTCCACAGCAGATGGCTGCTTGCCAGAGATGTCTGTGCTAGGGATGGGGCAAAAGCTCCACCGTGCTAGCAGTGTAATAGACAGAGTTCAGCCTGTCCATCGCAGGCTCTTCTCTATCCCCAAGTTACACAGCCCCCAGCACAGCGTGACTGAGACTGACATCCCCACACAAATCTTCCTGTGTCCCAAGTTGCCCAAGCCCCCCAGGATCCCCAATGCACAGGTCTGCAGTACAAGAGCCTTCTCTGCAGTGGCTCTATTCCAGAGAAGCTGTTGGCAGTCCCAATGCATGGAGGCTTCTTGCCCCTACCAGTATGCAGACAATATGGTCAGTGGGGTGTCTGCGCGCTGTGGAGTTGGGGATCTGTAAGCCCAAGCCTTACCTCTTCCAGGGCGGAGGCTGTCGCACTCTATAGAAGGGAAGGCAGGTCTTTCTCTCGCTGCTGTCTGCACACTGGCTGGAGAAGCATGTCTTCTCAGCTGCTTGATGTGTAAACGTCGGGGTACCCTGGGAAATCTCCCTGTTCTGGCCCGTGTCTTTGGGTGTGAACATCCAAAGAAAGTATGGCCCATGATTCGGGAGTGGGAATACGGCCTCAGGGGTCATGAGGCTGGGCCCTTTGGGTCATCTTTCTGCACAAGCAGGCCGTTACTTGATAGGTCTTGCCGAGCAGGAACACTTTACGGGACAGGAGAACACAGGGTCCCCCACATGTTCATATCTCCCGCCAATATCTGCTGAGGCGCCAGGGGGACTCTTCCGCCCGGTCTGTCCCAAAGAGAAAGTACGGCAAGGTGTGGGTGTGGAATGCCCTCGCGGCCCCCAGAGCCAAACCCTCAAGTGTGGACACTTGTGTCCAGGGACCGTAGTCAGAGGCCTGGGTGCTCTGTGTTCGAGGGATTACAGCCCTCATGCTGCACACCCTGCAGCCCCGGGTGTCCTTCCGTAGCCACAGCACTCCCTGGGGAGCCCCAGGGTCCAGGAGCTACTAAACCCCCTGCACAACTGTATGTGCTGCCTAGCGGCCTCTTCCACCACAACACCAGCGTGTGTGGGCTCCAGAGTGCTGTCCCTCGACAGGGGACACCCTTGGCAATTCAGGAGCCTTCTGACTTCCATGTCTCTGGACCACATGTGTCCCTCATTGGCCTGTCGGGATCGTCCTTTGTTCTCTGTGTACAGGAAATGTCTTGCATTGCCTCTGCTCCTCTGTCTCCCTGAGTGAGCCCTGGCGTGTCTGTGTCATTTCCTGGCTTTGCCTGTGCCAACGCCTCTCTGGTGATGCCTCCTTGCCTGGCCTAAGTGGGTACAGCTGTACCCGTGTAACCGCCTAAGTCTCTGCACACCTGCGTGTTGTGTCAGCTGCGGCTCTGCTGGCCTGTCTTGTCTTTGGTGTATGCTTCTGCGCTTGAGTGTGTTTCCCTCAGAATTCAACCCCTTTCTTCCACTGACAGATCCAATTGCTGTCCTGCTGTCAGGTGGAGGGGCTTCTGCGTGTTCTCTTATATGTTCTCGGAGCCAGAAATCCTTCCGTGCCCGTAGGACCTTCGTCAGAGGATTGGCCATGCACTCACTGCCAGCCAGTTAATGTCCGCAAATGCAGCTGCCTTGCTGTGAGCATTAAGTCGCACCTCTATTTTCCGTCCTTCTGTTTTCAAACCCTTTGGACCCTAGGGCCTCAAAAGTCACTGGCTTGCACGTTGCAGATGCAGGCTTAAAGTGTGAAAAGCGGTCTAGCAACGTTTTCCCACTTACTCTTTTGCCATGTGGCATGTTCCTGGCTGGGAGAGACGTCCCCCTGCCCGGGTGTGTCTCGTTTCCCTGTGCCTCTGTGTGTTCTGGTCCCTCATTTGTCCATTATTTCCTACCTGGGAGTCTGATTCATGTTTGCGGGAACCATGCAGACACCTTTGACTGCAAGGTACTGAGCTCAGCTTAGTCCATCAGGACTAGTGCGTGATTGAGGTACACAACGGGCAGTCACGGAGGTGCCCGTATCCTTCACGTGCAAGCGCTCCGTCCAGCCACCTTCACCGGGACCGTCTATATTTGTGGTGAGAGCACTTAGCTCTGAGAACCCTGACGATGCGGTGAAGCGTTCCTTATGGCTGCCCTGTGCAAGTTAGATCTCCAGAACTCATGCACATGGCATGATTGCCTCTTCACACCCTAGGCCCGACACCTCCTCATCGCACCCTCCCCTGCTTAACACCTCTCTACTCTCTAGTGGACTGCATGCCTTTAACTCCTTTTAATCTCCTCAGGAGTCCATCAAGCAGGGGTCACCACCACTGTGTTTCTGTCAGGGGTTGGCCTCTTTCAGGGAGCCCAGTGCTTTCTGCACTGATGCTCAATGCACCTGCTGAAGGGTGAGCCACACTAAGCCCGACGGGGAACCTTTTGGCCCTACGTTTCCCACATATGTGCCCAGTGGCAGAGGTGCACAAGGAGCCCGCCTGCATGGGTGTCCCAGGTCCTCCACAGGGTACAACGTACCGCCTCAGGAGGCTCATCCGCATCACATGGGCATAGCTCTGCTTGCACGTGTTAGCCTTTCATATCATACGGGCAGCCCAGACTTAGAAATCCAGCTCCCTGCTTGCAACTCTCCAGCCCTCGTGCTTGTGCAGACGCTCTGTGTCTGTACAGACATTTGAGTCACGGTCTCATGACCTGTCAATACAGCTTGACGGTCTGTCCTTACCTTACAGCCTGGGATGCGGTTCTCACTCATTGTCCTCCCCTCGGGTGCGAGTTTCCTCCATCAGTGTGGTTGAATGTAACCTTTATCACCGTACGTTGGCTTGAAATTACTGGGCGGATCACCTGTCTGCGTCCGGGGTTGCGAAGGAGACCTTGGCTCTTTTGCTCACGGTGCACCGTTTCTCTGTGATGAGTCACTTTGGATGGGAAGCTTGCCAAAGGTGAGGGCCCTCAGAGTGGAGCACATTTCCTGGGCATCTGTGAGAACCTCTTTGGTTCCACTCGGAAAGCATTGACTTCCATGGATGTGCAGCCTCTGCTTTTGCTTGAATATGCCGAGTTTGGGGACGTGATTTCTTCCCGCACGTGCTGTCCCTAGGTCTCTGCGGTCTTTTTCCGGCAGTCCCGTTTCCTGTCTGCTCCTGGTAAGTACAGGGCTTCCAGGATCCCTGTGGGGATCGGGTCCTTGCTTTCTTCCCTGCGGTGCCCTCTTCCTCACCCAGATTGACCTCACTGCAGCTTCCTTCTAGTTCAGGGATCGTTCCAGACTGCCCTTAAGGTCCAGGTGAGAACGGTGCCATTTGTGCTGAGGGATGACCACTGTACAGCATTCGTCTCTGTGGAAATTGCACAGGTGAACTACACCAGGTGAAACTGCACACTGCAGTTGCCCTGTCGTCAGAGTCAGCCCACCTGTCTCTGCCTCGGCTGCCCCTGCAGTCCGTCCTCTTACTCTCCCCTTGCCTCCCCCTCCCTTGTCTTCTTCCTGCCCCTCCCTCCCACTTCCCTTCCAGGTCTCTTTGTCTTTGTATCCCTCCTCTCCCTCACTAATGCCTCCCCCTGTCTCCACCTGTCTCCTTGTAATAGGTGCCCCTCTGCCTCTTCTTGTCTTGCTCCTCCTCCCTGTCTCTCCCGCCTATCTCCCTGTGACTCTCCCTCTCCAGGCCGGTCTTCCCCTCCACTCGTCCTTCCTCCCTCTGCTTGCATGTGTCTCTCTCTCTCCCTCTATATCTCTGTCTCCCTGTGTGTCTCTTTCTTGCTGTCTCTCTCAGTGGACATTCTGTGTCTGGGTGCACGCTTCTTCAGAATTCTCGTTGGCGCCTGGGAAATGTGGAGGGAACTCGTCTGCTTTCATGTGTACTAGTGACAGCAGGCACGGGGCTTTCTCAGAGACAGACACAGACAATTTTGTAATTCTCGGTGAAGGGCCCCTAAGCGCCCTGCTTGGAATCGTCCTCCTTTGAGTGGAAGGTTAGATTTCCGGACCAGAGGAAACTGCTACATCCTACTACCCCATCTCCCTGGTGCTCTGTACGGAGATCAGTAGGGCACCAGTGGCAGATGGGGCTCTGGAGTTTGTTGTTTGCTCTGAATTGCAGTGCAGTGAGTACTACTGAGCTGCTTTCTTGCAAGGACATGGCGGTGGGGTGGGTCCAGGGTGGGTGTCACTGGTTATGGGTGGGCACCCACCTTTCCGCCGCCCTCAGCCTGATGGCAAAGGAGGAGAAACCGTGCGGACGGCCAAGTGACCCCAGTAGGTGTGACACCTAAGGATTTCTCCAGGCCTTGCCCCAACTTCATGAAAAAGTGGCAAGGGGACGGAGCAGATAGTGGCTCACGCTGTGGACGTTCCTGTGCTGAATGCCCTGCTGCCCGGAGTGAGGCCTCTGGGGAAAGGGTGTACAAGCGAACACAGACTGTGTGACACAGGGGACCTCGCGAGTCAGGCCTGGAAATTGACAGCGCTGAAGAGGACATGCAGCAAAACGGGGTCCACGCTGGAGGCTGGGCCCTTGCTCCAGAGCCCGGACCGGCCACTGGCGCGCGCTAGCTGGCGGCCAACACCCTGTCTTGCTGTCTTGCACCTGATTGCTCTGCCAAGCTGTCCAGCGGGCCTGACCTGCCATGGAAACACTTCGCCCCCAGGCCGCATGTGCACACTCTTCACTGCCTCTGTCTCAGCCCCTCCTCCACAGCAGCCACAGCCAATGCGGAGTCATCAAATCTCAGAGCCTGTGCGCCTGTGCCCAACTTGGGCGGGCTGCGGCGGGAGCAGTAGGGAGCTCAAAGCCTTGGGACAAGTCTCCGTCCACCTGCTGCCATTTCCCTGTCCTTGTCCTGAGGCTGCCCTAGCTACCTTGGGGCCGGGGCCGAGCATCATGGCCAGCATGTCGGGGTCCGGAAAAAGCGGTGATTCCCCTCAACACTGGGCCCTGATCGTCCTGGATGAGAAAGGTCGAGAGTCCCCGGCCCGCGGGTTGGGGGCTCTGGAGGGCGTGGGCTGCCGCAGTCCCCAGGTTCAGGGGCGGCAAGCGCCCATCCTGTGCAGGAAGGCCAGGCCGGGTGTGAGATACAGGTGGCAAGCCCAGCGGAGGAATTGGTGGTGATATTGGGTGACGGAATGGTGGCGGCTGAGGTGGTAATCGGGGTGGAGGAAGAGGACGGAGAGGCGACCGAGGAAGAGGTGGCTGGAGAGGAGAAGTGTGAGGAAGCCAAGCCAGAAGCAGAGGACATGCCTGAGCAGGAGGAGGTGGAGGAGGAGAGACAGCAGCGGGAGGAGACTCCAGAGTAGGAGGAGAAGCCCGAGGCAGATGCAGAGGCGGAGGAGGGGCCCCAGCTCTCACAGGAGCTGCAACAGCAAGAGCCAGTGCTGTGTCCTGCCTCAGCCCAGGACCTGCTGGCAGCGCTGGAGCATCTTCAGCTGGAGATCAGCGCTGGGAATGCCCAAGATTCCAGAGCCTTATGGTGACTGAAGCGCAGGATTCTTCGGAGGCGGGTTTCTTACCTGGAGCACAGAAGAGCCATCATCAAGCACATCCGGCTTCGGGGTCCAGGCGGTATCCTTCCTTGTGCTGGTGGGTGATGGTGGGGGCTGTTGTGCTGGAGGGCTGGGCCCGGAGAGCAGGGTGCCTCAGGGCGATGGCCCCCAGGGAGGAGAGCTGGGCAGTGGCCCCTGGCCCTGTGTTGGTGTGGTCTGGGATCCAATGTAAGGCCTTGGACAGGGGCGGTTGTTGGGGATGGGGGGACTCGGGGACTTGGACCTGCTTCCTCCAGGTCTCCGCCAGCTTGGCCTGCAGGCTGCTCTCAAACATTATTTGTGGACGTGAGGCATGTGTCCCCATGCTACCAGAGCTAGGGTAGCACAAAGCAGCCTTCACTCAGAGCAGATAAGGCAAGGAAACATTTCGCTGCCAAATGGGAGAGTTACACAGGCCGCACACCCACCTTCACAATCACAGGCTGTGCACGTTTTCTAGCAGTTTCGTTAAAAGAGAGCATTTCAGACACACACTCATGGCCTTTAGTGGAACCATGCCACCCCCCTGTTCTAGACAGTGGGACGACTCAGACTGACTCCGAGCGAGGTACAATCTGCCTCCACAGACCCCCCCCCCCCCACACACACACACAGGATTCTCTCCTGGTATCTCCACCCCTGCTTCCCTCTCTGTCCTCAGGCTCTGGCTGGGTCCCACCCATGTCTTTCTCTCCTGACTGGCTGTATCACTGTGTCTACTTTCTTTCCCCTCCTCTCCCCTCCTTGTCCGTGCTTCTCGATTTCTTTCTCCCTCCCACACCCTATGTTTGCATCGTAAGTGTGCAGTCGGTTTCTTGTAAGCCGTGTTATTCCTTCTGGACTCAGAAGGCCGGTGACAACACTGGTCTTCACGGGAATATGCCAAGACACCCAGCCGTGAGGAGGGGTCAGAGCACATGCCGCCATCACAAGCTATGATGGGCTGCTGGCAACGCACACAGGTCAGGTATATGAAGGAACTGTGAGGAGTCCAGGCAGTGGAGTCTCTCTGTGCTGTGTGCAGACAGCGTGGGAGGTACAGGAAGCCAACGGACAGCCCAGTGTCGATGGGGTCTGATGCATTTGCAGAGGCTGAGGAGTGTGGGGGCTAGTGTTTCCTGGTCTTTCTGCACATGCCATGATCTAGTCCCTTGCTCTTAGCCTGGGAGGGTTGAGGGGGTGGGATGTGTCTGTTTCCACAGCATCTGAAGGCACAGTTCCTTGACACAGCACAGATTCTGCATCACCCCCAGTTGTCAGCCATGATCGGTGCCCAGGACAAAGAAGGGCTCAGCTACCTGGTCGACTTGGAGGTCAGACCGGGGAGGCTGTGGCTGGGGGCCATCCCATCGGGTGGGGGATTTGGGCAGGAGAGGGTGAGGCAAAGGTGCTCACCCTCACAGCCAGGCAAGGAGGTCAGGACCCCGAGGGAGGGCACTTGCCCCCTCCTGTCCCATTGCTCACGGCAGGTGGAGGAAGTGGGCCATCCCAAGTACCACTTCAGAGTGATGTGTTTTTTTTGTGGAGACCCGTGCTTCCGGAACCCAGTGATCATTAAGGAGTATCAGCTTAGCTTTGCTAGTAGGGTGTGAGTCCCATGATGGTGAGGGGCAGGGGCTGAGGAGCATGCATCAGGGGCATGAGGGCGGGGAGGGAGAGGGGGAGGTGGAGGTGGGTGCAGTGGAGGCCATCAGGTTGTTCCTCAAAACCTCTCTTCCTGCAGGCTACAGGGCATCACGTGCCACTCCAGTCCAGTGGTTCTGCGATTATGAACATGGAGCTCCCAGTCGCAGGTATGACCCCACCAGCCTTCACTTGTTCAACTGGCTGTGTGAGCACAGCTGCCCAGGGACAAACAGGATTGCCGAGGTGGGGCCCCTGAGGCCTTCCTCAGCAGTGGGGATGTGGGTGGCCCCCGGCCAGAGAGGAGAGTGGGCTATGCCCAATGTGGCGCCGGCCTGTGTCCCCTAACAGATCATCATCGAGGACCTGTGGCCCAATCCCCTGCAGTACTACCTGAGGGAGGAAAGGACCAGAAGACAGTGACCTGACGTGTGCACGTGTCGGTGAGAATGCCAGTATGCGGTGTGTTGACACGTGTGTTGTATGGGCAAGGGAAGGTGGGCCAGACATTGGCTTGGAAATGGAAGGTCCCCCGAGACTGGGACCCAGGTAGCATGGGGAGCGGGTGGGAGGATGACAAGGGACCTGCAGGGACTCAGCTGCAAACACACAGTGGGTCGATGCCTGCAAACCAAACTCAGTTGTGCTGTGGGCTGGGGCTTTGCAGAGCAACTCGGGAGGAGCAATGCTTCTCCACCACAAATGCTCCCCGTGGATGTCCGCCCTCACCCGGGCTTCCCCCTGCTCCTTCAGTCTGGTTTTGCCTGCCAGTCTTTGGGACTGGAGTTGCCGTGTCCCCAGGCGCCACTGTGGTGAGAATCTTGCACTTCCTTCCTGTGCCCCACCACGCCATGTTCTCCCGCAACGTGACCGCCATTCTTAGAACTAGTCCAAGGCCATTGGGGCTGGAAATGAATCCCTGGGTGAGAAAGCAAGAGGGATCACAAAAGGGCGAGGCTCAAGTGACACCATCTGGGATGTATTTGCAAATATCCCGTATCACTCTTGGTGTCTGTTGCGTGGGGGTGTGTGTGCGTGTGCGTGTACGCGAAAGTGTCTGCGTGTGCCCATGTGCGTCAGGGGCTCTGCATCTGTGTGGGCGTGAAAGGCACAGAACTTCTATGTTTGCCCACGCAGAAACAATGGAGGACGCGACCAGCGCTGGAAGAGATGGGTGGATGCGTCTCCTGTCTTCTTTTTTTTTTTATTTTATTTTATTTTTTTTATTTATATATGAAATTTATTGTCAAATTGGTTTCCATACAACACCCAGTGCTCATCCCAAAAGGTGCCCTCCTCAGTACCCATCACCAACCCTCTCCTCCCTTCCACCCCCCATCAACCCTCAGTTTGTTCTCAGTTCTCAACAGTCTCTTATGCTTTGGCTCTCTCCCACTCTAACCCCCCTTTTTTTTTTGTTCCCCTCCCCCATGGGTTTCTCTTAAGTTTCTCAGGATCCACATAAGAGTGAAATCATATGGTATCTGTCTTTCTCTGTATGGCTTATTTCACTTAGCATCACACTCTCCAGTTCCATCCACGTTGCTACAAAAGGCCATATTTCATTTTTTCTCATTGCCACGTAGTACTCCATTGTGTATATAAAGCGTCTCCTGTCTTCTATGAGCCCTGGAGACAATTGGGGAAGTGATCACATGTGGCAGCCTTGGAGAGTTGCCACGATGTTTATGTGGACACATACAGGAAGCTAAAAACCCTTCTGTTTCTGTTTCTGTGTGTGTGTGTGTGTGTGTGTGTGTGTGTGTGTGTGTGTGTGTGTGTATTTATGGGGGACCCGAGGAGGGACGAAGAGGACGGGACCTGAGTGTACTGTCCTAGCCACTGCCAAGGTGATTCTGTGTGTGCAGGAGAGGTGCAGTACTGGTGTGGGGCAGGTGTTGCCATGTGCACAGAGGCCTGCCTTCCTGGGCAGGGAGAGTCTGGAAGGAGGAGGAGGAAGAGACAGACCTGTTACGTGGAGACTTGTTGTATAGGCCAGAGCCGAAAGGCAGGGAAGGGGATTGCACAGCGGGACCAAATTTGTCCATTGGGTCCAGGTACAGTGTGGCCAGGACTTGGGGAGATACAGCCAGGACCCTTTCTCCCAGAGGGGTGTCGTCTCCTTGGTGAGAGAGAATCCAGTGAGCAACGCCTCCAGTGAGGATCAGAGCTAAGTCCCCGTGTCCCCGGAGAACTCAGGAGTAGGCAGGCTTCTCACAGTCGATGCCCGTATACCTTGCTGCTGCCTCCCACACCCGGGGTGCTTTTGACCGCGAGCCCTGTCCTGAAACAGTGGCTTAGGATGGGATGTGTGAGGGGAAGAGGCAGGTGTGGGTTGTGGGCAGCAGCGAGGCTTATGAGTGGGATTTCATGGAGAGTACGCGCGAGGGCGGAAACCCAGCGTGAGTTCCTGTGAGTGTGTGTAGGCGTCTGTGGCAAACTGGGCCTGAGATCCGTGGTGGTGTCGGCAGTGTGTGCGTGCATATGTTCGTGCGATTGCATAGCCGTGTGTCTCTGTGTGTGCGGGAGTGGATGTGTAGGCCGCTGGCGAGACAAGGAGGGACACAGGGGTCTCTGTGGATGAGGTGCTTATGTGGGACGGTCAGGTGCCACAATACAAGAGTGCAGTCCCTTCCCTCCTGAGTCCTGATGGTAATCTCTGGGATGAGTGCAACTGTTGCTCTTCCAGGGGACTCAAGTCAGGATGCAAAAAGGAAATTGGTGCAAGGTCAAGACGGGCACCGAGGGGAGGAAAGCCTGTGCCCAGTGGCCAGTGGACCACTTGTGTGTGAGTGTGCTTGTGTGTGTGTTAGTGTGTATCTATGTGAGAGTGAATGAGTGAGTGAGTGTGTATGTGTGTGTGCGTGTGTGTGTGTGTGTGTGTGTGTGTGTGTGTGTGTGTGTGTGTGTGTGTGTGTTGAATTGCCCTGGTGGCCTACAGTAGCAAATACGGAGGGGCTACAAGTTTGTGCCCAGGCCTAGTGCACAGTGTAGCTAAGGAACCCAAGCTGTCAGGCTACGTTGTGTGCAGAGGGCGTAGGTAATTCACTGGAGGGAGGCGTCCAGGAAAAATCTCTGCTCTAGGCAGACGTGCCATGTTTTCTCACCAATCAGCTCTTCCTTGGGGCTCTCCTCTCTGCTTCCTGTGCACCAGGCCCAGGCAAATGGAGGAGCTTGGACCCCAGACCTCAGGTGACTTGCATCCCCGTGGAGTGCCATAGCAGTGTGGTGTGTGGGGATCCGTGTGTGGATGGGCAGGTGAGCAGCCTGCCAGCTGCTCTCTTAGGGGACAGTTCGTTGCCAGCAACACTTCTCCCCGCAGCACAAGATCACCCCTGCCGCTGCAGCTGGGCTCGGGACATGTCAAGGTGTGTCCCAGAACTCTGTTCCCCCTGCACGTCAGTGGTGCCAGCATGAGCCTCTCAGTCCCTGTGCGGGCGACCCTGATTAGCCTCAGGCTTTGTCGACTCCTGGCCTCATGTAACATGGGGAACTGGGTTCCTTTCTCAGTGTCTCAGCGGTTGCATGTCGACGGAGGATGCTGTGGACATTGGAGTCAGGGATCCCGACCGTGCTCCACCCGCCCCACCCCAAACCGCAGCGGGCAGCACGTGGCCCACTGTGTGTGCGCTTTGGGGAGTCTAAAGCCTTACAGCCCACCCCCCGTATTCTTCTCAGGTGGGGGAGGGTCAAGGGGGCCTAGGAAGGAACACTGGTCCCAGTCTGTTGCCGGCTGTGCCCACAGGTGTGTGTGCCCAGCTCCTTGACGCTGAAGCTGCAAGGCGTCCGCACTGCCCCCAAAGCCCCATCCCTAGCATTTGCGGGTGGGCCAGATGGAAGTGAAGTCCCAGTGACCCTGCGGCATCACAGCGGGTGGTCTCATCTGTGCCTGGCTACCCGCCTATCTGCCTTCCCCACAGCCCTTTGCCCCCATACAGGGCTTTCGGTAAAGACGCGGCCACCGTCCAGCATGAGAGGAAAGGCTGGACAGTGTCCAAGTACCACTGGTCATGTGTTGGCTGCTGCCAGCTTGACAGCATGGAGACCCCATGGCCCAGGAAGTCCGACCTGTCCTACAAGGATTGGGGACGACTGTAGGGATGCATCAGGTCCCATGGAGTAACCTAGCCCTGACCTTATCTGCCAAGGGGGTGATCGAAACACCTTGGGGTCCCAGGCATGGCATGTGTGTCAGTGAGCTTCCTCCTGGATGGCGCTGCCTACACAGGGCTGGCTGGTCAGGGGTCGCATGTGAGGCCCGTTGGGGCCTGGCCTCTAGATCCGATACTGCTATAGGTGTTGTTGAAAAGACAGAGCATGATATGATCGTCCCTTGGGTATCGCTGCACCGGGGACCCTGTCGCTGCTCCCAGGTTCCCACTACCAGGTCCCCCTGGAGGCCTGGGATGTTGCCAGGCTCCTTTTGCAGGGACACGATGGCTTGTGAGAGCCCATGCCCCAGGGTCCGGTGCTCATTGCGGATGTCCTGGGGGCATTGCGAGAGCTTTGGCTCCCATTCTTAGAGGAGATTGTGGTGGTCTTAAGGGACAAACATGTGCCTGGGGAAGAGAAGAATGACCAGAGGAAGCATTGGAGGAGGAGGAGGAGGAGGTGGAGAAGGACGAGGAGCAGGAGGAGGAGGAGGAGGGGGATAAGGAGGAGTTGGAGGAAGAGGATTGGGAGGCCTTAGAGCAGGAGGAGAAGGAGTGAATGATTGGGTGCAGGAGAGGGAACAAGTGGAGGAGGAGGATGTCCAGGATGAGGAGGAGCACGAGCCAAAGAGGAAGAGCAGCTGGGGGAGGAAGTTGAGGAGGACGAGATTAGAGGGAAGAGGATGAGGAGAAAAGGTAGAGCCACGGTTGGAATAGCGTGAGCAGAAGTGTAGGAGCAGAAGGAGGAAGAGACCGAGGAGGAAGAGGAGGAACGGGAGGAGCTGGAGGAAGAAGATTGGGAGGGGTTAGAAGAAGAAGTGGAGGAGGAGGAGGGGGAGTGAATGACTGGGTACAGGAGAAGGACAAATGGAAGAGGATGATGTCCAGCATGAGGAAGAGGAGGATCACGAGCCAAAGGAGCAGGGGCAGCTGGAGGAGGGATTTGGGGAGGACGAGAGCAGAGGGAAGAAGAGGAGGTCAAAAGTCAGAGGTAGGGCAGGAAGGGCAGTAGCAGGAGAGGACCTGGAGAAGGAGGAAGATGCCTAGGAGGAAGAGTTGGAGGAGGAGGAGGAGGTGGAGGATCAGATGGAGGAGGAGGATTGGGAGGAGTTACGGGAGGAGGAGGAGAAGGACGACGAGGAGGAAGAGTGAATGATCGGATGCAGGCGAGGGAAGAAGTGGAGGAGGAGGAAGTCCGGGAGGATCAAGAGGAGGAGCACGAGTCGAAGAGCAGGAGCAGCTGGGGGAGGAAATTGAGGAGGACGTGAGCAGAGGGAAGAATGAGGAGAAAAGGTAGAGCCAGGGCTGGAAGAGCAGTAGCTGAAGAGGGGGAGCAGAAGGATGAAGAGGCTGAGGCTAAGACTTCCAATGCTATGTTGAATAACAGTGGAGAGGGTGGACATTCCTGTCTCGTTGGTGACTTGAGCTGAGAGCTTTTGCTCATTGAGATGACAGTAAGGTCGGGTCGTCCATAGGTGGCTTTATGATCTCGATGTGTGCTCCTTCTATCCCTACTTTCTTGCGGGTTTTTACCAGGAAAGGATGCTGTATTTTGTCAACCCTCTGTCTGCATCGATTGAGAGGATCCTGTGGTTCTCGTCCTTTCTTTTATTGATGTGATGAATCACGTGAATTGTTTTGTGGATGTTGAACCAGCCCTGCCTCCCAGGTACAAATCCCACTGGGTCGTGGTGAATAACGTCTTAATGTATTGTTGGATCCGAGTGTCTAATATCTTGTTGAGGAGTTTGGCATCCATGTGCATCAGGGAAATTGGTCTATACTTCTCCTTTTTAGTGGGGTCTCTTTCTGGTTTTGGAATCAAGGTAACGCTGGCTTCATAGAAAGAGTTTGGAAGTTTTCCTTCCATTTCTATTTTTGGAACAGCTTCAAGAGAATAAGTGTTAACGCTTCCTGAAATGTTTGCTGGCACTCCCCTGGAAAGCCATCTGGCCCTGCAGTCTTCTTCCTTCGGCAGGTTTTTGATTAGGAATTTGATTTCTTTACTGGCTATGGGTCTGTTCCAATTTTCCTCTTCTTCCTCTTTCAGCTTTGGTAGTGTATATGTGTCTAGGAATTTGTCCATTTCTCCCAGATTGCCCATTTCATTGGCAAATAATTGCTCCTAATGTTCTCTTATTATTGTTTGCCTTTCTGCTGTGTTGCTTGTGATCTCTCCTCTTTCATTCTTGAGTTTATTTATTTGGGCCCTTTCCTTTTTCTTTTTCATCAAACTGATGACTGGCTTATCAATTTTGTTAATTCCTTCAAAGAAGCAGCTTCTGGGCTCATTGATCTGTTCTCCTATTTTGGTTTGTTTGTTTGTTTGTTTGTTTGAGGTTGTTTTTGTTTTTGTTTTGTTTGACTTTTGGTTTCCATAGCATTAATTTCCGCTCTAATCATTGTTATTTCCTGTCTTCTGAATGTTTAGCGTTTCATAGGGTGTTCTTTTCACAGCCTCTTAAGGCGTAAGGTGAGGTTGTGTCTCTGAGATCTTTCTTTCTCCTTTAGGAAGACCTGACTTGCTAGATAGGTCCTCTTATTACCGACTCTGGTGCGTCCCAGAGGTTTTGGGTTGTGGTGTTATCACTGACTTCCATATACGTTTTCATTAACTTGCATATACTTTTTATACCCTCTTTAAACCCTTGGTTTGCCCTTTCATTCTTTAGTAGGATGTTCTTCAGTCTCCCAGTATTTGTTACCTTTGCAAAATGTTTCTTGTAGTTGATTTCGAGTCTCGTAGTGTTGTGGTCTGAAAATATGCACGGTGTGACCTCGATCTCTTTGAACTTCCTTAGGGTTGACTACTTTCCCCAGGATATGATCTATAGAGGAGAATATTCCATGAGCACTGGAGAAGAACGTATATTCTGCTGCTTTATGATGAAATGTTCTGAAGATCTCTGTGAAGCCCATCTTGTCCAGTGTGTCATTCCAAGCCCCCGTTTGCTTGTGGATTTTTTGTTTAGATGATCTGTCTATTGCAGCGAGTGGGGTGTTGAAGTCTCCCCCTCTGATGGCATGACTAAGAATGAGGTTCCTTATGTTTGTGATTAATTGCTTTGTGTATTTGGTTGCTCTCAAATACGCCACATAAATGTTTGCAATTGCTAGGTCTTCTTGGTGGATAGACCCCTTGAGTATGACATCATGCCCTTGTGCATCACTTGACACAGTCTTTACATTAAAGTCTAGAGTGTCTCATAGAAGTATGGCTGCTTTGGCTTTGTTTTGTTGACGGTTAGCATGACAGATGATTCTCCATCCTCTTATTTGCACTCTGAACTTGTGTTTACAACTAAAGTGGGTGTCTTGTAAACAGCATATCGATGGCGCTTGTTCTCTCATCCATTCTGTTCCCCTATGTCTTTTGATTGGAGCATTGACTCCACTGACATTTATTTTTTAAAACATTTTTTTCAACGTTTATTTACTTTTGGGACAGAGAGAGACAGAGCATGAACAGGGGAGGGGCAGAGAGAGAGGGAGACACAGAATCGGAAACAGGCTCCAGGCTCTGAGCCATCAGCCCAGAGCCCGACGCGGGGCTCGAACTCACGGACCGCGAGATCGTGACCTGGCTGAAGTCGGACGCTTAACCGACTGGGCCACCCAGGCGCCCCTCCACTGACATTTAAAGTGAGTACTGAAAGATATGAATTTATGGCCATTATCTTCTTTGAAGAGTTGGAGAAAAAAAATCTATATATCTTTATATCTATATCTACATCTACATATATATATTTATATATCTCTATATATCTAATTATATATTTCTATCTATAAATATAAATAAATAAAAATAAATAAAAATATAATTATAAGTATACATATACATATACATATACATACACATATACATTGAGAAATGATAGATGATGATAGGTAGATAGATAGATAGAGAAATAGATAGATAGATAGATAGATAGATAGATAGATAGATAGATAGATAGATAGATAGATAGATGATAGATAGATAGATAGATAGATAGATAGATAGATAGATAGATAGATAGATAGATAGATAGATAGATAGATAGATGATAGACAGATAGATAATCATTTCTCCCCTTTAGTGTCCCCCCTTAAAATAGCATGCAGGAGTGATTCAGCGGTCACAAACTCCTTTACATTTTGTTTGTCTGGGAACCTTTTTCTCTCTCCTTCTATTTTGAATGACAGCCTTGCTGGATAAAGAATTCTTGGCTGCGTAAGTTTCTAATTCAGCACTTTGAACAAATCCTACCCCTCCCTTCAGGCCTGCCAAGTTTCTCTGGCCAGGTCTGCTGCAAACCTGATCTATCTTCTCTTGTAGTTTAGGGACTTGTTTTCCCTTGCTGCCTTCATGATTCTCTGCCTGAGTACTTTGTGAGCTTGAATATGATATGCCTTGCTGCCTTGCTGAGGGTCAGTTTTTGTTGAATCTAATGGGGGTCCTTGGTGCTTCCTGGATTTTGATGGCTGTGTCTTTCCCCAGGTTAGCAAAAATTTCCACTATGATTTGCTCACATACCCCTGCTACCCCTATTTCTCTCTCTCCCTCTTCGGGACCCCTATGATTCTGATGATGTTCCTTCTGCATGAGTCACTGATTTCTCTAATTGCTCAACCGTGCTCTTTTCCTTAATCTCCCTCGATTTTCCTGCTTCCATATTCTCCATCAGTTTGTTCTCCGTATCGCTGATTCTCTGTTCTGTCTCATCCATCCTTGACACCGCTGCATCCATCCGTCATTGCAGCTCAGTTATGTCATTTTTAATTTCATTCTGGACAGCTTTTACTTCATGTTTTCTCTGCACAAAGGGACTCTAATCTACATTGGACCGCAGCTAGTATTCTTATCATCATGCTTCTACATGCTGCTTCAGTCATCTTGCTTGTATCTGTGTTGGTTGAATCCCTGGCTCTCGTTGCTTCATGCTCTTTCTCTCTGGGTGAATTCCTTCCTTTCGTCATTTTGAAGGGAGAAAAGGAACTCATGAGGTAGAAAATGCAAATGAACTATTCAAAGTATAAAATGTTAAAAGTAAAAAATTAAAAACACACACGTAAAAAAGGGAATGAATGATGCTAGATTCTAGGCATGTTTCATCTGGGTGTTGAAAGGGGTTTGACACGAGAGAAAAAAAAGTGGGAGTGGAGAAAAATTTAGAAAGTAAAAAATATTACAAAGGGAAATGTTGTGAGAATTTGAAAAATCAAAACACTGAAATAGACTAAAAGGAGAATATGGGAGTAAAATAGAATATGTGAATATAGACACGAAAGGAAAGAATAATGTAGAAGCATATTAAAGAAAATTAGTAAAATTTCCACCTGTGCAGTCTCCTTCGCCTCTCCGGGCACAGAAGCACCTCCCTTCCTGAGCCTCCTCGCTCTCCAAGTTCACTTCTCCATGCCAGGTACCTGTTGAAGTCTGTGGTTTAGGATATGCAGATTGCTGTGCTAATCCTCCCGTCAGTTTCCTGGGTGGGTAGGATGGTTTAGTGTTGGTCTGGCTGTATTTCATGCACACGAGACACTTAAGAAACTTCCATGCTGTCTGCCATCTTGGCTCCTCCCCAGGGAGGTGAGATCTGTAGCACCAGTTCTCCGATATGAGATATCCCACAGGACAGTGGTGGTCGATGACAAAGCGGAAAAGGACATGGGCCAAACAGGGAGGCCACCCTGGAGGGGGAGGCAGAGAACTGGCTCCAGACCCGGGAAGGAGAGGGAGGGGCTCAAATGCTGGAGCCACGTCCACTTCCCTTCCTGCTGATTGTTCCTGAACAGCAGCCAACTGTCTGGGTCTGGTCTGGAGATCCTTCACCCCAAGGACCCACGGTCAAAAAGTTCACTGCCCTGCCTCTGCCCCACCTCCACCACAGCCACAGCCACAGCCACTGCAGTGTGCGGAGGCCCACGGGGCCATGGGCGTGCCTCCCAAATGCTGGTGGGCTCCAGAAGGAGGCAGCAGGCATTTAAAAACCTTGGGCCTCGACGCTCCACCTGCTGGGCCAGACTATCTGGAGCCTCATGCCTCAAGTTCCCACTCTTTGTGCTCTATGGCCCTCCTAGCCTGAGGATGGGCTAGGGCCCCAAAGCAAATGAGTCATGTTCTGGAAAACGCGGAGATTCCTGAGAATACCGGGCCTCCATTCTGCTGGAAGAGGGCGTTCGAGAGTCCAGGAATCGTGGCCACACCCCTGTCTCAGTCCCAGACAATTTCCCCCATTCATACACATGAATACACACAGGCACAGGCACACACACACACACTCCCCCTCTGTGGCTATCTCTAGTTGTGACTTACTCTCCTTCCTCTGCCTCCTTCCATGTCCCTCTGGTCTCTGTCTGTCTCTGAGTCCCTGTGATCATTTTTTCTAGGGAACGCTTCCTCCCTCCCCCACCTCCGTCTCTCTTTCTGTGTCTCTGTCCTGTCCCTGGACAGTCTCATTGCATCTGGGTTTCCGTGTGCTGTGCATGCCCATATGGACATAGTAGGCTGCTGATGGACAGGACTGCAAGGGAACACACAAAGGGACGTGTAAGTAACAGTGGTCAGAGCACATCCAGACCTCCTAAGCCGTGACTGCCTCCAGGCAGCCCACACAAACTGGATATACATGTGAACTGTGAAAGGTCAGTCCCTTGGCCTTTGCCCTGTAGGTTGCAGCCAGCTGGGAGGTACTGAAACCCAAGGGACTCCCCAGTGTTTAGAGGGTGTGAAGAAAGGGCAGGGGCCGAGGAGGCTGGGAACCTAGTCGTGGCTGCTGTTTCTCCACATGCCATGTTCCAGTGCCATTGGTACTGGAAGGTTGGTATCAGTTGTGGCTCCCTTTCCTCGGCATCTCAACGCAAGCTCCCGTGACCCAATGGAAGTCCTGAATCTGCCCTAGTTTTCAGCCAGGTTTGGGCCCCAGGACAAATGCGTGTGGGGTGTGAGGAGGGAAAGCAAGTGTGGGTCGTGGGGAGGAGCTAGCCTCGTGAGTGGGATGTGGCAGAGGGCATGCGTGAGTGCAGAGGTCCAGTAGAGTGTCTGTGAGTGTATTGTGGCTGGCGCCTGTGAGTACTTTTGCCTGAGACCTAGCGTTTGTGCTGGCAGCGTGTGCGTGTCTGTGTCCACGTGCCGCGTGGCCGTGCATCTTTGTGCCTGAGTGAGTGTGTGTAGGCCGTTGGCAAGTGAAGGAAAGAGACTGGGGGCTTTCCTGACTTGGTGGGTAAGGGGGAGGCTCAAGTGCCCAAGTCCAGCGAGTGTAATCCCTTCGCTCCTGGGATCGACACGGAGCTACCTGATCACCTTTCATGACGGGAGGAAAGCCTGGACTTTGCCTGGGTCCGCTCGTCTTGTGTTGCCTTGGCCAGGGGCAAGTTGGGGTTGGGCCTTCCATGGCCCAGCGGAGGAGGAACAACGTTCCCTGCAAGGAAGCGGGGATTAGTGGAGGGAGGCAGCAGATAGCATGAGTAAGTCTGGACCTGCTCCTGGACCGGCCTAGGGGGATCATCGCAAGGTCTTGTGGTCCCAGCCAGGGTATGGGTCTCGGTTAACGTCCTCCTGGATGACCCTGCAGAGACAGGCCTGGCTGGTCTAGGGCCCCTTGCGAAGTTGGGGCCCGGCCCCTGGGCCCCAATATTGTGGTAGGTGTTGTTCAAACTGAAAGGCATTGCCTTCTTGTCCCAGGCAGTCCCTGCACCTGGGACCCAGATTTGCTCCCACGTTCCTGCCACGGGGTCTCCCAGCGATGCATGGGAGTTTGACAGGCCCCATTTCTCTGGAGGGAGTGAGTTGCATAGGTCAGGTGCACCAGGCTCTGGGTCTGCTTTCCTGTCTTGCCCACCCCCTACATCCTCTGCTGAGGGCAGCTTGAGGGCTCACCACTGGACCTGTTCGTCTCCCTTTCTGGGTAAATATTTGCCTCTCTGTCTGTCACAGTGGCCACACCCTCGCAGCCCCCTAACACCTGTTCAGCCTCTCCCCATCCACCTGCGTTTCTATGCTTTGCTGTCACCTGAAGCTGTGGTGTGCTGCCTCATATATCACAGCCACCCTGGAGCATTTCTGTACCCCGTACGTATCCTGACATGGTCCAGCCAGTCTGGAGGAACCTCTTCTGTGTCACAGAAGCAACATGTTGGCCAGGGGTCCCGGCACACCAATTTGGCAATCCTAGAATCCCCCGCCTGCCTGGCAGCCTCCTTGTCCCCTAAAGAGGGAGGGGAACACTTCATTCCACCAAAGGGAAAAGGCAATGCATGAGTGTGTTGCCTGGCCAGGCAATGCATCTCGAGCCTCCAATCCTGCAGTGTCTCTGTGGTGTGTGTGTGTGTAGCTGCTGCTGTCTGAAGGAGACAGGCAGGGAGTCCACATCACCACTGCCCTGACACGGAGGGAGACCACATCACTGCCCTCGCTTCACACCTTCTGCAGCTTATTGGTTCCCCAAACTGGTAACGTGGCTTCGTGTAGACCCTGGGGCGTGTCCCTCACTTGCGTCCCAAAGCTACATCCCCCAACCCCCTGATACCTTTCAGAGGCCCTTGAAATCATGCTGTCTGTGGCACAGGGGGACAGTGTTTTGAGTCAGCGCCCACGCTCAAGGCAGCCTGCCGCCTAAGTGAGTGGTAAAGGAAATGGGACCAGGATGAACAGACATACAGCCAACGAAGACCTGGGGAGGGTCCCTGTGAGAAGATGGCCAAGCACTGTGGGAGGAAGGGGACCGCTGTCCGTGAGACAGGCACAAGCTCCAGGAGTCCCAGGTCCCATGGTCACGGGTCTTTCCTGTGCAGGGCCACACACGGGAGGAATGGGCAGCCAATCATGAGGGGGACGGTGTGTGCGTGCCAGCGTGTCACTTTCCAGGCAACGGGGACAAACGGCAAGAGCAGCGCGCATGCTACGCAGCCTCCCCTAGTGTGGCGTCCTCCCCACGTCACACACCTCTTGTCACCGACCTTCCCGAGCCAGTGCACTGCTAGACTGCTGTCATGGCATACATGTCTCCTTGGAGCAAGGATGGACGTAGAGAGTATACAAAGGAGGCTGAGCAGATGGAAAACCAGGGGGCACAGACAGCAGGCGCACAGCTGAAATGCTTCTCCCAGACAGCCAGGGTGATCCGCTCAGTGGAGTTGTTGGACTAGGGGCACAATGAACAAAGGTGGCGGTGTAAATGGGAAAAGCGTGGAGGTCCCCTTTACCCGTGTGTGTAGAGCCGCGTGCCCAAAGCACCGTGGAATGCAAAGGTCACTTTCGCATGCCCAGAAGCCAAACAGGACACCCAGAGGGCACGCAGGGCCTGCTGCAAGCCCCCGGGAGGAGTTGCACTGCTTGGGGTCCAGAGCCTTCCTGACTAGGCAACAGAAGCGCCCCAGTTTCCGGGTGACCTAGGGGCGGGACCGCCGAAGCCACGCACACCACCCTCCCTATGGTTGGTCCTGAAGGCAGTGAAGCAGCCTGGGCGTGGCTTGGAGTTCCCTCAGCCTCAAAGCCACAGACGCACCTCTCACCACAAAGGTCTCCTAGGCGGCAGCAGCATAGCGCTAGCCACCGCGAGGCATCCTGGGTACAGCACCATGCGCATGCGACCCCTCGACGTTTGGGCTCTGGGAGGAAGGGGGGAGCGAGTTGCCAGACATTGCCCTCAGGTCTCCACTGACTGGGTCTGGGGAGGGGGCCGTGCTCTCACCTCCCGCTTCGTCGTCGATAGCAGCCACAGTTCGTGTCTCGGGCCGGGGCCGCATGATGCGCAACTCGTGTTTCCGAAACATTGGGGATGCCCGGTGTCCCTATGCCGCCTTCGACCAGGAAGGGGGCGGTCCAGAGACAAGGGCCCGTGGGGACAGTGGGTCTCCGGCAGGGCCGGAGGTGCCGCAGGCCGAAGGCTTGCAGGCCACCAGCGAACAGCCTGTGCAGGAAGGCCAGGCCCGACCCGAGGGGCAGGTGGGCGGCCCCAGTGAGATATCAGTGCCGCTGGGGCATGGCATAGTGGCGGTGGAGGCGCTGTGGGGTCTGGTGTAGAAGGAGGTTGAGGTGGCGGCCGCGGAAGAGGACGCGCCTGGGGAAGAGGGGCATGACCAGAGGAAGAAGGGGGAGGAGGACGAGGAGCAGGAGCCGGGGAAGGAGAAGGTCCAGGTTCACGAGGAGAAGGACGTGAAGGACGAGGGGGAGCAGCAGGAATAGAAGAGCAGAAGGAGGAGGAGGAGGAAGAAGAGGGGGAGAGGCAGCAGGAGTAAAATAATAGAAGGAGGAGGAGAAGCAGAAGCCCAAGCAGAAGAAGGAAGAGCGGAAGGAGGAGGAGTTGGGGGAAATGGAAGGGGAGGAGCAGGAGCAACGGGGTATACAAGAGGGGGCAGTGGCGGCGGCGGTGGCGGCGGTGGCAGGGGAAGAGGACCAGGAGGAGGAGCAGGAGGAGGAAAGGAAGGCATGGGAGCCATTAAAGGGAGAGCCGAATTGCAAACCGAGGAGGAAGAGGAGCAGGAGAAGGGAGCGCTGGAGGAGGAGCAGCAGGGTCAGGAGGAGGTGGAAGGAAAGGAGGACAAGGAGGAGCGGGAGGAGGTGGAACAGAAGCCGTGTGAGCAGGAAGGTCGATGGGTGGAAGAAGCCCAGCATCTGCAGGTGAAGCAGGATAAGAAGAGGCAGTTCGAGACAGGCCTCAGTCATTGCCCTTCCCCACTGGAGGCTCTGGAGGCCCTTCAGATAGAGCTACAGCCCGTGAATAAACAAGCCAGCCGGGGGCACGCTCGACTCAAACTCAGGATGTGGCAGAGGCGGCGGCATCATCTGGAACAGAGAAGTGCCCTTATCCAGGGCATCCGTGGTATCTGGGCCAAGGCTGTGTCCTTCCTGCTGCTGGTGGAGGGTCTAGAGGGGGCTGGGCTTGCACAAGAGGAAGGAAAGGGAGGTGACATTTAGAGGAACCCAGGACAGGGACTGGAGCTAAGCCACGCTCCAGTGGCCGGGAAGGTGCAAACATGATCCCATCCAGTGGTCCTGGCTCTGCAATGAGTGTGGGAGGAGGGCAGTGCTGGGGTGGTGGAGGCACCTGTGCTTTATGTCACACCTGGCACGGAAACAGCGCTGAGAGAGTGCGGAGTGGCGGTGGAGGTCGAGGCCAGGACTGGGAAATGACCGAGGGCTTCTTCCCATGCAAAGCCGCGTGGGGGCACGTTATGGGTCCCGCTAAGCATCTTGCTGCGGGGAAAGCGATGCGTATGCCCACTGGTCGGCGCGAGACTGGATGTGTGCTGTGTGGCTGTGTGGCTGTGTGGCTGTGTGGAAGTAAGCGTCCTCAGTGTCCTCATGAGCACACAAGGCTAGGCGTGGATGCGGGCGTCTGGGCATGCACAGCCTCCTGTGCATGTCTAGCAGATCCCTGCGGAATCCTGAGATCCCATGGGCCTGGATGCAGCCTGTGGGGAGGGCGTGAGGCCCTGGGGGAGGATGCCAGTGCCTGGGGGAGGACGCCAGGATGCGGTCCACACTGGTTCTCTGGGTCGAGGTCTCTCACGCCCAGCACCTGAAGGCTCTTTGACCTGCAGCAGTTTGTGAACCACCCTCAGATGTCAGCCCTGATTAGTAAGCACGATGAAATATGCTTGGCCACATGACCAATTTGAAGGTCGGCCTGGGAGTGGGAGGCGGTGTGGGTGGGTGGCTGTGTGGGTGGGGAAGGTGGTGGGGAGAAGTGGTGTGTTCCTTTCTCAGGGGAGGGCGGGTCTCCTGGAACAAGATTTCACATTTCTGCCCCACATTTCTACCACGGCAGGTGGAGCAACACAAGTTTCCCAGGGAATGCCGGAAGATCCTGCTGTTTTTTGGCAAGAACTCCTACTTCCAGAATGAAGTTGTTACGAAGGAGTAGGTCCTTGGCCTTGCTGGTAAGTGTCCACTGAATGCATGGGCGGCAGTGGGTGGAGGGTTGAATGTGATTAGTTGTCTGGCGGCTTCTCACATACTCGTCTTCCTGCGGGGTATAGGGCGTCTCATTCCAGTCACATCCAGTGGTACCCAAGGTACAGACAGGAGGCCTACAGACGCAGGCATGACAACAGCAGCCTCAACTTCTTCAACTGGTTCTCTGACCACAGCTTTGCCGGCTCTAGCAGGATTGCTGAGGTGGGGCCCTGTAACAAGGAAGGGAGGTGATTTTCATGGGTTCCCCCACTGCGTGGGATAGCTACCTGAGGCCTGGCCTGTCTCCCCTACCAGATAATCATAGAGGATATTTGGCGCAATCCCCTGATGTATTTCAAGATGAAGGAGGCCCCAGGAGAGATAACTGAGAGGGAAAGAGGTGAGCAGCCAAGGGTGTGGGCACTGAAATGTGTGCCATGGGGCCCATGGCACAATTCTCTTCTGCATGGAGGCACCGAGACTCACAGTGGCACAGAAGGTGACACCAGGTCAAAAGGACATCGGCCTGAGACAGGGAGTCTTAAGAAGTAACGTGTCAAAGAGGCTTTGCCCCTTTGGGGAGGCTGAAGGTGGGCAGTGGGCTAGACAACAAGAATGAGCAAATCGGGACATCCAAAGCTGGATCATCAGTTAGCATGGTGACAACTGTCATTCCAGGACCATTAACCCCACCCTCAGGCGTCCTACCACCATCCCACATGTTGTCTGGCTTCTGGAGCCACTTGTCAGCTTTGGCACAGCTTATCACACCCTCCCATTCTACTTTCCGTTTGGAAACATGCAAGCAACCTTAAACAGGGCCAAGATAAGACTCTCACCTATCCTGTGTGTGTGTGTGGGGGGGGGGGGTTGTGTCTGTGTGTCTCTGTCTGTGTGTACCCTTATATCCCAGGGATATGCACAATCTTGAGAAGACTATAAGGAGCATCGCACTTCATGGACCCTAGTGGAAAGCCTCCGACGCTCACCGATGGTCCACAAGATTCTCCTGCCCACGAAATAAGGACAAGGCTCGTGGTGACACGTGGCACAGGGTGGGGTTCCAGTACATTTGAAGAAATATAGAATGGGTGATAAACAGCATGAAGTCTTTGTGTGTGTTTTCGGCTCAGGTACGCTCTCGGGCGTGTCCATGTATACATGCGACTGTCCAGAGGTGTAAGTGTTCTCTGCCTTCACATTGGAGTTCCAAGAAAGGGCGGGACGTAGGACATTGTCTTTAGGGATGGGTCACACATTGGGATTGCATGTGAGGTCAGTAAGATTGAACCAATGGAGAGTTGAGTGAGGGAGGACAGGGCACAAACCTGAGAGAAAGGCCAGCGCCCAGGTTCATATCTTTCCAGTGAAAATGAGGAAATTCAAGGAAATGGAGAGGCCAGCACAGGCCAGGGATGTCCAATACTCAGGGTTTGATGATGTCCATGATGGTGCCCCCAGAATCCCGCATGGTGACATCCTCAGTCATGTTGACTGAACCGCCACACACAGGAATTCTGCATGGTCTCTGCATGGTTCAGCAAACATGAATCAGACTCCCAGGTAGGAAGTAATGGACAAATGAGGGAACAGAACACACAGGAGGCACACAGAAACGAGACACACGCTGGCAGGGTAAGTCTCTCCCAGCCAGGAACATGCCACATGGCAAAGGAGGAAGTGGGAAAACGTTGCTAGACCACCTTTCACACTTTATGCCTGCATCTGAAACGTGCAAGCCAGTGACGTTTGAGCCCCTAGGGTACAAAGGGTTTGAAAACAGAAGAACGGAAAATAGATGTGTGACTTAGTGGTCACAGCAAGGCAGCTGCATTTGGGGACATTAACTGGCTGGCAGTGAGTGCATGGCCAATCCTCTGACGAAGGTCCTATTGGCACGGAAGGATTTCTGGCTCCGGGAACATATAAGAGAACACGCAGAAGCCCCTCCACCTGACAGCAGGACAGCAATTGGATCTGTCAGTGGAAGAAAGGGGTTGAATTCAGAGGGAAACACACTCAAGCGCAGAAGCATACACCAAAGACAAGACAGGCCATCAGAGCCACAGCTGACACAACACGCAGGTGTGCAGAAACGAAGGCGGTTACACGGGTACACCTGTGCCCACTTGGGCCAGGCAAGCAGGCATCACCAGAGAGGCGTTGGCACAGGCAAAGCCAGGAAAGGACACAGACACGCCAGGGCTCACTCAGGGAGACAGAGGAGCACAGGCAATGCAAGACATTTCCTGTACACAGAGAACAGCAGGACGGTCCCAACAGGCCAATGAGAGACGGGTGTGCTTCAGAGATAGGGAAGTCAGAAGGCTCCTGAATTGCAGAGGGTGTCCCCTGTCGAGGGACAGCACTCTGGAGCCCACACACGCTGGTGTTGTGGTGGAAGAGGCCGGTAGGCAGCACATATAGTTGTGCAGGGGGTTTAGCAACTCCTGGACCCTGGGGCTCCCCAGGGAGTGCTGCGGCTACGGGAGGACACCCGGGGCTGCAGGGTGTGCATCCTGAGGGCTGTAATCCCTCGGACACAGAGCACCCAGGCCTCTGACCACGGTCCCTGGACACAAGTGTCCACACTTGAGGGTTTGGCTCTGGGAGCCGTGAGGGCATTCCACACCCACACCTTGCCCGTACATTCTCTTTGGGACAGGCCGGGGGGAAAAGTCACCTGGCCCCTCAGCAGGTATTGGCGGGAGATATGAACATGTGGGGGACCCTGTCTTCCCCTTTCCAGTAAAGTGTTCCTGCTCGGCAAGACCTATCAAGTAACGGCCTGCTTGTGCAGAAAGATGCCCCAAAGGGCCCAACATCATGACCACTGAGGCCGTATTCCCACTGCAGAATCATGGGCCATACTTTCTTTGGATGTTCATACCCAAAGACATGGGCCAGCACAGGGAGCTCTTCCAGGGTACCCCGACGTTTACACATCAAGCAGCTGAGAAGACGTGCTTCTCCAGCCAGTGTGCAGACAGCAGCGAGAAAAAGACCTGCCATCCCTTCTAGAGAGTGCGACAGCCTCCGCCCTGGAAGAGGTAAGGCTTGGGCGTACAAATCCGGACTCCACAGCGTGCTGACACCCCGCTGACCATGTTGTCTGCATATTGGTAGGGGCAAGAGCCTCCATGCATTGGGACTGCCAAAGCCTTCTCTGGAATAGAGCCACTGCAGGGAAGACTCTTGTGCTTCAGAGTACTGCAGTGGGGATCCTGGCGGGCTTGGGCAGCTTGGGAGACAGGAAGATTAGTGTGGGGATATCAGTCTCAGGCACGCTGTACTAGGGCCGTGTAACTTGGGGATAGAGAAGAGCCTGCAATGGACAGGGCTGAACTCTGTCTACTGCACTGCTAGCACGGTGGAGATTTGCCCCATCCCTAGCACAGACATCTCTGGCAAGCAGCCATCTGCTGTGGAAGGAGTACCCCAGTACTCACCTCTTCCTAGGTGAGGCTCATCCCAGTCCTTTCTAAGCTCCAGGCCTGCACAGGACCTCTGCACAGAATGCTAAGGCTGCACAAGTCCATCGTTCCCTATGTGGCCGAGGCAGCCTTTGTCCAGACACTCAGGCCAAGGAACGCAGGCCGCCTGGGACGAGGCGACCTCCCTGAGGGCCTGCTGGTGTTTGCCCTTGGGAGTCTTCTCACAAGTCTCACGTGGGGTGTGGGACACGTGGCATAAGCCTTTGGACCCAGAGGAAGAACTGCACCCGACTCATCACGGCTGATGATGAGAGGGCAGCGGGCACATGGGAGAGGATGACATGTCCGTGGCCTTTGAGAGCCCCACCTCCCCGTGAACCTCCCCTATGTTGGCTTGCAATCTGGGCCACCCATTAGTAACCTGAGGTCATTTCAGAAACAGCGAAGTTCACACAAGGGCATCAGTACTAGGACTCCTTCAGGAGTCTTGTGGGTGTGAGGGTGTGATCAAATTGGTTGATGAAAAAATTAGGTATTTTGTTTTGTTCACAATTTTATTTTCAACATTCATTCTCAAATTTGTTATGCTTTATTATATGATTTCTTAAAAACTCCTTCAAAATATGATTTGATTTTCAATCTGGAACACCTCTTAAATTTTTATGTATTGAAAATTGGGATGACAAGTTTGAAGTCAATATTAAAAAGCCTCTCAAATTCATTCCATCTGACAATATTGCCCAAATTGTTGATATTTTATTTGATTTTAAAATGTCTCAACTTATCTTTTTAAAAGTTATTTATTTTGAAAGAGAGAGAGATAAAGAGACATCAAGAGAGAGAGAGAGAGAGGGAGAGTTCAGAGGAGGGGCACAGAGATGGTGAGATAGAATCTCAATCGTGAATTAGTAAACCAAAAGCTCTGAAGAAACAAAAGCCCAGGACCAGATCAATTCTACTATAAACTTAAAGAAGAGTTACTCCCTGTTCTTCTCAAAGGAATTTCAACTTCATTCTATGAGACCAGCATTAACTTGATATCAAAATCTGAAAACTAGTCCACTAAGGAAAGAAGGACAAGCCCATATGTTTAATGAACATAGATGCAAATATTCTCAAGAAAATACTTGCACACTGACTCTAATACTTTATAAAAAAAAAGTATTCACCAGAATTGAGGGAGATTTTTTCCTAGTTTGCAAGTATAGTCCAATATTCACAAATCAATTAACATGTTACACTACACCAATGAGATAAAGAAGAAGAGCCACATCATCATTTCAACAGATGCAGGAAAAGCATTTGAACAAGTACAACATGCATTCATGATAAACACCCTCGGCAAATTAGGTTTAGAGGAAAAATACCTCAACATAATAAAGGCCATCTATGAAAAACTCATAGCTAAAATCTTTTTCAATGGGGAAAACCTGAAAGCTTTTCCCATAAGCTTAGGAACAAGACTAGGATGTACACTCCCACCACTTTTTTATTCAGCACAGTACTAGAACTCCTAGCCACAGCAATTAGACACTAAAAAGAAGGAAAAGGCAATGGAATCAATAAAGAAGAAGAAAAATGTTCTCGATTTATTGAGGACATGATACTCTACTGTAGAAAACCTGAAAGATTCCACGGACAAAAGTGTGAGAACTGAAGAACTAATCAGTAAATTCATAGGGTACAATCAACATACAGAAATCTGTTGCATTTGTATACACTAATAATGAAGCCCCGGAAAGACAGATTAAGAAAACAATCCCATTTATAATTGGACCAAAAAAATAAGATATCTAGGGGTAAACATATACAAAGAGGTGGATAACCTATACTCTGAAACCTATTAAATAAGGTTGAAAGAAACTGAAGTCAACACCAAGAAATGGATAATTCCATGCTCATGGATAGAAGGGGCAAATAATGTTAAAATGTCTATGTTACCAAAGCGATCTACATATTTAATGTAACCCCGATGAAAACACCAACGGCATTTCTCACAGAACTAGAACAAACAGTCCTAAACTTTATATGGGACCACCAAAGTACCTGAAGAGCAAAGCAATCTTAAGCAAGCAAACAAACAAACAAACAAGCAAACAGACAGACAGACGAACAAAGAAACTCTGGAGGCATCACAAACTCCAGATATCAAGTTATACTACAAAGCTGTAGTTATCAAAACTGCATGGTGCTGGCACAAATTGGAACGTAGACCAAAGGAACAGAACAGAATACCTAGAAATAAACCCACAAGTATCTGCTCTATTCATCTTTGACAGAGCAAGAAAGCATATAAAATGGGAAAAAGGTATCCTCTTCAGCAAATGGTGTTGGAAAACTGAACAGAAATGTGCAAAAGAACGAAACTGGACCACTTTCTTACAAAACACATGAAAATAAATCCAAAATGGATTAGAGATAAAAATCCTAGAAGAGAACACAGGCAGTAATTTTTTGACATTAGCCAAAGAAACGTTTTCTAGGTATATCTCCTGAGACAAAAGCAAAAATACAAAAACAAAAGGAAAATAAACTATTGGGATTGCATCCAAATAAAAAGCTTCTGCACAGCTAAGGAAAAACTCCAATAAAATGAAGGGCAACCTACAGAATGGGAGAAGCTATTTGCAAATGACATATCCAGTAATGGATTAGTATCCACTATATAAAGAACTTACAAAACTCAATACTGAAAAACGAAATTATCCAATTAAAAAATGGGCAGAAGACCTTAACAGACACTCCTGCATGAAGACATCCAGATGGCCAACAGACACGTGAAAAGATGTTTATCATCACTTACCATCAGGAAATTGCAAGTCAAAAGGACAATGAGATACCACCTCACACTCTTTGGAATAGCTAAAATCAGCAACACAATGAACAACAGGTGTGGATGAGGATTCGGAAAAAGAACTTTTGCACTGTTGATGGGAATGCAAACTGGTGCAGTCACTGTGGAAAACATAGTGGGTTCCTCAGAACGTGAAAACTACAACTGCAGCAATCACACTACTGTGTATTTACCCAAAGAATCCAGAAACGATAATTCAAAGAGAGAGAAGAACCCTGATAATTATGGCAGCATTATGGAACAGCCACGTGTCCGTCAAATGATGAATGGATAAAGATTTAGTATGTATACATGATGTGGTATTATAATGTGGTATTATACACACATAATTATATGATGTGGTATCTTATGTATAATACCCACACACAGGGGAATAGTACTCAGCCACGTAAAATAATGAAATCTTGCCATCTGCAACAACATGAATGGAGCTAGAGAATATAATGCTAGGCAAAATAAGTCGGTCAGCGACAGATACCATATGACTTCATTCATATGTGAAATTTAAGAAACTAAATAAATGATCAAATGTTGGGGAAACAGAGTAATAGACAAATCAAGAAACATGCACTTCATTATAGATAACAACATCCTGGTTACCAGTGTGTGTGTGTGGGGGGGGGTACAGATGTAGTGAGTGAAATATGTGATGGGGATTAAGGAGTGCACTTGTTGCCATGAGTACTGGGTATTGTAAGGAATTGCTGAATCAGTATATTGTACATCTGAAACTAATATAACACTATATGTGAAAAAAAAAAGAGGCATCCTTGTGGCTCAGTTGGTTGGCCATTCAACTTTGGCTCAGGTCATGATCTCTCAGTTCGTGGGTTCAAGCCCTACATTGGGCTCACTGCTGTAGGCATCACCCCCACTTCAGATATGCTATTCCTCTCTCTCTGACCCTGCTTGGATTCTCTCAGAAAGAAATAACATATTTTTTCAAAACCATAAAATATTTAAAAATAAATTCAGTTTATCAGAAAAAGAAAAAAAAAACATTTAGAGCACCTAATTAAGTTACTGGATTTTCTGATATTTTAGGTTTCAGGAAATTCATTTGTTTGAATATGTGTTATTATCTCTTTTTAGGTATTGTCTGTCCGGTCCTGTTTTAATGATAATAATAATAATAATAATAATAATAATAATAATAATAATAATAATAATAATAGCAATAATAATAGGATTCTATATAAGGGGTGTTTGCTATGTTCAGATATTGTTCTAAACTCTTTAGATGATCATTATATTCATCTCTTGGTCTTACATATATGAGAACGAAAGCACAAATCATTAAAAAAATCTGTGCCGATGATCACACACCTAGTACTGGTGAGACAGGATGTAAACTTGGGTGAGTTGACACTAGAGGACACTATTTCATGCCACCTCTCAGTTCCATCACATGCCACCTGTGTTGACCTTGGGAGCAGACAAGTTCCTTAACCTCTGAACTTCTTCAATTTGCTGATATGTAAAAGGAGGTTAATAGTAACCCCTCCCTCATAGGGCCCTAAGGAGAATGACAGGAAGTACTTGTGAAATGTTCAGAACCTCACCTGGTATGAGTAAGAACTAAGTAAGTGTTGGCAAGAAACATCTCAGCCAGCCTAGCTGGTCCCCAAGTCTTACTCATTTGCTCCAGTGTTAGAGTTATGGGGTTATGCTAGTTTTTCAAAGAAATGACTTGCATCGCTTTCATTCTCTTGCTGCTTTTTCTTAAACCAGTTGTAGTCATTTACATTGTCTCCAAAACATTCATTGTCTGTTTTATTGGCATGTGTACATAGGAGTTTTTAATAACCAAAAGCTCTATAATGTTACCATGTTTAACTTTAATAATTTGATTTCCTTGAATTTTCTGTTTACAAGAAAAAAAGTTTAATTTTAGTGACTTGGTAAATTGGTTAACTTTTAAATTTCTTGGTTAAATACAACAATACAAGGAAATACAAGAAGTACAAGATATACAAGGAAAACATCTAACACTTTCAAGTTGGGTCACATTTGTTCCCTCTCCAGTTGCTCTCTCAGGCTACTCTCACCTCGGGGGCTTCTCTTCTAAGACTGAAATTCTCTTGACTCTGTTTATCTCCTTCCAACAAGTGTCAATTATACATAACTGCGATGAAGGAAGGGAGATCAGATTTTTCATGAATCTTCCTGATGAAATTACATGATCCAGGCTCACAAGGTAATAATTTAGCATTCTCTCATACAAACAAGAAATAATTAGAAATATAGTCAGAGAATTGGCACCATTTGCCATAACAGAAGTAAAAGGAGAAGGAGGTGGAAGGAAGGAAGGAAGGAAGGAAGGAAGGAAGGAAGGAAGGAAGGAAGGAAGGAAGGAAGGAAGGGAGGGAGGGAGGGAGGGAGGGAGGGAGGGAGGGAGGGAGGGAGGGAGGGAAGGAAGGAAGGAAGGAAGGAAAAAGGAAGGAGGGAAGGAAGGAAGGAAGGAAGGAAAGGAGGGAGGGAGGGAGGGAAGGAAGGAAGGAAGGAAGGAAGGAAGGAAGGAAGGAAGGAAGGAAGGAAGGAAGGAAGGAAGGAAGGAAGGAAGGAAGGAAAGGAGGGAGGGAGGGAGGGAGGGAGGGAGGGAGGGAAGGAAGGAAGGAAGGAAGGAAGGAAGGAAGGAAGGAAGGAAGGAAGGAAGGAAGGAAGGAAGGAAGGAAGAAAGGAAGGAAAGGAGGGAGGGAGGGAGGGAGGGAGGGAGGGAGGGAGGGAGGGAAGGAAGGAAGGAAGGAAGGAAGGAAGGAAGGAAGGAAGGAAGGAAGGAAGGAAGGAAGGAAGGAAGGAAAGGAGGGAGGGAGGGAAGGAAGGAAGGAAAGGAGGGAGGGAGGGAAGGAAGGAAGGAAGGAAGGAAGGAAGGAAGGAAGGAAGGAAGGAAGGAAGGAAGGAAGGAAGGAAGGAAGGAAGGAAGGAAGGAAAGGAGGGAGGGAGGGAAGGAAGGAAGGAAAGGAGGGAGGGAGGGAAGGAAGGAAGGAAGGAAGGAAGGAAGGAAGGAAGGAAGGAAGGAAGGAAGGAAGGAAGGAAGGAAGGAAGGAAGGAAGGAAGAGGAAGGAAGGAAGGAAGGAAGGGAGGAACTTGACAAGAAACATGAAGAAAGTATATAAATAAGCCTTTCAGAAAACTTTAAACCCATGTGAGAGATATTTAAAAAAAAAAAAGCTTAAATATAAACATTCCTTGTGTTGGAATAGGAAAAGTTATTATTGTAAGAATGCCAACTATCTCTAAATTACTATGGAAATTTGTTGCAAGCCCAATAAAATATGGATTTTTTAAAATCAGATCAGCTGGTTCTAAGATTTTTGTATAAATATCAATATTCAAGCTGATCCAGAAATTTTTGCTGAAAAGGTAGCATATGAATTAGGCGAGTTCTACCAGATAATAAATTATGTGATAAAGCAATTGTGGTTCAGCTGAATGAATGAAACGTCATAGAGAATCCAGAAGTAGGTTCAAAGCATATGCAAATTTAGTATATAACTAAGTGAACCTTTCAAAGCAAATGCATTGTTCGAATAATAGTAACAAAGATACTATTCATGAAGTTTCAATACTTTTCTTATAAATGTCTTAATTTGCATTATGTCATATTATTAATGTTATATGTTTTCTTATAAAAATGCATCTATAAAATCCTAGGAGAAAACAAGAAAGTTATTTTTCTTGTCTATTGGGAAAAGCCTTCTTAATATATACTGAGCATTTGTTGCTAAGAAATTTGAGGCACTTACGTATTTATTTATTTAATTATTGAATTTCCACACTGTGATAATGCCCATTTCACAAAAGAGAAAGCAAAGAACAAAAAAGGTAAGGGGACTTTATTTGTTTCCCTATAGCTCAAGATGGAGTACCTAGATAGTTTTACTCTAGATCGTGTGTTCTCAAACGTGATGATAACAACTGACATACACCAGAAAGAGCAGAAACAATGGCGGAGCCCAGTGGAAGGCCATGGGCTCAATCCCTCCTTGGCCTTAACAGGTCGGCAGTATCTGCCTGCACTTGTCCACAGGTGGGTCATTGTTAGCATAGGCATAAAAATGTCTTGGCATCATTACTTAACCTGTGAACAAGTGGCAGTATGGCCCTGGTTGCAGAGAAAGAAATGTTGCCTACCACCAGGAAGCGATGTGTGAGAGGCAGTCTTATAAACTGGTAAATTAGTATGCTGTACCTGGCAGCACCTTAACCTGGAAATACAAAATTTCATTATACACAACCTATGCGTTTCCCCCTAAGAGTAAAACAAAACAAAACAAACAAACAAACAAACAAACAAACAAACAACACAAAAGCCCAGGAGGCAAGCTTACCCCATACCTGCAAGGAGGATGGCTTCCCACATGTTGTTTAAGAAGTGTCTTTTATGTGGATCAAAGGAAACTATAACTTTCTTAGGTAAGATTTATGTGTCAAAGCATTCATTTTTGCCAACGCTCCAACACAGTCATCTGCAGAATCACTTTAAATCTTATCTCACTGCCTTCCCCAGTTTTATTACAAATGGAGAAGATATTTTTTTATGTAAGACAATCTATGACGTCCTAGGAGAAAATATGGGGGAATTATTCTTATAATCCAGAATGACAATGATCTTTCTAAAATAGGGGTGGACATTACACTCAGATGTAACGATAGTAGAGAAGGATCATTTTTATTATATTGAACATATATATTTTTTTTAATTTTGTAAAGAAAAAACAAAGCCAAAAAAAAAAAAAGGAAAAGAAAAAATAAAGTGAGGTGCCTGGGTAGCTTGGTAGGTTAAGCGTCCAAATTCGACTCGGTCACGATCTCATGGTTTGTGGGTTTGAGCCCTGCATCTAGCTCTTTGCTGAAAGCTCAGAGTCAGGAGTCTGTTTCAGATTCTGTGTCTCCCTCTCTCTCTTCTCCTTCCCTGCTCGCACTCTCTCTCTCTCTGACAAATAAATAAACATTAAGTTAAAAAAATTAAAAAAATAAAATACAGACAAATGAAAATTAGTGGAAATATTTGCACCACCAATAGAAACACAGAAGACAAATTCCCATAATGCTTGTATTGCTTTTTTTTAAGCCACACTGTTAAACAAAACAAAAATCCAATAGAAGAAATAGAGGTAAGAAAAAGGAAGTTCATCAGAAAACAAGCATAAATGACTTTTAAAAACTGTAAAGATGAACAACCACAATTTTAGAAAGCAATTGCAAATAAAAATGAAATACTACTACTCTTCTATTGGACAAAAACATTGGTAATGCACACTATAGAAAACGGAAGAGGAAAGAGGCATTTCAGAAATGTAATTGGCGAAATGGTACCTCTTCTTTGGAAGACAGTTTAACATGATAATGGTAAAAATAACAGTAATAACATTTATTGAGTGTTTGGCATGTTGGACAGACACTGATCTATTTCACATAGTTTAATTTAATTATTCCTCATAACAACCAAATGAAGTGGTTTATATTACTACCCCTCTGAGAAATCAGAGGCACAAGAAGATTAAGACATGTGCTGTGAATGGAGTAGCTGAATTCAAACTCAGTACTAAAAATTCAGTTTAAAATACCAAACTTGACAATATCCATAAAAACTCAACATATTTATACCTGTTATATGTACACCTTCATGGGCGTTAGGTTTTTCCCTACCACACAGAACAAGGAAGGACTATGGTTTTAACAGGGTAAAAGTGGATGTCTCTCCCAAATCAATGAACTTTGGAGGTATACAGCTCAAGTCTGATTGGGCAGCTGTATTCTATGAAGTGCATAGAAATCTAGTTCCTACCAGCTCTTGCTGGAAGAATCTCAGTTCACTTTCCATCCAAACGGTTTGGCCCTAGAGTTCATGATCCAAGGCAACATGTGAATGACATCAAAGAAAAAATAAAGGACACAAGGCCCACAGCTGTCTCAACTTTCTCAGAAGCTGCCACATGACACTTCCTCTTATATTGCTTTGGCTGCCAGGGAAGCTGGGGTATGTAGTCCTAATTCTGAGTGCCTGTAGGCACAGCTCAACGCTGGTAATAACCTGCAAGGGAAGGAGGTGGAGGAATGGATGTGGAAGAGGTTCTTTCTGTCCTACTGATACCACAATTCCAGTTCTAGGAAATTTCCCAAGATTTTTACATTACAAATCTTCCTTGATTTAGGATGGAGTCACCTCTAGATAAAACCAGTGTGAGTGGAAGTTATTCTAAGCCAAAAATGCATTTAACACGCGTAATGTGCTGAATATCATAGTTTAGTCTAGCCTCTATTATGTGTGTTCAGAATAGTTGCATGAGCTGAAATTATGAGACATGATCTAACACACAGCCTATGTTACATTAAAGTTTAACTGTCTCATGTATTTCAGTGAATACTGTGTTGAAAGCATAAACACAACGGTTGTGTGAGTACAGAATGGCTGTAAGCATATAGATTGTTCACCACCATGATCATGTGGTGGACTGGGAGCTGTGGCTGGCTGCTCTGCCAGGCATCACAGGAGAGGGTCGTATCGCCTCTCATTACCACTGGGAGAGGTCAAAAACTTAAATTTGAAGTACAATTTATCTTTGAAAACGTTTAATGTTTATTCAAGTTTTGGAGAGAAAGAGAGACAGAAAGAGTGCGAGCAGGGGAGGGACAGAGAGAGAGGCACACAGACACAGAATCTCAAGTCAGCCCCAGGATGCAAGTTGTCAGCATAGCCTGAGGCAGACTTGAACTCACGAGCCGTGAGATCTTGACATGAACTAAAGTCAGATGCTTACACCACTGAGCCAGCCAGGTGCTCTTCAAGGACAATTTCTAAACAATGCTATCATTTTCACACCATTGTAAGGTCCAATAACTAGAAGTCAAACAATATTAAGCCAGGGACTGCTAATCCTCCATTCATCCTTGCAGATATATTTTTGATCATCCTATGCCTGCCAGTAAGCTCACGTCCATGGACTGCATCGTTGAAGCTTTCTTGTCCTCTGGCTTCCATCCATAGTTGGCAGGTATACGAATAGGTAGCCAGAGAGCAAAAGAAAAGCAGTCATTATATGTACTCTGAACTCTGGAATTTTGGCAGTGGCTTATTCCTCAGTCTATGGCCACATCTCCTGTTAGGTGGCTTCTCTCCCAGCTGTGGGCTCATTGGCTTCTAGTAACACTTGTCCTTTCCTTGTCCCCTGGTGCCTGGGAGAGGTGACGTCTTCTCTTGCTCGTCCCCAAGGACTCAACCACTTAGTTTGGAGCCCGTTTTTCTCACCAGCACCTGTGTTCATAGTTTCTCCATTAAACTCTTTCCAGATAAGTTTTTCAAGGCACCACTCACACTCTGCTGGACTCTGGCAGGCAAACATATGTACAAGGACTTTCACGGCAGCATTGTTTTCTATAGTCGTAGACTACAAACAAATTAAATACACATAAACAAGGGACACATTAAATACCTCTAATGCAAACAGGGTAGGAAATACCATGAAGTATATTTAAAAAATAATGTCCCATTGGACCTGATACTTTAATTTTTAACAGGGCAAATCTCATGTCATACCTTTTCACAATCACAAAAATCATGTACCTATAAAATAGAGAGGTGTAGATAATATCTTGCTACCAGCTATATATATATATATATATATTTTTTTTTCATGTGAGATACGCATATTATATACTTTGAGATTCTGGAAAAAAACCCTACAAACTGTTAAAAGTGGTCTTCTTCTGGGGAAGAATAATGGAGGCCTAGTGAAGACATAGATTTACTTTCATTGAACAACTTGTTTTGCTACTATATGAATTTTTACCATGTGTATATTACATTTAAAAGCTCGTTAAAGAAAAAAAAAGGTTTCCTTAGGATACATATAGGGAAGTTTATGAATATGACAATAACACTCCTCTGATATTTCAATATTGCAGTTTGGATCCCAACTTCCTCCCCTCCCTACTCTGCCCCCCCTTTTCCTCTCCCTCCATACAGGGTCACTAAACTCTCTTTTCTCACACAGGACAGCACTTCCGGGACTACTGTGGTCCTTGCTGTGTGTTCCCCAAGTTGTCACGGCTCTCACTGCACTTGAGGTTCATCATGATCCAGAATCATCTTACATTATATAGTTCTTATAGCTAAGCTTTCAAGGCTTGGCTTTTTAGGAAATTAAACTACCTTTTATATTTCTTCAAAAAAATCTTACTCTCAGCTGACAACTCTTAGAATATGGTAAATTCTCCCACGATTGGCTAAAGGACTCTCCAGTTGAATTCAAATGCTCTAGTGTTACTCTGGGTTGAATTCATAGGAACAAAAGTCTTTATTGACCCTTTGTCTTCGGACCCATTCCTTCCTTTATTTCTCAATTGAGCATCAATTTATTGAGTGTCTATTTTATTCCCAAACTGTAGGAGGTGCTAGAACTTAATGAATGGATAGTCCTGGTCCACAGAAATATTAAGTCCTATGGGAGACATGAAAGTGTAAGATGTGTTGGGGCACCTGGGTGGCTCAGTTGGTTAAGGGGCCGACTTCAGCTTGGGCCATTATCTCACAGCTTGTGAGTTCAAGATCCATGTAGGACTCTGTGCTGACAGCTGAGAGCTGGAGGCTGCTTCGGATTCTACACCTCCTTGTCTCTCTGCCTCTCACCCACTGATGCTCTGTCTCTCTCTCCTCCAAAAATAAAAATACATAAATAAATAAATAAATAAATAAATAAATAAATAAATAAATAAATAAATAAACATTAGGAAAAAAATTATGTGTAAGAGGTGTCAATTGAAGTGTGTATAGAGTTTGAGTCCGGGCATAGAAAGAGAGTGTTGGATCAGGATAAGTAACTAGAGCAACTTTCTAAGAGTATGATTGACGGTGGGTAGTAATAAAAGGTGAGTCGGGGTGCCCTAGGAAGACTCGTGAAAGGGACGTCATGTAATGCATTGGAAACAACGTAACTTAAAGCAGGAAAGCAGGACCCTTGAAGTAATGTATGACCTTTGATAGAAGATTATAATGGTGAGTTAAGCTGTCAGATAACATCATCAGTGTCATCATCACCCTGGAAAGAATCAAAAGGGAAGGGGAAAGGGATGAATTAAGAGTGTCTACTACATCACCAGACACATTAAAGATGCTCAACATCACTAATCAGAGAAACCTGAATCAAAACCACAAAGACGCAGCAATTCACACCTGACAGAATGCCTCGTATCAGCAAGACAAGAAATAACAAGTATTGGTGAGAAGGTAAGAGAAAAAGTAACACCAATGCACTCTTGGTGGGAATGTAAATAGGTGCAGCCACTCTAGGAAACAGAATGCAGGTTACTCAAAACATTAACTCAGAAATACTATGTCATCCAATAATTCCACTACTGGTATTTACCCAAAGAAAAGGTAAACCCCAATTTGAAAAGAGGCATGCACCCCTGTGTTTACTAAAGCATTATTTATGATAGCCCAGATATGGAAGCATCCCAAGAGTCTGGCAACAGATGAATTCATAATGAAATGTAGTGTCCATATAATGGAATATAATTTCATTTTTTTAAAAAAAGGAATAAAACCTTGCCGTTTGCAACAACATGTGTGAACCTAGAGGGTATTATGCTACGTGGGATTATTCCGATAAAAGGAAATACCATATAATTTCACTTTTATGTAGAAGCTAAAATACAAAACAGAAAAAGAAACAGACAGATTCTTCAATACAGAGGACAAACTTGGTTACAAGAGGAGAAGTGGGTGGGGTGTGTAATATAGGGAAAGGTGACTAAGAGTTACAAACTTCCTGTCATAAATTACATAACTTACAGAGATGAAAAGTACAGCACAGGAAATATAGTTGATATTATAACAACACGATATGTTGAAAAATGGTGACTACATTTACCACGGAGAGCACTGAATAATGTATAGAATTATCAAATCGCTATTTTATACACCTGAAACTAAAATAACACTGTATGTAATCTATACTTCAATAATAGAAAATTAAAAATGAAAAAAAAAGAGCATCTATTACCGTTGTTATCTGGGAAATAAAAAAAAAGAGAATAGGTTAGAGATTTGATAATTATTTTAGCCTGCCTTAAAATACGTACCAATTAAGATGCTGCATCTAAACATACCCATGGTGATGGGGAAGACATCTAGGTATAAAACATATTATAAATAGGTATAAATAGGTATAAATAGGGCATATTATACATGTATACATATTATACATCTAGGTATACATATTATACATATTATATGTATACATATATATGTATACATATTATACATCTAGGTATACATATGTATATGTATGTATACATATATATATGTATATCTATACATATATATGTATACATATTATACATCTAGGTATAAAACATATAAATAGGTATAAATAGGTATAAATAGGTATAAATAGGGCATATTAAGGAATTTGCTGATAGTTGATCATGAGGGAGTCTAAGGGCATGAACAATTGGCCCAGGACCAGTAAGAATGCAAAGGTGGGGGCAGGGTGTGGATAGGAAAGGTGTTTTCTCTCATGCTGCATGTGGGGGAACCACAGCTTGGAAGGCAGTGATGGAATAACTTTTGCATGTTACAAGGTCCACTCTAAGCGGAGTAGTGATATGAGCTCCATCATGAGGCTCCACTGATGCCAAGCAAAATACGGAGGGGTGCGGCATAGAGGAAATGTGGTTGCCATAGTATCCACAGAAGTGAGCTACTAATTGAATCATACTGGTGAGGAAATGAGAGGAATTACACTAGGATAAAGAATAAAAAATGGAGGAGGAAATTTTGGGAACATGTGCTCGTTTGAGGTTCTTTGTGAGATGACGTCTTCACAAAGCGTAGGACACAGTCAAGAATTGGAATGACTCAATGTCCAATTTTTACTTATACCCTCTCCCTATATTCAGTGTGATTTTACTCTACTATTTAATGCCTGAACCTCTTGTCTCCTTCCTACTCCAACCTTGCCTAGTTAATACCTACTCACTCTTTAAGGATTAGTTCAAGATACCAACCCATCTGAAAAGTCCCTTTCAACACTTCATCTCCTTCCTCTGAAGGCTGAGTTACATGGATTTTCCCTTCACACTCTCCACATGCTCCATGCATCTTTGGACCATTACACCATAATATCTGTCTCCCCTACATGATTGTAAGCTCCTTGTGATTGTAAGCGCCTTGTGTTAGGGTCTACCCCCTCATCTCTAATGTCCCAAGCATATAGCACAGTGCTTCGTAGGACTCAGTTGGCTCTCAGTGATTGCCGAATGAGATAATGAATCTAGAGTGGGAATAGGAACATTCTTGTCTCTCATACTGCGGTTGGGGTTGAAAGTTGTGTTGAAAGGTGTCATTATGAGGTCTGAGTGAGAGTTTGAAGGTGTCTACAATCTACGTTCTATCTATGAGAAAAGAGCCATTTCCCAGGGAAAGGTGAAAAAGATAGGTTGAGGGAAATGATGGAGGTATGGAATAGCTGCTGTGGGGAGAAGACCGCTTAAGATTGGCAAGAAGCTCTGGGGGTATGTTGACATCCGCAACCATAAAATTAGAGTGAGTGACCCTAGTGACTGTGAGTCCCTGTAACAGTTCACTGGGCTGAGTGACACAGAGGATGGGCTGACAGGGTGGAGGACTCATCCAAGCTTCAAGGCCACCAAAGCAGATGCAGCAGAGGACTAGGACGCTCCAGCACAAAGTGACATACTGAGGTGTATACACTGCATTTGGAAGGGAAGTGGAGCCACAAGGGATGATATGCAGGGAAATGAGACGGAGGAAGGAGGGACCACAAGTCTCTATCGGGCTGAAGAAGAGAAGTTGTGAAGTCAAGTAGTAAGACACCTGGTTAGGGGAGGTTATCTTCTCAGATATTGGCACGTTGAGTTTGACATTCTAGCAAGAGACATCTGGATGATCATAGAGCTCAAATACCATCACGGAAGTTAGCTACTGGAGGAAAGTGACTCTTAAGGTTGTGGGAGCCAGAAAGTTTAAAGAACCCTGAAGCTACATTGCTAGAGCAATTTTACCAGGATTCTGAAATTGCCCACAACAGAGGTAGGAGCAACATGAGAAGAAAGAAGAGTAGGAAGGGACTCCAGAAATTTCCATGAAGAAAAGGGTGGCACTCTGGGATTGAATAGATGGACTAAGGAGGTGAAGGCAGGAATTTCAGGGGAGTAGAAACATCATGGTCTGGAGGTGGTAACAAGGGGCCTGTAGCTCACTATCCAGCCTCTTCCTTAATCCTGAAGGAATTTTCTCTCTACTGGAGCAATGTCTCCAACCTCTAGAACCTACACGGCATTTATCTTTGTTCCTCATTCTGGCATCTTGATTCTGTTTGCTGAGACATCTCTTAAATGGAGTCCCCAGTGTGATTCTTTTTTTTTTTTCACGGGCATCACTACATGTCCCAGAATGTTATGACATCAAAACGAATATGGCCTGTTTTTCATTCCTTCATGTGACCAATGGGACCAAGTCTACTGGACGTAGACTGAGTTTCACTCCAAATGATGATGGACTCAACATGCTACTTTGCCCAGGAAATATACTTGTATATTAGATGATCCTCCCAGAAATAACAGTGTTACCCAACCCACCCAGCAGACTTGGCAAGTAAGGCAGCCTGCTAAGAACACATAAAAATGCAAACATGTTTTCTAGTGATGCATCTTTTAGCAGGTAGGCAGGTAGTCCAAAGCCAAAGAAGTAAATTATTTTAAGTTAGGGAATGAAAGGAAGGTAAACTGCCATAAAGGTATGTTAAACTGTTGGGAAAAAGAAGTAGAATATGAGTGTCATAAATTCACAATCATTCATACAGGACATCATATATATATTCCAGGAATTTTAAGATAGTAACATGTGGTTCATATGGTAGGGAAAGCTCCACTATTGCCACTCTCTTTATGCTCTGCCAATAACGTGGTCACCATGAAAGCTGCCTGACACCTACTAAAAAACGCAATTAATAACATATGATAATGGAGCGCCCATGAAATACCATGGTAGACATGTGTGGGCAGAGGTTAGGAAGCCCAGAACATGGTCCCTGTCCTTAAGAAACCTGAAACGTAAGGGAAAGTGAAGTGAAACCAATAAGAGTTAAAACCTGTGTTAAAATAACTGGTTGACTTCTAGTCAGCATCAAGAATCAGACATGTTATTTCTGTGGAACGGTGAACATCGCCTCTGTGTTAGAGAGTTCTCTTGAGTTTTACACTGTTGCGAAAAACTGGCCTTTTCTGAGCCTTGGCAATTCCCAAACTTGTGCATTGTGACACAAGCCTGTCAGATCAGAGGCCTCCTTATATGCTGCTTCCTGCAGAATGAGCTGGCAGTTTTATCTGTCGTCCACACCACCTGGCTTAGCAAATTAGATCATATTAGGGCTATTGTCTCAGAGACAATAAGAGGCATCTGTAACTGAAAGAGACCATGATGATATCTTCTAAAGAGACTATGAAGAGTAGAAAGGTCAACAAGACGAGTATAACTATCATCAGTGGTTTTTTTTTTTTTTTAACCCGTCCTTCTCTTCCTCTGTTATACAGGCTACCCTTTAGTAAAATCTATAAAATCAACACATTTCTTTTATCTTGGCACAGAGTGTTGTGAGAAAGAGTAACTTACATTATGCAGCACATTTTTATGTAAAAAATCCTTCTGCATACCTGAACTCTTTTGGTCCTCAAAGCAAACAGTATAGAAGTAAGAATTGTTGACACAATTTACAGAAGTTCATTTGGGGTTTCGGCTCCATTCACTCCACCACTACAGGTGAGGAAACAGTTACCTTTCCCACTCTCATGAGCAGGAGTTCCCCTCCTTATAGATCAGACAAGTCTTGTTCTAAATGTCACCCCTGTTTCGAGGCTCTGCCTATCCTACCTGCCAATTCTTTCTACTAATTCTCTCCATTCAATTCAATTCAATTCAATTCCATTCCATTCCATTCAATTCAATTCAATTCAATTCAATTCAGTTCAGTACATTCGATTCAATTCAACTCCATTCAATTAACTCAATTCAACTCAATTCAATTGGCAATTAACAAGGGCTACCCATAAGTCAAACTGCATACTAGGAACTGCAATGACCAAATTGACCCCCTCAAGGAGTGGCCAAATTATCTAGGGAGACAGGCACGCAAATTATTACAATATGGCAAAAAGTACAGTACAGGGCACTGCACATGGTACCACAAGAGTTCCAAGAATTGACTAATTAACTCTGCCTGGTGGGATTAAGTACGTAATGGTTGACGCAAAGTTGAAATATGATTGATGAGGGTAGAGAGGGCTTCTCAGGCAGATGCAAACTTACCTATGCCAAGGGAAAGAAGTGGGGAACCGCAGGACGTTCAATCTACTTCCTGCACATAGCAACATCCTATATAATTGGAGGAAAGCAGCACAAAACTTACTTGATGGCCACTGACAAAAGTGAGGTCAGAAGGCTACTTCCTCACACCCCTAGACCTCTAGTTCACAACTTCCTTCTCCGCAAACTTCCAACTGTTCCCAACCCTTCTTCACTCTGGTCTTATAACTTTGCGTATTACCGCAGTGAGAAAACCAGGTCAGTGATAAGAGATTTTGCGAAATGACCTATCGCATCTACCATTCCATCTACATCTATTTCCTTATGCTCTGCTTTCACCAACATTAATATGAAGGATCTGTTCATTCCTCTCTGAGCCAATTATCTTTTGGACACTAGACCAAAGTCACTCTTGCCCTGTTAAGAACATTTCTGTCAGCAATTCTCCCCCAATCTGCCATATCATCATTTCCATCAGCAATATGGAAATTACAAAAATGCTTTTATTTCTCAAATTTTAGAAAGGAAAAGCAAAGCCCTTTCTTGACCCTGCTCCCTTCCCTTCCCACTGCTGCCTCACTTTTCTCCCTCATTTGGTCACAAGGCTCCTTGAAAGAACTGCCTTACTCCCTGTTTACAGTCATTCTCCTCCAATTCTCTGTTGAATCCACTCCCATTCGGCTTTTCCCCGGTGCTACTGAAATGGTTCTCATCACATGTCAATGACATCCACTTTGCAAAACACAGTGATTATTTATATTTTAATAATTTTTCAAGTGTATGTATTCATTTTGAAAGAAATGGAGAGTGAGCAGGGGAAGATATGAGACAGATGGAGGCATAGAGAGAATCCTAAGCAGACTCCACACCGTCAGCATGGAGCACGACCTGGGGCTTGAACCCACAAACCATGAGATCATGACCTGAGGTGAAACCAAGAGTCAGACATTTAACCAAGTGACCCCCCCATGTGACCATGATGATCATTTATTTGACCTCATCCTATTTGACTTGCCATCAGCACTTGACCAATTTGATACCTCCTTCCTTGAAACACATTCCTTACCAGGCTTCCTGGACTCGAGAGCCTCCTCATGTCTCGCCTATTCCTTCAGTGGCCACTGTGTCTAGTTTCCTTCGCTAGGTTTTCCACATCTTGCAGTACTTTAAGAGTTAGAGACCCCAGAGCCCAGTCCTTGCATGTCTTCTCGCTCATCCATTCTCACTCCCTAGCTGATCTCATGCGATCGCATACTAAGTAATCCAGCCTAGAGTCCACACTAAACTTCTTAGTTTAAACTCCAGATGCCTATATCTAACTACATTCACAAAAAGGCAGCTTGGATGTCTGATAAGCATCTCAAAATCACCATGTTAAAAGAGCAAGTCCTGATGTTTCCCCTAAAACCCATCATCCCTAACAGACAACTTAAAATTACCACCAACATGTGGTCCAGCCCAAAAAAACAAATACAAAAACAAAAACGAGAACAAAAGAACAAAGAAACACAACAACAACAACAAAAAAAAACAAACTTGGTGTCATCTTTTATATCTGTTTTTCTCATACCTTATATTCGAACCACAAGCAATCCTATTATATCCACATTTATAGTATACACATGATCATAATTTTCTCACTATGTGCCCTTTTTCCATCCTTATTCAGGATGGAAGTTATTTCAGGATTAGTATAGTAACCTCCTTATTTTGTTGCTGTTGTTGCTTGTATGCTTGCTTCCCACTCCATCCTGCTCCCCAGACAATAGTCAGAGTGATTTGTTTAACCTACAAATTAGGGTCCCCTGGGTGGCTCAGGTGGTTAGCCATCTGACTCTTGATTTTGGCTCAGGTCATGATCCAGAAATCATGATGTCATGGGGTCAGAACCTGCATTAGGATCTGTGCTAGGCATCAATTAGGCATGAAGCCTGTTTGAGATTTTCTCTCTCTCTCTCTCTCTCTCTCTCTCTCTCTCTCTCTCTCTCTCTCTCTCTCTCTCTGTCTCTGTCTCTCTCTCCCTCTAAACCCCTGTGGGCACTCTCATTAAATTAAATAGATAGATAGATAGATAGATAGATAGATAGATAGATAGATAGATAGATAGATAGATAGATAGATAGATAAAACAAACTCAAATGTGAATTTGGTCAGACTACTCAACTGACTTTCCATCTCATCGAAAATAAAAGTCAAAGTCCTTATAATGACTTTCACATTCTTCATGATATGCACCCCACACATGCCCTCTCTGACTAAAGAAATAAATGAGTTAATGAGTGAATGGTTGGTAGAGAAGAGGAACATAAGATTAGATTAACCTTATAGAATTAATCAGATGATGAGCAACATTATAACTAAGCCAAGAAGTGTCTTCAGGTTTATTTGAATACAATGGGTAGTCATCAACGTCATTCGGGCAAAATAACTATCTCCTGTTAACTGTTTCTAGGATCCAATTCATATGTCACCTTCTACATTAATCCTCACTCTTTACTAATCTCCCATTCCCACATGAAATCCATTCAAAGGAAACTTTGCTACTCCTTTAATGTGTCACATTTTCAATCTTCCATGTGTTGCTCTCTCTCTCCCTCTTTTTTTTCTTGCCTGCAATGCCCTTCCTTACTCTGTTGATTTGAAATATGTCTTCTCTAGAAGACTCACGTCAAGTGACTCTCATTTTTTAAAGCACTCCCTGGGTGCCCTAGAGAATCATGTGTTTTCTTCTTTGCAATTCCATAGTACATTTATACACCTCTATTACAGATGTTATCAACTCAGTATAGTTAATTTGTTTACACAGTGGCAAATCCCTGGATACCAAGTCCATTATTAGTTCTAGGTAAGACCTCTGTTCTTTGTATACAGTGCCTACAACCTAGTCCGTGCTCAATGCATGCTTGATGAATGGAAACGAGGCAGGAGAATAGAATGAAAATTAGTAGAGGGAATATATAAGAGAAACCAGGAGAGTCAAATGTTATCAAAAACAAAAGAAGAGGTATTTTCAAGAGGTAAGGTGTGGTCCGTTCTTTAGAGTTTGGTGTTTGGTTTACTTGTGTTTGAAATAAGATACAGGTATCATCGCATTTACCAAGTAGGAGGTATGTGGAAATAAAATAGTCAAATTTCAGTAGCATATGGCAGAAATTACCTTATATCCAAGCAGTGACTTAATATGAGCAATTGTGTGTTCAAACCATCAGGAGAAGTGTTAGTTAAGTGGGGTGTACACTGCACTCCCAGAATCCAAAGACAACCCTGCAGAATTGTCTTGCCAGAATAACCCCAGCAGACTCACTGGTCTGTCCAGGCAGACTCACTGGTGTTCTGGGCCTAGGGTATCACTAGGTAAGAGTCAAGTGTCGGTAGGTTGGGTTCTTATCTGGAGAAATCTACTTCTGAGATTATTTGGGTTTCGGACAATTAAGTTCCTTGCAGTTATACAACTGAGGTCTTCATTTTCAGATTGTGGGATGGCCAGCCGGAGAAAACTCTCTGCTTTCTATGGGTTTATGATGCATGGGTTCATGATGATACTAGGTTGATCCAGAAAATCTCTCTGTATAATACAACACGACTATAGAAATGATCTCTCTTCATATTCATGGGTTGGCAGCTTTAAGGTATGGAACGTTTGGGACTATTTTTTTTTTTTTTTAGAATAATGTCTACCACATTCTGTTTAAAAAAAAAAAAAAAACAGCTGTAGAACCAATAGATAATACTTTTCACCTTCTCAATTAGTAAGATTCAACAGAGAAAAATTCTCTTTCTCATATATACATATAATATATATTATAATATACAATATATTTATATATATATTTATATTTATTTATATTTATATTAATACATTCATATGTATTAATATAAGTATATTTATATATTTATGAAAATTTATTTATTTATTTATTTATATATGTATTTATATATTTATTTATGTATTTATATATATTTATTTATTTATTTATTTATTTATTTATTTATTTATTTATTTATTTATTTATTTATTTCTTATAAGAAATTGGCTCCCATAAATATGGATGCTGACAAGTCCCAAGATCTTCAGGATGTGTTGGCTAGGTGGAAACCCACGAGATCTGATGGCATTGTTCTTGTCCAATGGCTGGCAGGCTTGAATCTCAGGTAGAGCTGCTGTTTCAGTCTGAATCTAGGGAAGAGACCAATGACCCAGTTGAAAGACATTCAGGCAGGCAAGAGTAATTCCCTAGTATCCCTGGGAGAATCATCCTTATTGTATTCAGGCCTTCTCACTAATTACATAAGGCCCACTTACATTAGGAAAACAATCTGTTTTACTCACTGTACAGACTCAAGTATTTCCCATCACAAAACACCAGAAAAACATTTCACCAAGCATCTGGACCTCTGTGGCCCAGTAAAGTTGACACATGAAATTAACCATCATATCTTCCAAATTTCATGCAAGCGCATGAAGTGGATGAACCTAAGCCCTATCAAGAACCCAAGCTACAGAGGCACCAGGCAGCTTGATAAGGTGCATTAGCACAGCGTCGTTCAAATATTTATCCCCAATCTACTGTAAGGAACACATATTTCGCCACAGCCCAGTATAAGCATACACATACACATACACATACATATAAATAAATGAAATAAACAACATTTCATGAATTATTGGTTATCCGTACTAAGGGTAAATGTACTTTTATATTTTCTTTTTGGTTCTATTTATTTTAATCCATTCTTCCCTTGAGCCACAGCTTCATGACCTTCCAAAAAACAAGGCATAATTAGTAAGGTGTACTGACTTTC